>NC_133619.1:482452162-483052162 GCF_048593235.1 Sminthopsis crassicaudata | reverse complement strand
CCTTAAGAATCTGTCCTCCTTCTGGATACCTTCTTAAAATGTCCTTAAGAAAATCAACAAGAGGTGGAGTTGTTTGACCAAATCGGCCTAAAAGCACAAAACAAAAGTCATTGTTACTTTTTTTTTTTTACTATCTTGATACCATTTATTCCCTATTATGTGATTTTGTTTCAAAATTTGCTGCATGCAAGCAATTTAAACCTTTAAAAATATTTATTGTAAAATAACTGAACCATATTAATCTCCTTAAATTTAATCTCATCAAGTAATTGAAGTTTAAAAGATTTTATGAAATAAGTTTATTATAACTTTTAAATAATGTTCCATGATTTCATTAAGGAGAAGCATAAAATAAAAACAGAAATAAAAACATGAGTTTCTTTTGGAAATAAATATGCAATACTTAAGGCGTCTTCTAAACAAGAAAACATTGTACTTAGTAACAGCAATATTATATAATGATCTACTATAAATAATTTAGCTATTGTCAGTAATACAATGATCTAAGATAATTTTGTAGGACTTATGACGAAAGGTACATCTCCAGAGAAAGAGCTGGTAGAGATTGAATGCAGCTCAAAGATAGAACTTCTTAATTTTCTCTTGGGGTTTTTTTGACTGTTTTCTTTGACAGAATGACTCACGTGGAAATGTGTTTTGCATTACTACCCATATATAACTTATGTCAAATTGCTTGCCTTCTCATTAAGAGGGAAGAGGGAAGGGAGAGAATTTGAAACTCAAATTTTAGAGGGAAAAAATGAATGTTAAAAATGGTTTTACATGTAATTTAGAAAAAAATAAAATATTAAACAAGTTTTTAGAAAAAACACTGAGCCTTGCAAGCAATAGGAGCTTCATAAATTTCTGTGGAATTGAATTGACTATAATAAGTTTATTCAAGGGAAAAATAATTTTCAAATGCTTTTCAATTTTTCATCTAACTTTTCAAATATGTGGTTTTCCCCCAAGAATTTAAAAAAGCACAATTCAAATACTTTTCACAGTTTAAGTGTCTTCATGTCAAACTTTCTATTAAATAAAGGAACTCTTGAAATAAAAAGGGGGGCATCTTCTAAGTTGCACAAGATAGGTATATTTGAAAATAAAACAAGAAAAGTCTGTTCTTAAAAAAGAAAATCATGCAGCAAATAATCTATATATTTATTAGTTTACAATAAAAGAAATCTTTCTGATCATTATTATTTGAGAAGTCACATTACTAGTTCATACAACTGCTTATTTTAAATTAATTCATTCACCTTCATTACCTACTTTTTCCTGATGTTCTCAAATCATCACCATTTCATAATATTCTTTTGTTCATGACATGAAGTCATTTTGTAATAACATAAACTTTACACCCTTTTAAATATCAACACTTACCTCCTCCTTTTAATCCTTTTGATTGAAGATTTAGAAAAAGATCACAACTTTTATAAGTCAGGTCTTCAATCTTGATCCAATCAGATAACTGAAAAGGGGAAAAGAATATATGTAATGTATTCCTTAATCATATAAATGCAAAAGTTGTCAACAAACAATAATGTTTGAGTTATCTTAGTATCATGAAAGAAATAAGAAATCTAAAGATGTAATTATTCAGAAAACTGACGTTTCAAAGTCTGAAGTTTTTTTTAACATTTTGGAAAATTTTCCAAAATGCAATGTATGTTCTCCCTCCCATAAAGTATTTTTCAGTGGATCCATGATATTATTAATGTAGGTCCTCTTTCTAATTTTACAAATTACAACCTGAAATCTCCTCAACCTGTCTGATTTTCTCATATCCTCCCATAAATTCTTATAAAAGCCTTCTATATAGCCTTCACACAGAATCTACCTGACAAGTTAAAAGCTTTCCTCTAACATTTAAGATTTTGTGGGTACTAGAACTATACCTGAACAGTTCTGTTATCTTTCACTAGAATTCTATAACCTTTTTTCCAGACTGCATTATTTTCTGTTATCTTTTAAACTATTTCTAAAATACAAAACCAATTGAAATATATACATTTAGTTATACTCGCCACAGTTTTTCAATACTCTTTAAGTTACATGGAATTTTAATTCTACAGACTGTGGCATTTCTATAATTCAGAACCACATAGTATTACAAAAGGAGACACTTTAAGAGACAATTTCAAATCTGGTTAAGAACTTGGGGTCTTTGAAAGTGCTCTGTGATTTCCCAAAAACAATTTAGCCTACTCTGCTTCTCCTGTTCAATAATTAACCCAATTTACTGTTCATCTGCAATGACAGACTAATATGTAATGATAAATTAACTCAATAAATTGGTATCAATTTGGACAGGTTTTCTCAGCTAATTTGATTTCTCTTATATGGACACTGTCAATATTTTAGTAATAACAAACAATCATTCATGTAATAGGAATGGAATATATACAATTCATAGGAATTATAACATTCTGGAGCCTTATAGCAATTAACACTACAGGTATCCCTTCAAAATCATGATATTCCCTATAGAGGTACTAATTTATTGTGTCAGTATAACAAATTAGATGGGAATTTGAAGGGAGTTTTGCAGAAGCTGCAGATGACACTTTAAGGCCAACAGATAACAGAAAAATACTTGACCCAAATTTTACAATAAGATACTGTAAACACCCCATAAAAGAAAAAATTCATACTACTTCTCTGGTGTGAAGAGAGGGTCAAAAAATTTTACACAGGTTTTCCATATTAAGAAGGTGCTATTCCCTTAACCCTCACTATATGGAAAGGATAACTAAATATCATCTACAAAGATGAGCATCTCGAGGATGCTGTACAGAATATGTTTCTTTCATTTGGATTCCACAATGGATATCCTTCATAACAGGAGTGAACACCTTTATAAAGTACATATCTTTTTGTTTTATGTCTCATGTGATGTCAATATGATGATAAAAAAATTGGATATAAACAAGAAGTCTGATATTATCTAAACACAAGCCTTGGAACTTGTGGGAGTGAAGCCTTCAACATTATGTTTTGCTCTACTGAATCAAATCTTTTTTTCACAAGCAACAAAATAAAGACAGTAGGATTTTACATAAATAGATTTCAATTAATTTTATTACTAATTATATGCTCTTCTAGAGAAAGTAATTTGTCAGTTTTGATAAATTAGAAAACAAATCACTTAAGAAAGAACTCCGTATTTCACAAAAAACTGTTGGAAGAATTGGAATATAGCAGAAATTAGACACAACTAACATTTACATCATATTCTACCAATAATTTAAAATCAATACATAGCCTTAACATTAAAAGTCATAGTATAAAAAATTAAAAGAGAAGCAAATTTCACACCTTTCACAGCAGACAATATATTCATAAACAAGGAATAAAAGTTAATACAAAAGATAAAGTAGATACCTGATTATACAAAATGAAAAGCTTTTAACAAACAAAATTAGGATAAGTAAAATAGTCAAATGGAAAAAAAATCTATCAAATTTTTCAGATAAGATTTGACATTCAAAATAAATAAATAAAAAATTATCTACAAAACTAGAAAAGAGGCTATAACTTCCTTATTACCACAGGTAGAAAATGCTAACCAACTGCCAACAGGAACACTGGAGGAAGGCAACAAATAGTCAGCAGGTGCCAGGTATATCAAATCATCATGACCAGCTATAGAAAGTTCAGGATGTTGAATCCAATAGCTTTTAGAATCTAATGGTTTTCAGTCCCTGCATCATTCTGGGGAACCAACCTTTATAGAAACTTAGAAATGGCAATTGGTACTGCAGAGAATACAGCCAAAGCTACTGACAACACAAAAAAAGAAAGTTGTTAAAACCAAAGTTCTTGGCATTGTCAAAAGATTCAACATCAGAAATTTTACAAATGGAGATCACATTAAAAAAAGTATTACCATCTGCTTCACTACTGTACCTCAAGAGTCATGACTTTTTCCATCTGATTTTCAGCTGAAATCTTTCATATATGTTGTCTTCCTCTTCAAAGTATGAGCTTCTTGAGAGCAGGAACTGTTTCTATTTTTCCATATGTGTGCACAATGTTTTGTTTTTTTCAGTCAGAAGATGAGCTCCTTGAGAGTTTGAAAATGTATTACTTTTTTTATTTCTATTTCCAGCCCTTGGTATAGTGCTTGGTACACTGTAAATCTCTAGTAAATGCTTTTTTCAATTCATTCAAATCCATTCCCCAAGAGAAATGTGACAAAAAATTGTGGAAAGGATAACTGTATGTCATCTATGAAGATGAGCATCTAGGGAATGCTGTATAGAATATGTTTCTTTCATTTAGATTCCACAGTGGACATCCTTTATAACAGTACCAAACATCTTTATAAGGTACATATCTTTTTGTTTTATGTCCCATCTGATGTCTCAAAAAAACTGCAAACTATTAACAAACCATATGTAAGAAGGCTCCAAAGCACTCAATTCTCCTTAATGCTAGTACCTTCCCTCCAATTTATCCTGCATATAGCTTGTAAGAATATAAATGCTTGCATGTTGTCTCTCCAATTAAATTGTGGGTAATTACCCATATCACTGAGATCACAGTTTTATAATCATATTATATAATTATAAGTTTATTTTTATAACTTTTGATACTCTGGGCTAGAAATACTTCTCAATAAGCCTATATTACATACAGGCACACTGAAAATCTTGCCAAAGTATAGGTTAACTACTATTAAATTCTATTAAAAATCCCAAACTACATTGCAAATATCATTATAGCAAATCCCATTTGAACAATGAATTTATTAAATGATTACTATATGCCAGGAACTGTGCAAAGCATGGGAATAAAAAGAAATAAGAAAAAAAAAACCTTTTCCTAATGAGGGAGAAAATATACAATTATATACATATACAAGATATATAAAGGATAAATTAAAGATGATCTCAGAAGGAGGGCACTACCATTAATGAGGACCAAGAAAGGCTTCTGGTAGAAGGTAAGGACTTTAGCTGATACTTGAAGGATGCCACAGAAATCAAGAGGTAAGAAGAGTAAGTATTGAAAGAATTCCTTGTATGGGTTTATAACAAGGAGGTCAAAGTCACAAGAATGTAGAACACAGGGAGCTGAGTAAAATATAAAAATACTAAAAAGGCAATAAGGTTATGAAAGGCTTCAAAAGCCAAATCAAAGGTTTTATATTTGATCTTCGAGTTAAAGAAGGTCACTGGAATTTATCTAATGAGGTAAGGAAGGAAAGAGGGAGAGAGGGAGTAACATAATGACACCTGGTCCTTAGGAAGATTATTTTGGTAGTTGAATCAAAGTCAGATTGGAGTGGTAAGACGAGGTAGGGAGACCAACCAGTGGTTGGTTTTAATAGACTAAAATAGTGTAGGAGTGATAAGATAAGGGCTTTTGAAGAGAAAAGGAAATATTTGAGAGATGTTGCAAAGATAAACCAGAATTGGTAACTGGACAGGGTAAGATGGAAAGGAGAATTGATGTTGGTAATGGTAAAGATGGTGGGACTCTGAAACATGGCTGTAGGAATGGAACTATAGGAATGGGTCTGTGAGGAGGTGATGATTCTTCAAAGTGGAAATGACTTCACTTACTGTCTCCTATCAGGGTACCTTGCTGTACTGCCTGAACTACAGGGAACAGTTGGCACTTGGTGGAGATGACTGGCTTTGTGCCTCTGCATGGAAAAGTGACATATCGAGTGTCTGACCCTGTGTTTTTGGCATTAATGCTAGAAAGAATAAGCATCAGCTACTCACTTCAAAAATTTTTCCCTAAAGAATTCACACATTTGAAATTTATATTAACAAACTCCTATTTTAAAACAAAAACTGGTTCCCTTTTTGAAATGGTTTCAAAATTTCAATTAGCCCAAAGGGTAATTAAAAGACATGGTGGCTGAAGAATATCAATGCTATTATTTTGTACTGAAGAAGTTTAAAACATGATATCCCTTGATATCATATGCTGAGAAAAAAGAGTGAAGAATAATACATAAGCAAGCTAAGAATCCAGTGATATTCACAAAATATTAAAAGACCCCACAAAAAGGCCTCTATAGTAATGGGCAGGCCATTTATGAAGGATATACAGAAAGACAATGACAAGCATCACACATAATGAATATATACAATCTGCACAGGTAGTAGTACCTACATTGAGAAGACCATTGACCTATTTAAGGAATTTTTAAAAATAATTAAAACAAAAACCATTATGTTTAAATAATAAATATTGTTATGAAGGAATACTAGTTATTTTAGGTTTATTTTTTATGCAGTCTCTTCAAAGTTAACAGAAATTCATTTCAAAAAATATCCAAGTACTTTTCATTTAAGGTGCAATGTAGTAGTAAAAGGGATCTGGATGTGAAGCCAGAAGATTGATTTTGATGCTTACTTGTGAATATATTAAGAGTAGCATAATTATGAGCAGGTAACAAAATCACAAACTTTCAGGGACAGGACGCACCTCACATACCCCCAACAAAATTATTACAATGGAAAAGCCATCACTGGGTCTTTGACTGAAGACGTCCAGCCTCCAGGAAAGGAGATCCCCTTACTTTATGTTAATCTATTCTACTCTTGAATAGCTCTAATTGTAAGGAAAAGGTTTTTTTTTTCCCCTTATATCAAGCTAAAATTTTCTTCCTTGCAACATATACCTATTCCTCCTAATTCTCCCAAGAGGGCAAAAATAGTCACTGAACCTACCTGACTCACACTTTTCACATCCGCTAAAATGGAGATAAAGTCTACAAAGACTGATTTCACAACATGGTAGAATGAGTACACAATGAGACAAGCACTGCCTCTAGAATCAGAGAATCTATTCTAAGATTCTCTGATGCTTATTACTTCTGCAATCATTATCAAATCAATCATGGGCTTCAGTTTCCCCATCTATAAAAAGGAAGAGTTGGACTTTTCTAAGTCTTTAAGATCCCTCCTTCTAAATCTATGATCCTTCAAATAACATTTTTTACATAATTTGCTAATATTAAAATCACTTTATATGTCAGTTACTGCAGACATAAAAATATATTTAAAATATTAGATTTTTATTGTAATAAATTAGCTTTTGTTTTTAAAAAATGAAGTTGTAAATTCCATTTTATTCCCATAAAGAAAAAGTTGAAGACAGAAACATAAGCAGGACATGGAAGTCAAAGTCCCTCAGACAATAGTCTTGTTCTGAGGTCTCAGATCTCTACCCAAGGACTCCACTAATTTCAACTGAATTTGTCCTAAAAAGTTAAATTGAGAACATTTGTCTGCATGTCCTGTCAGAAATTTTAAGTCAACAGCTCTGATTTTTTTTTTTAAATCAGGTCCTTTAATTTCAGAAGTATAAAGACTTTTTGGTACAGAAACTTATTTCACTAGTATAAATCTGCAACTAGTCTCTAACACATGATATTAGAGAGGTTTCATGGGGACACAGAAATTAACTAACTAGTCCACAGTAATGAAGCTAATGTGTTACATGCAGGACTTGAAATTTAATCTTCCTGATTTCTGGGTTAGTTCTCCATCCATTGCACCAAGTTACCTCTCCTGACTGAAAATGTTAGGGGGAAAAAAAAAATCCTTCTTTTACAGAAAAAAAAAAAAAAAAGTAAAGATATAGTATTTGATGATTGAGACAAACCTTTGAACACATGCAAAAATTTGATGAATATATCTCCAAAAAAAAAGTTTTCTTACTATACTGAAATTGAAAAGCATTCTGAAATCTTAATCACAGGAAGTGAAACTTCAGAGTAATGGGGCCATTCTTTTCCTGATGAAGGAAGGGGGGGGGGGGCATTAAGATGCCTACCAAAAAGAAGAAAAAAATGAGGTAAAATACTTTAGGGTTTAGGATAATATAATTGTTACAAACTTATCTTTAAATGTTTCATCCACCCTTGTAAGTCATTTCCTAATTATCCTTCCTACTTATTTATTTCCATCAGACTGACCACGGAGTCCTTGAGAGTAGAGGCTCTAACTGGCTCCGTGAAACTCACTTAGCACAACGCCATAACACACAGTAGGCCCTCTATTTTGTCGTTGTCATCGTTGTTGTCGTCTGCTGAGATTCTTCCTTCCAATGCTGGACAGTACTGTTTAGGACTAATCGAGGTTAAGTTTACATAGTTAGAAGATTCTGCATTTACAATTCGTTAACTGTGCGTGTTATTCCGGGTTTGTACGCTGTCATCTGAGCGCCAAATAAGAAAGTAAAAAAAGTTTTTACCTCCCGTCCGCGGTGCCACAGCTGTTGCTCAGACCCCGGAAAGTCCGTATCCTGATAAATTAGCTCCTTGACTTCACGGACGGTCGTGGGGGGCGGCACCTCGTACGTCCTGCAACCCACGCAGCCGTGGAGGACGGTCACTCGCGCCAACCTGGGCAGAACACAAAGAGGTCCATTGAGCCGAGGCGGGGGCAGACGGCGTCAGCCTGGGCTCGCAGAGGAACTGCGCCCAGTCCCGGACAGGAGGGGTGACCCACGTGGGGCCCGGCGCGCGCTCCGGGGGCCCCAGGCCCCAGCCCGGGATCTGGGACCCCCGGTGCCTCGCGGGATGAGCCGCGAGACGGCGGAAGCTTTACCTGTTTTCCATGGCTAGCCGTCCTCTGATGGGTCGCGGAGAAAGAAGCCCCCGTTGAAATGAGGCGGCTGAGCTGGGACGCGTGAGGGGCGAAAGTCTCCAGCCGCGGCCTCAGCTGCCCCTCCCGCCTTGGTTCAGGGTCGCAGGCAGTCCCGCAGCCGCTGCTGCTCGGGCCGCCGCCGCCGCCACCTTCACAGGGGACCAGGCAAAACCCCACCCAGGGGATGCCCCGAGCGAGCCGGCCCAGGACAGAAAAGGAGTCTGCATCCCGCCCGCGCGCCACCTCTCGTGGCCCCGCCCGGCCTGCGCGAGCCCACCGCCCCTGCCTCGGAGGTAGAAATGGAAGAGGAGGAAACGGCGCCGGCGCGCGCCCTCCTCCTACCCCGCCCGCGGGGGTTAGGTGCGCGCGCCGAGAAGGGAACGTCTTGAGGGAGCGCGCGCGACGGGCCCGAAACCGTTAGTCCAAGAGGCTGGCGGCGCGTGCCCGGGCGGCAGCCTCCCTGCGGAGCGCATTTTTCCCCCTCCTCCCGGCCCCTCTGTGTTCCGCAGAGTAACGGAATATCAGGTTTTCAGAGGTTGGGTTCTTGCCCTCTGAGGACCCCCGTGTGTGCGCCCTTTCCAGGCTTTACACAATTTTATTACACGAACTCAGCACGTGCCCCCCACGCTGCGGACAGAAACTACCGCTCTTCCCCCGATCTGAAACTTGAGTTCTCCTCACCACCGCCGCTTAGGAGGGGCCCCAAATTACTCGTCTGAAAAATGAGCAAAGAAAATCTCTCCTGAAGGACTTAACCGACTCTGAAGACCGCCAAGGAGGGGCAGTGGGCCTTTTTGTTGTTACAATTATACAATAGGGCAAGAGAGACACTTTTGATTGTATCGAGCCTTTATTAAGCTGCTATTATGTACCAAGCACTGAGCTGAGCTAAGCGTTAGGAATGGGGGGGGGGGGGGAGTGATAAAAGCATCGAGCCTCCGAGATCCTATTACCTAAAACTATGGAATACGTGATCACTAAAGTGCTTTCAAGATCGAACCCTGGGTTTCATTTCCCCTCCCCTCATTCACTCATTCATTCATTCATTTATATTCTCCCTTAATCTGAAATCTTTTTTATTTAAAAGCTTTCATCTTCAATCCTATCATAAGGAATATTTTGGGGGTTTTTTTACATTTTATGTATGCTGTTATTTTCAAATTTTAACATATTAGCAACATCCCTTTTCCTCCCCTTCTTTCATGGCTCTTATTAATTTGTCTATCCCTTGTTTACTTTCTTTAGCTTCCTCTTTGCTACCCTACTTCTTTTTCTGTCCCCAGGTCCCTCTCTTTCCTAACTTCCTATTCTTACCCTAAAATCTACTTTCCTCTCTCCTTTATTCTCCTTGCTTCTCATGTCAAGGAAGAAAAGGAAACTATAGGGAGAATTTTTAACATGATTATTATGTTGTGGTATAAGAAATGATAAAGGGGATGATTTCAAAGAAACCTGGGAAGAGATGTATGAACTGATGCAAAATAAAGTGTGCAAAATCAGGAGAATAATTTATAATTAACAATATTATAAAAAATAATCTACTTTGAAGGGCTTAGCAACTTATCAACAAAATAATCAAATACAATTCCAAAAGACTAATGATGAAACATGCTCCACATCTAGATAACTGAATATTGAAACACATTTTATTTGGGGGCTAATGAAGGATTTTGTTTTGCACACCTAAATATATTTGTAATGTATTTAATTTTTCTTGCTTTCCCAATGGAGTCACAGATTCAGGCATGACTGAAATGACTCAAAAACAAGTGGGTGGGAAGAGAGAATTTATAATGGAATATTTAGTTTAATTTTTAAAATAAAAGCACTCATTAAACTCATTTCTTTGTTCAGCTTAAGGCATAAACAGTTTTAATCATGTTATTTCCATGCAGAAAAATTCCACATTCTGATTCCAGGCCTTTCTATCTTTTTCCCTTCGTTCATTCTATATTCCAGCCAAATTAAACTTACTGGCTGCTATCTGAAGTCAACATTTTAACTTCTATATTACCTTTATAACATTCTATCTCTTCTTCATCCTCAGAATCTTTGTAGCCTTCAAAAATACAGTTATAAAAAGTAGAACTTTGCATTTGTCTTATAAAAACTAAAGAAATTCCCATACTCAGTCTAAAATCAGGATATATAAATGGATGAAATATGTTTTGCCTTCCTAAATATCCCTTGCTGCTAGTACTCCTCATTTTTCATTTGAATCATACTTATTTGAATTTCTGTCTATACCAGCTCTAGTACAATTTTCTGGAAAGAGAAACTTTTTTTTATTTTAATCCTTAAATCTTATATATCTATATAGATATATATATAGATATGTATGTATATAGATATAGATATAGATATGTGTATGTATGTATGTATGTATATATATATAATGACTTGCACTTAGAAGATGCTTAAATAAATGTTTGTTGAATTCAACTTCTTTTGAAGTTGCACTAGGGATTTGGTGCATGTTTTTAGTTCACCTAAAATGATGTCATACAAAGAAGATGCTTGAGGGCTGTTTGGGGGAATCTGGAGAACTAGAGCATATGTGACTTTCAACCTAGGCCTACCATGTGTTTAGGAGAAGCTGTTTTTTTGTGGTCTGTCTATACAGAACAGCTTGACTTAGCAATGACCAAGGCTTTTACTTTTTGCTATATTTTCATCTGATAATGAAGGACTTCATTTCCAATATGAAGTAAACATTAGGAGAGCTTGAGGATTTCTCCTTTCACCCATATTCATTCAGGTCAAGTGGCTCTAAGAAACAGGCCTGGATCTGTGGCTTTTTTGTTCATTCTTTTCATTTCAGGATGCAGAGAAAATGGAATTTCTCTGATTTGTTCTATAAGTGAAAGCTATACAGATCCAATAGTCTAGGAATCCAGGGTGAATATTGCAGCCAGTAACTTGAGCATGGGTTCAAGATTCCAGTCCAGTAGAAGCCATCAACATGGCTTTGGAATTGAATTTGGGAATAACGTTATATAGGGAATGAGATAATCTGTGAGCCTAATTTCCTTTCCACCACCTCCAAGTAAACACAGTAGAGTGATTATGTTCCCAGATGATTGGGGAAATGTATTTTGTTTTTGCTACCTTGCTGAAGCACTAATTCATTCATAATAGCCAATCACATGTTAAATGGTTAAATGGAAGTTGGGTGGTAATCATCAGAGTTCTAAAAAAGACTTAAGTATCAAAGTCATTGGGGGCTTGAGTCAATGGCATAGCAAAGAGACTATTCTTTGGCAAGAATAGAAGGTATTGAAAAATCTAAGGAAAATGGTAAGTTTGCAAAATTTAAAGCCTTTGAGAAAATAGGGCTTTGTTTCCATATATATTTATCTGGTGTCTCTAGAATGCAAGAATCTGTCTTCTTTATTCTATATAAAGTGGTAGTTCATCTTAATGGATACTTCTTTGATTTTAAAAATTATATATTCAAATAAAACATCTTTTATTCAATAAACCAATAGGAACCTACTTTATGCCAAGCACTGTGTTGGGCACTGTGAAATATAAACATAAGCAAAATAGTCTCTGTCCTCACAGTGAGACACCCTAATAAAAGTAATAATATTAACATCTATGGATAAATGCAAAATAGGAAGGGCAAAAACAAAGAAGATCAGGAAAGGCTTAATGTTGAAGATGGCATTTGAAATGAGTCTTAAAGAAAACTAGGAACTTTAAAAGGCAAAATCATATTCCATATTGAGTATTTGGAATGCCTTTTCATGGAGAAAGAAAATAAGAGCATTAAGTATAAGTAATAAGAAAGCCATGTTGACTGGACTATGGAGTATAAAAAGAAGAGTATGTAATAAAATTGGAAAGGTAGATTGGAATTAAGTATGAAGGGTTATAAATGAAAACAGGAAAATGCTCTTAAAGAAACCATAATAATTTACTGAATAGGAGAGTGATATGGTCAGACCTGCAATGGACAATAATGACAAAATGGACAATATGAAAAAAGTGATAAAAATTGTGTGGAACATGGGTAAAAGGAGAGGGATGGGGAGACAAGTCAAGCCCACCAATTAGAAACCTATTATAATAGCTCAGGGGAGAGATTACAAAGATTTTCACTATAGTGGGTGCTATGTAAATGGACTAAAGGCTAAGGATTTCAGAAATGTTGCAAAGGTTGAAATAACAAGATGTGGCAATTGATTGGATATGTGGGCTAACTGCCAATAAGAAGTAGAGAATTATACCATAATTTCAAACCTGGATTACTAGAAGGATGATGACGTCCTTAACAAAAAAAGGGAAAGAATGAGTCTAGGAAAAAATAAAATTAGTTCCATTCTCGACAATTGAGCTTGAGATGCCTTACAAAATATCCAATCTGAGATGTCCAACAGTCCAATTGGTGATCCTGGATTGGAGCTTTGGAGAAAGGTTATAACTGAAAATATATAGATATGGGAGATTTCTACAAGGAGATGATAATGAAACCTGTGGTAATTCATGATGTCACCAAGTCAGAGGGAATGGAAAGAGTTCTAATGGAAGGAGTCCTTAATCTTGGGACTATTATCTTTTATTTTTAATAAATCTATTTCAGTATAGTTGATTTCCTTTGTAATGCTATGTATTGTGTGCACTTTAAAAACATTATTGTGAGAAGTAACTAGGCTTTACTAGACTGCCAAAAGGATCTATGAGACAAAAATGTTAAGATTTCCTGTTGCAAAAAAAGGAGAGGAAGATGGGGAAAGGGAAGAAAAGAAAAGAAGGGAAAGGAAGAGAAGGGGAAAGAAGGAGAAGTAAATGATTAGAGAAATTTCAGAGACCTAAGATGCTAACCAGAAGCTGCAATGTTGATTAATACTCAACTGTTCTTTCTGTTTTTCTCTTTTAACTTAGAAACTTGCTTTCTCCCTAAAATTATCATTATGATTATGCATTCACCTACCTTTTAGGACAGATCAAATTTCTTTTTCTTCAAAGATTTAAATCTGCTAGAGAAGGAACAATTTTAAAATTTAATAATAAAAACTATTATATCATCAGTATGGATAGTTGCTTTGTTCATATATATCTAAATTCCTCTATGCCTTAATAAAAGATACTTCTGATTTGTTCTGGCTCCAAAAATATGTATCTCTTGGTGGCCAAGTTTCTAGTAATAAATGTTTCCAAAATTAGCCAGACTGGTCCTCCAAGTACATAGCTTTTGCCAGGCCCATACTCAAAGCTTTTCTATCTTGATCTTAACCTGCCAAAGCACAAGGGTTACTTCCATGCCACAAGAGACTTCAAAATAAGGTCTTAGCAGAGGGAGTATGATATACATATAAATGCATTAATTGTAAAAGTGTGTTACTGGAAAAGGGTTCAAGATCATGCTAATTAAGGTTAAGATTAGCATCCCCATGTCAGCTGTCGAATTCAGGAATCTGAATTTCCCAGGAAAAGAAAAAATATATATCTAGCTGTCTCTTTCCCCCCTTCTCATAGAATTACTACATTTGGAATCTGAAAGAAACCTCAATGGCCACCTAGTCTAACCAAACATAAAGAAATTTTCATGACTACGTACCTAGAAAGCTATGTAGAAGATGCATTAGAGAGAAGACAAATGATCATGAGGCAGGTATTAATAATGAGGCTATTGCAATTGTTAAATGAAAGATTATGAGCCTTTGCCAAGGTAATAGTAGGGCAAAGAAAAGGGGATGAATGGAAAATATTGAGATGAAGTCAACAAAAAAAAATTTTTAACTGAATTAATATGTGGCAAATAATGTGAGGAAAGGAAAGGAAGGAAGGAAGGAATAGTAAAGAATTGAGGATGAGCCTCTCAAGCTGCAAACCACTGTATCTAGAAGAATGGTGGTACCCTTGACCAAAATAGAGAAGTAAGGAAGGGGAAGGAGGACTAAAGTGAAAAATAAATTCTGTTTGGTACATGGCAAACTAAGCTTGATTTAGTTTAACATGGTGATCATCTCGTAGATTGAGGAAATGCTGTAGATATATTTTACTTAGATTCTAACAAAGCAATTTTATTTTATAAGCACTAATGTAATCAGACTTATACTTTAGGAAGATTAATTTGACAGCTATGTGGAGGATGGATTAGAGAACAGCCTGGAAACCAGGAATCTTATTAGGAGGCTGTTGTAATAATTTAAGTAAAAAGTGACAAGAGCCTGAACTAAAATGATTTATACTGTGTTAATGGGGAAAAAGAGATAGATACAAGAGAAATTGAAAAGATAGAATCAACAAGATTTGATTATTGATTCATTATTGGAGAGTGAGGGAAAAGGAAAAATCAAACATGTCTCAAACTACAAACCTGGGTAACTGAAAAAATAGTGGTTTACTCAAAAGAAGAGGTAAGTTTTGAAGAAAATAGGTTTAGGGAGAAAGATAATATGTTTGCTTTTGGAATATTAAGTTTAAGAAACCCATGGAATATTATGTGAAAATCTCTAGCTAGCAGCTGGTGGTGTGGGATTCAGCTAAAGTTCAAAAGACAAATGAGGGCTAAATATATAGATTTGATAATCAAAATATAAAAGATACTTGGTCTTGTGAAATGTTAAGCAAAAAAAAATTGCCAGGATCAAAATCTTGGGGGGACACCTATAGATAGGTGGATAGGGGAGGTCAGAAGAATCATGGATAATGCTACAGCAAATGCTACAGGTAGGAAGAGAACCAAGAGAAAAGTATCAAGGAGTGGACCACAGTGTCAAATGATGCCAAAGTAAAAAAGGTTAATACTGATAAAGACTACCTGATAGAGTGAAAATAATTTTAGTCAAGTGATAGGGTTAGTAGCCAAATGACTTAAAAAATTAATAGTGAATGTAGGTGCCTTTTCTCTTAAAGTGTTTGTAAAAAGGAGAACAGAAATAATGCAATAGTAAAAGAGAATAGAAAAAGTTAAGTGATGCAATGAATAGAGCTCTAGCTCTGGAGTCAGGAGGACCTAAATTCAAATCCTTCCTCAGAGACCAGTTAGCTGTGTGATCTTGGGCAAGTCATTTAACTCCAATTGCCTTTCCCACCAAAAAAAAAGTTTAAGGGAATGGGTGGTTTAAGTTAAGACTTTTTTATAGATTTTGGAAACCTGAACATGTTTCTAGGTACCAGGAAAGGTACCATGGGAAGGGTTCTGGTCTAAATCTTTGCCTTTTTACTTTGACCCAAATAAACCAAGTAACTGACAAACCTCCCTTCAAGTAACTCAGTTGGTGGTAGTATGTTTTATTTTTAGTTATATTGAATATAACTGGGGTGATGATGTAATGTTTCTGAATTAGTATGCCCTGCTTTTCCTACTTTTAATGGGAGCAAAGTGAATTCCCCAAAGTGCTATAAAATGGCAAAAAATAGCTATTGGATAAACTTTACATCACTCTTTTGAATCTATTGTTCATTTTAATGAGAAATGATTGTTCAATTGCCAAAACTTTTAAACTATTTTAAAAAATTGTTTGGATAAAATTAATATAAGTGACTGCCCTTAAATTTAGTCATGCTTATATAATAATTCCAGTACAGATGTATTCCTCCTAAGTAAGTATTCTTTTAAAAAGCAAAATTTATTCATGTCCTTATGTCCCTATTGTCATTTTCATATATTAGACTTGTTATGGTAATATTAATACTGCACATGCTTCATATATGCTCTTTACATTTTTATAAATCAATGACATAATATTATCCTTTTGAAAGCTTAAAACAGTATATATATATATATATGTGTGTGTGTGTGTGTGTGTGTGTGTGTGTGTGTGTGTGTGTGTGTATATAAAACCTAATTTTCTGACAGTGGGAGTATATTCCTGAAAGAATTTTTTAAAGAATGGGAACACTCAAATTAGTAGAGCAGGATTCCCATCCACGATTCTAAGTAAGGTCATAACAAAGGCACCCAAAGACACTTCATCAGGAATAACTATCCCAGCTACTACCCTCCCAATCCTCCAAGCTTCCATCCTTGGTATCATCTTTGACTTCTCTCTCTTTCTCATCCCCCATATCCAATTATTTGTTATTTCCTATTGTTTCTACCTTCATTAAATCTCTTGTATTAAAGCTTTATCCCTGCCCACTACTTTCCTATCTTTCCAGTCTTTTTTACATCTTCTATCTCTTCCCAATCCTTTCTCCTCATCCCACCCCCACCATATATTTAGATATAGTGACACTATCATCCTTTCTAAAACCTGAACACATAACATTCTCATTCCTAGACTTATGCATTTTAACTAGCTATCCCTCATTTCTGGCACTCTCTCCCTCTTCATTTCTGCTCTTTGGTTTTCCTGTTTCCCTTCAAGCCTCAGCTAAACTCCCATCTTCTATAAGAAGCCTTTCTAAATATGTATGTATGTATATATGTATGTACATAAGTGGGTATAAGTATTCCATTTGTACATAGTTGTTTATATGTTGTCTCTCCCATTAGACTGTATGCACACTGAAAGCAGGAACTGGTTGGTTGATGGGTTTCTTTTTAACTTGCCTCTCATTATGTGCTTAAAAAATAAATGCTGGGGCAGCTAGGTGGCGCAGTGGATAGAGCACCAGCCTTGAATTCAGGAGGACCAGCGTTCAAATCTGGTCTCAGACACTTAACACTTCCTAGCTGTGTGACCCTGGGCAAGTCACTTAACCCCAGCCCCAGGGGAAAAATAAATAAATTAAATTAAATAAGAGTAAATGCTCTAATAATGCAGAAGAGTATATTTCTTTAAAAAAAAAATCAACAACACTACCTTTTCTTTAGCTACTCTTTGTTTTCCTCCATGTTTTTTCCTGACCCAGTCCTTTTCTTAACTTATGTCTTTCTTCATTTTAAAAACAGTTAGCTGTTTTGAAGGGAGGAGGAGGAAAGAGGAGAAGAAGGGGGAGGAAGGAGAAGAAGAAGGAGGAGGAAGAGGAGGAAGAGGAGGAGGAGGAGGAAGGAAGAAGGAGAAGGAAGAAGGAAGAAGAAGAAGAAGAAGAAGAAGAAGAAGAAGAAGAAGAAGAAGAAGAAGAAGAAGAAGAAGAAGAAGAAGAAGAAGAAGAAGAAGAAGAAGAAGAAGAAGAAGAAGAAGAAGAAGAAGAAGAAGAAGAAGAAGAAGAAGAAGGAGGAGGACGAGGAGGACGAGGAGGACGAGGAGGACTGAGGAGGACGAGGAGGGACGAGGAGGAGAGGACGAGGAGGAGAGGAGGAGGAGGAGGAGGAGGAGGAGGAGGAGGAGGAGGAGGAGGAGGAGGAAGAGGAGGAGGAGGAGGAGGAGAAGAAGAAGAAGAAGAAGAAGAAGAAGAAGAAGAAGAAGAAGAAGAAGAAGAAGAAGAAGAAGAAGAAGAAGAAGAGAAGAAGAAGAAGAAGAAGAAGAAGAAGAAGAAGAAGAAGAAGAAGAAGGAGGAGGAGGACGAGGAGGAGAAGGAGGAGGAGGACGAGGAAGAGGAGGAGGAGGAGGAGGAGGAGGAGGAGGAGAAGAGAGAAAGAAGAAGAAGAAGAAGAAGAAGAAGAAAGAAGAAGAAGAAGAAGAAGAAGAAGAAGAAGAAGAAGAGAAGAAAGAAGAAGAAGAAGAGAAGAAGAAGAAGAAGAAGAAGAAGAAGAAGAAGAAGAAGAAGAAGAAGAAGAAGAAGAAGAAGAAGAAGAAGAAGAAGAAGAAGAAGAAGAAGAAAAACAAGAGAGGAGGAGGAGGAAAAGGAAGAAAAAGGAAGAAGAAGAGGAAGAAAAAGGAAGAAGAAGAAAAAGACATGCTCAAAAGGGAGGATTCAACATGAACAGACATATGGCAAAGTTTCAGAGAGGCAGCTTTTGGTAGGAGTAAAGGAGTATGGCATAAAAGCTAAAGAGCCAGCCTCTGAATCAGGAAGACCTGCTCCTTGAAGGCATGAGCTCTCACTTTTCTCTTTGTATTCCCAATGTAATACCCTATTTGTACATAGCAGAGATTTAATAAGACTTGTTGATTGATTGACTGATTAATGTAAACACTGCCCCAGAACACATTAATATACTGTGAAACCACATTGGCAGCCATCTAGTTAACAAATTCATTTGAACAAATATTAAGTGCCTACTATGTGCAGAACACTGTATAACCTTCTAGAACAAAGTTCCTAAAAATGTGGGTTAAATAACTAAATGGAAAAATTTGGCAACACTAAAAGGCTTCTGAACTCAACGACCAAAAATTAATTCAAAATCAAATACATTATGAATCCCAAGTGTTTCTGGTATGTTGCATGTCCATGTTGCATCATGTGACTTCATCACAGCCTTGGTTCTGAATAAACAACATAAGCACTTTGCACTATGCATGAACAAATGCTGCCAGAAACACTTCAGCTCAGATTGAAGACAAAGTTGTGTAAAAATTTCTCAGGTGAAAAGGGGTTGCCAGCAGAAAAAGTTTAAGAAGTCCTGTTCTAGAAAAAATGCAAAATTTAGAAAGAGGACAATCCCAGATCTCACAAACCTTACCATCTAGGAAGAGGATATGTTGTTCTAACTAATTATTTAGATCCCTGAATCTTTGGATCTCCTGAATCTATCACAGTACCTTCTATATGATACGTATTGAATATATCTATTTAGTGTTGAATTTGAATGTGACACCTGAATGGAAAGCATCCTTCTTTATAGATTTACTTTTTAATTGTTGTTCTAGTCCCCACATGTAGCATGGAAAGTGCTAAATTGAACATTGCTTTTTTAATCTACCTAAAAACCATGTGATATAACAAAACACAGAATGTAAACTGTGAACTATGCAAAAGGAGTACTTTGTAATGCCTACATGAAAAATAATAGTCAATACTATTTTTATATGCTACATAAAAAAAACTTAAAATCTATACAAATTAGTTCAATATGTATGTGTAAATTTAATAGAGTTGGCTATATAGAAATAAAAAGAAATTAGGTTTAAAGCACACCAATGTTTCTCTAAGTAGTTAACTAAAAATTAATTTTCTACTATTTGATGTGGAGTTTATTTGTTGTCTAGATTTTCTTTGTATGCTTTTATATAATATATATATATATATATATTTATAATATTATCCCTTGTATTAATTTTTCCAAATTATCCCCCCTCCCTCTACTCCCTCCCCCCCCATGACAGGCAATTCCACTTTGTATGCTTTTTTAAGAGAGAATCTCAGAATCCATAGGCTATGTAGTAGATAAATTAATGTCTGAAAATGTTATCAAAAGTTATGTCAGAATGTTATCATATTTCCAGAGAAGTATTATCACATTAAACTGCTTATATTCATAAGGCATCCCTAGATATAATCTAAATATACATATATATATATATATATAATTAAATATATATATAATGTATTCTACACATATGATGTGTTATATGTTATATATGATATTTTATGATTTTATATATGTTTATTATATATTTTTCTAAAAGAATCTAGTATTATAATTTTAAAATAGGAGTTTTATCTTCTTAAATATTTTAATTATTTCATGATAATAGGAAAATTTTATAGTGCTAACGTTATGAAAACTTAGAATCATAGAATCTGTGTGCATAAAACCAGAGTTTTGAATATGGGAGAATAAATTACCATGTTGTTGATCATTGTGTAACAAAAGAAGAGCATTCTGAAGAATTGTCTTGAATAACAGAAGTTTTCAAAATGACTGCACATATTTTCAGGCTTGTGGAACAATTAAGTTTGGCAGGCATCCACAGTTCTGGAAAACATGAATGCTTTCTATAGCAGAGAGGGTATATTGCTGGGTAGAAATAAGTAGAGGGAAATTTTTGTCTGCTTAGAGTTTTTTTTTTAAGAAAAATAATGATAAATCCATAAGAAACAAAACATTTTTTCAACAGCTTGACTAGTATGGTGAATAGATATTTCAAATTGTCACATAAATATTATTCATCTAAACATTTTTGTATTTCAGCTTTTCAAATGAAAAAAAATCTTGTTAAATAAAGTCCATGTTTTACTGCAGAAGGGAGAGAAATCCCCATTTTTCATTTTTAGAGCAGGAAGACAACTTAGTGGGTATCTAGTCTAACCATTGCATTTTCTATACTCAGGGTAGGCAGAGGAGATGACTTTAGATCATAAATGAGATTGTAAGGGGAAAAACTGGTCCTTAATCAACTAATTTCCCCCAATCTAGAATGTAATTCCTGATAACTACTAATAAAGTATTGGGTGAATTCACAGAAAGCAAAAGAGCAAGTAACAGAGATTAGATACTGATATCTTAACATATTAACATTCTGGTACCCTTTAGTGTGAAGTTCTCACTGAGGAAATAAGAGATCAGCTTGATACTGGCTGGCAAAAAATTTGTCACACCCATGGTAATCTTTAAAAAGAAGCTTAGGTCAGATAGTAACTTTGAAGAATATGAATTCTGCACTTTTGGGGGAGGGGTTGGTAGAGGGGATTCTGTCCCCACCCTTTCTCCCATTCTCATTCAGCCTTGTAATGGATGTTTGCCACAGTCTATAAACTATAATTTAAGAAGTACATCCCTACAAAATACTCTTAGAACTAAGGAGTAGATACCCCTTGACTCAACTAGCAAATCTATTATCTTTTGGTATACATATAATGAAAAAAACTGAAACCTAGAGTGAGTAAATTATTTCACCAAGGTATTACAGGTGACAAGTGGTAAATCTGGAATTCAAACTTCAGTCCTCTAGTTTCAAATCTAGTATTTTGATTCTGCATGATGCCTTTTTAGAGACCAGGAACTTCTTGAGACAAATTCCTCTAGTCTAGTCAAAAAGTCTAGTAAATTAAAAAAAAAAAAAAAAGATGCATATAAATCTGAGGTGGTATAAGGATAAGGGATTATGCCTGTTGGATTGGGAAGTAAATTTACATATTAATATGCATTTTAAATTAATGTTCCTTTGTAAAAGCTAACTTAATTATTAGTGGCTATTACTGAGGTATTGGAAATTCACCTTCTGCCCTGAGAAAATGTCATCAACACAGCCTGGAGCCAATGACCTAAAGCCAGGATATGCCCCTCTTCCCAAAAGGGTACTAGAGAATCCTTGGGAGATGGGTAAAATGTCATATACCTGTTCTTCAGGTAGTGTCATCCAAGGAAATCAGAGTTAGATAAATATATTTTGTTTTAGGATCACTTTAATTTCTAAATATGTCCCTCAACTTCTCTTACTCAAAGATCCATCCTTCATAACAAAGAATAAAAAAGAGAGAAAAAGCAGTTCAACAAAACCAATAAATCAAATCTGTCATCATAGTAAAGAAGAAAAAGAGGTACAGTTTCTCAGCTGTTCTTCAAAGCCAAGTTTCTTTGTTATTATTAGGCAAGATACCATTCATGATTCTTCCCATTTACATTTGCTATAGTCAGAGATATATATGTGTGTGTGTGTGTGTGTGTGTGTGTGTGTGTGTGTGTGTTTTGTCTATTTCTGCAATGTTTACCCTGAATTAACTAATTAATATATCTTTGTATAACTATGGGAACATATCTTCTGAGGTTTCATATTGTTCTTAAGATTAGAAATTAGGTTTTCCAAAGCAGCTGAGATGTTTAGAAATTTTCTTCATCACCTATATCCTATGGATGTTGGAGGCTCCAGAGTGAAATGATGATACAGGAAAATGAATTTCCTTCTAAACGGAAGGTATGGGGAAGATATTTTGATGAAGTCCTTCTAGCCATTTATAAAATCTTAAATACTATACTATTTTATTAGAAAGTTGTTTAATTTTTTAAAAACATAAGTAGAAATGATAGATTATACCATAACATAAGTTGATGGATGCAAAATGGACTTAATGGCTAGATTCAAAGAAAGCCTGAATGCAGGCAACTCAGAAAATGAATGATCAATTCTTAATCAACATTGGAAGCTCACTTTATATATAGTCCATTGAATCCTTGTGTTACCTTACAACACTTAATTCATATTTGAATTCAATTCTTGGCAAAATTCTAGACCATATTATTAAATAAATATATAATTACCATCTAGAAAAGGAAGCAAAAATTAAGAAAAGTAAATATGGTTTCATCAAAATGGAAAAAGAGTGAAGTCGTCAAAGTATAAGTTACTGAGTTTGACTTTTGATTTCTGACAAAATTCTAGAACATATAATAGGCATGGTTTATGAGAGGAAAGTCATAATCACTAATAATCACCATATCCTCATCAAACTAGACTGCCTCAATTACCTTTTTATAGGGTTACAAGATTGGAAGATCCAAGATGTATAAATATAAGTTATTTAGATTTCAGTAAAATACCTAACAAAGTCTCTTGTGTCATCCTTGAGACAAAGAGAAAAAGATGAAGAGATTAGCTCTGTTCGTTAGATTCAGAGTTTATTTAATGACCAGCTCTAAAGAATAATTAATAATGCTTCAAAAATCAAGTTGGGGAGAGGTCTCTAAGCCAAAGAACCTGTCCTTGGCCCTATCCCATTTAATATTTTTTATCAATGACCTGGATGGATTAGACAAGGATAGACTTAACTAATTTACAATTTTAAAAAATTTTGATAACAATCAATATCCAACAGTTAACATGAGCAAAATATAACTCATTCTTCTCCAGAAACCCAAATTCAGGCTGAACATATAAGCAAAAAGAAGAAAATATCAAATAAAATGAAGAAATACTGCAGAAGAGAAGCATAAATGGTAAATACTGAAAAAGAAAATAACTACATAACAAATAAAAGCAGAAACTCAAAAAGAATGACTTCTCCATGAGAACTACAAGATGACCAGAAGTAGTGAAGCAAGAAATATAAAATGAAACTTGGATATAAAAAGGCAGAATAATTTTAAATACTTTAAAAGGTAGAAAAGTGTTATCCAAATATTAGACTCTTTAAAGATATGAAATAAAGCAAACAAAACTCAGTGATTTTATAAGACAATATGAAATCTTAGACCAATGTTGAGATTGAAAATTAGAAAAGCATAAAGATTTCCACTGTTTAAAACAATTGATCTGGAAAATGGGTTAAGGAGAAATTTTTAAGAATTATCATACCTTGAACCCATGATCAAATAAAAAAGCTATATCTGAAAGCTATATCTCAATAAATCATTAAAAAAAAACTCTGTCCAAATCTATTAAACCAGATGGCAAAGTAAAAACAGAAAAAATCCAGCTAAGATGATAGAAAAAGATAATGATGAATATTGGAGGGGATGTGGGAAAACTGAGATACTAATACATTGTTGGTGGAGCTGTGAACTGATCTAACCATTCTGGCAAGTAATGTGGAACTATGTCCAAAGGGCTATCACACTGTAGATACCCTTTGATCCAGCAGTGTTTGTACTGAGCCTATATCCCAAAGATATCATAAAAAGGGAAAAGAACTTCACATGCAAAAATGTTTGTATCAGTACCTTTTGCCATGGCAAAGAAATGAAAAATGAATGGATGCCCATCAGTTAGACAATGGCTCACTAAGTTAGGATATATGAATGTTATGACATATTCTTATTTTATAAGAAATGATCAGCAAGAGGATTTCAGAGAGACCTGGAGACACTTATATGAACTGATGCTAAGTGATGTGAGTAGAACCAAAAGAAAACAGGACACAGCAACAACAAGACTATACAATAATCATTGTGGCTCTTTTCAACAGTGATTTGATTCAGGCCAATTCCAATGACCTTGTGATAAAGTCATCTGCACACAGAGAAAGGACTTTGAGGAATGAGTTATGCAATCCAACATAATATTTTCACTTTTTTGTGCTTTGCTTGCATTTTGTTTTCTTTCTCATTGGTTTTTTCTTTTTGATCTCATTTTTCTTGTACAACATGATATAATGCTGGAGAAACTGAGGCAAGATCGAGATTAGAGTTTTTAATATTTTATTTGGGTTTCTGAGAGGGAGAGATTGTCTGGGACCAAAGGATCCATTTTGGCCCAAGAACTGATGCCTTAAAACATTCAGTATCCACATAGACTGTGAGATTCCAATGAGTTATATATGTCCCTAAGATCAGGGGAGACAAAGACAAGAGGTGGAGTCCAAACTCTGGTGAGAGCTGGAATTTCCAGGCAGAGACCATCAATTTGGTTCTGACAGGGTGGGTGGTGAGGACCAAAAATTCTTACAAATTGGGAGTTAAGGAAGTAGTAAAACTAATGACAGAAAGTCTGGAACAAGAGATAGAAGCAGAGGATCTCAATTAGGTATCTGAGATAGGACGTCTGGAGTTTTACCTTTAGGAATGTCAGAGTGGCCAGATCTCTACAGCCCTAATTATCTCATCCCTAATGAACAGAAAAGAGGGGTTGCAACCAGGGGGATTGATGTGAACAATTAAGGAATTAAAGAAGAACAATTTAGGGAAACTTGAGTCAGGATAATTTATGGAAACTGAGACAGAAAACTGTGGCACAACAATGATAATTGTAAAAATGTATAGTTAAGAATTGCATGTTTAACATATATTAGGAAGATGAAGTCAAAATGGGTTCATGATCTAAGCATAAAGAACAAGATCATAAATAAGAGGAACATAGGATAGTTTACCTCTCAGACCTGTGGAGGAAGAAAGAATTTGTGAACAAAGAAGAACTACAGATCATTATTGATCACAAAATAGATAATTTTGATTCTATCAAATTGAAAAGCATTTGTACAAATAAAACTAATGTAGACAAGATTAGAAGGGAAGCAATAAATTGGTAAACATTTTTACAGTCAAAGGTTCTGATAAAGGTCTCATTTCCAAAACATATAGAGAATTGAATCTAATTTATAAGAAATCAAGCCATTCTCCAATTGATAAATGGTCAAAGGATAAGAACAGACAATTTTCAGATGAAGAAATTGAAATTATTTCTAGTCATATGAACAAATGTTCCAATTCATTATTAATCAGAGAAATGCAAATTAAAACAACTCTGAGATACCACTACACACCTGTCAGATTGCCTAGAATGACAGGGAAAGATAATGCAGAATGTTGGAGGGGATGTGGGAAAACTGGACTATTAGAAACTATTTCCCAACAACTTGTCAACAAAGCTGATAAATATGGACATATATTTTAAAATATATATAAAATACCCTTATTAACAGGGGAAAAAATAGAGGGTCCAGGGACAAAAAAATTGAATAAACCATAAAGTAATCCCCAAAGAAAAAAGAAAGAATTAACTGCATGGATATACAAGTAAATTCTATCAAACATTGAAATTTCAATTAATTCCAAAGTGTTTTTTTTTTCAAAAATAAGGAAAGAAGACTTCCTACTAAACTCTCTATGAAACAAAATGATCTTCAAACTAAAACTGGTTGAGGCAAGGCAGAGAAGAAAATTGAAAGAAAAAGAAATTAAAAATTAAGAGAAAAAGAATAGGCAAAGACTTAAAAAAAATCATCATTTTTTTAGACTATAGGATGGATTATTTAACATAATGCTAGAAATCCAACTAAAAAGTAATAACTTCAGCAAAGAAGCAGGATATAAAATAAATTTATAAAAATTATCAGCCAATCAAGTTAATAAGCATTTATTAAGTGCCTATTATATGCCAAATACTATGTCTACTAAATGTAGGAGTGAGATGGTCAGACCAATATTTTAGGAAAATCACTTGGCCAGCTGAATGGAAGATGGATTAGAGAGAGAAGAAATGAGTCAGGCAGACCAATCAACAGGCTATTGCAATAATCAAGGTATGATGTTGAGACATAGAGAGTTTGCACTCTTGGAGAACAAAAGGGGACATAGTGTACTATATTTAAGAGATGTGGCAAAGATGAAATCAACAGCTCTTGACAACAGGTTGGCTATGGAAAGAGGGAGTGGTAAAGAGAGAGACAGAGACAGAGAGAGAGAGAGAGACAGAGAGAGAGAGAGAGAGAGAGAGAGAGAGAGAGAGAGAAGAGAGAGAGAGAGAGAAGAGAGAGAGAGAGAGAAGAAGGAAGGAAGGAAGGAAGAAAGAAAGAAAGAGAGGGAGGAAGAAAGAAAGAAAGAAAGAAAGAAGAAAGAAGAAAGAAAGAAGAAAGAAAGATAAGAAGAAAGAAAGAAAGAAAGAAGAAAGAGAAGAAAGAAAGAAAGAAAGAAAGAAAGAAAGAAAGAAAGAAAGAAAGAAAGAAAGAAAGAAAGAAAGAAGAAAGAAAGAAAGAAAGAAAGAAAAGAAAGAAGAAAGAAAGAAAGAAAGAAAGAAAGAAAAGAAAGAAAGAAAGAAAGAAAGAAAAGAAGAAAGAAAGAAAGAAAGAAAGAAAGAAAGAAGAAAGAAAGAAAGAAAGAAAGGAAGGAAAGAGAAGAAAGGAAGGAAGGAAGGAAGGAAGGAAGGAAGGAAGGAAGGAAGGAAGGAAGGAAGGAAGAGAAGGAGGAAGGGAAGGAAGGAAGGAAGGAAGGAAGGAAGGAAGGAAGGAAGGAAGGAAGGAAAGGAAGAAGGAAGGAAGGAAGGAAGGAAAGAAAGAAGGAAAGAAAGAAAGAAAGAAAGAAAGAAGAAAGAGAAAGAAAGAAAGAAAGAAAGAAAGAAAGAAAGAAAGAAAGAAAGAAAGAAAGAAAGGAGAGAGAAGAGAGAAGAAAGAAGAAAGAAGAAAGAAGAAGAAAAGAAAGAAAGAAAGAAAGAAAGAAAGAAAGAAAGAAAGAAAGAAAGAAAGAAAGAAAGAAAGAAGAAAGAAAGAGAGGGAGGAAGAGAGAGGGAGGAAGGAAGAAAGAAAGAGAGGGAGGAAAAAAGAAAGAGAGGGAGGAAGAAGAAAGAAAGAAAGAAAGAAAGAAAGAAAGAAAGAAAGAAAGAAAGAAAGAAAGAAAGAAAGAAAGAAAGAAAGAAAGAAAGAAAGAAAGAAAGAAAGAAAGAAAGAGAGGGAGGAAGAGAGAGGGGAGGAAGGAAGGAAGAAGAGAGGGAGGAAAAAAGAAAGAGAGGGGAGGAAGAAAGAAAGAAAGAGAGGGAGGAAGAAAGAAAGAAAAGGAGAGAGGGAGGAAGAGAGGGATAGAGGGAAAAAGAGAAGGAGGAGGAGAGGGACAGGGGAGGAATCAAAGAGGACACTTAGGTTGCCAACATAGGGGAATAGGGAGGACCATGGTGCCCGTCAAAAGTTTAGAAGGGGGGAAGACACAGGAAGAAAGGTATTCAGTTCAGTTCAAGACATATGGAATTTAAGAAATCTATTGAACATTTAATTTTGGAAGTCTAAAAGGCAGTAGGAGACTAGAAGTAAGAAGAGAAGTTAAGACAAGGCAGATTTAAGAATAATAGAGATGATGATTAAAACCACGGGTGTTGATAAGATCGCCAAATGATATGGTATAAAGGGAGAAGAGAAGAGAGAGCCTAGGACAGCCCTGTGAGACAACTACAAATACTGGGCTTGATGTGGATGATGATCTAACAAAGGAGACTTAGAAAATACAGTCATGTAGAAAGTACAGAGGGAGAACCAAAAGTTACTGGTGTCCCAAAAATCTAGGAAAAGAGAATGATCAACAGTGTCAAAGGTTGCAGAGAAATCAAAATAAACAAGACTGAGGAAAGACCATTGGATTTAGTAATTAGGATACCATTGGTATCTTGGGAGAAAGAAATTTGGATTGAATGATGAGATCAGAAACTTTCACAAGTTCAACCACAAAGGCAAAGAGATATTAGGTGCTAGCAGTGAGAGAAAGATCAATGAGGTTTTTTCAGAATAGGGAAAATATTAATATGTTTTTAAGCAGTAGGAAAGAAGCCAGCAGACAAGTAGAGATAAAGTGAGAAAGAAGGGATGACAGAAGGAACAATCTATTGGAGAAAACATGATTTTATGGCCTACGTCATATAGAGAGTTTGACTTGGTAAAGAATAAGGCCACCTCTTAATGTGAAAAGCAGGTGAAGGAAAAAAATGACATAAAGCAGATGAGTAATAATAGATTAGGAAGAAGGGAGAAGAGGCAACGCGGTGAATGTCCTAAATTTTTCAGTAAAATTGAGGCAAGGATCTCCTGAGAATGTGGGGTGAGAAGGATCCATGGGAATTTTGAGGAGAAATGAATATGTTTCCCTTTCTGTATCTTAACAAAGACTAGCTAATTTAGAATATTCAGTGGTTACTTATTGCTCTAATATAAAATATAGCTTCTCCTATTTGACATTTAAAACTCTTCACAATCTAGCTTTGGTCTAATTTTCCAGCTTTATTTTACGTTACTACAATTCATGCATGTTCTAATTAAATTGGACTACTTGTTCCCTAGTCTTGACATCCCATTTCCCTCTACTCTTTTTGTGCAATGGCCATATTCCCTCCTTCTGCACTGAGGTCGCTTGGAATGCCAAACAATCCATCAGGCTCAGCTGCTATCTCCTGGATAAGGTCTGTACAAACATACACACACAGAGACACACACATAGACACACACACACACACACACACACACACACACACACACCATACACCATGGTTGTTACCATTCTTCATCCAAAATGTTACATTGCATCTGTTTTTATTTGAATTTATCTACTGTGTTCCCAATAGAATATAATCTCCTTAGAGACAGAGTGTTTTGTTTGTCATTCTTTGTATCCTAAGAAACTAACATGGTACTTTGAACATAGTAGATGCTTAATAAATGATTGTTGAATGAATGAATGAAAGATAGGGATTTGATTTAAAGCATTCTATCATAGCATATGACTTGTTAAAATAGCATAACATAAATCTTTAGGATGGGCAGCATAAGATACTGGCTCTCTCAGCAGTTCACATCCTACTCTTGATGCTAACTGGTTGTCCTTGTGCAAATTCTTGGTTTCTGTATGTGTCAAACTTGGAGATTCCTTCTAGGCCTACATTCTGAGGATGCTTTGGCTTTGCCTTGCACATAATGAGTGCTTAACTTTAAATTAAATTTGATAAATTCTTTAACTTTTAATTGAAAAATTAAACAAATCTGTTAATTTAAACGATTTAAGAATCCTTCAAATATTAAACCAGCAGATACACACAAATATCCTCATATATGTGTCTTTGTGCTACCTCTTACCTCTGATATCTTAGCTTTGAATAGACTCACTGTCCAAAGGGAATTTCAAAATACTTCAAGGCCAATGTCAAGAGAGGTATCCAAAAAGATACAATTTATTCTGTGAACCGCTCTTCTGGGCACAAATAAAACACATCATTTTTATCACCATTATTTCCCATGTATCATTAGAACACTTAGAACCACTTTGAAAATCTGTTGTTTTCTCACATTTATTCTATTATGCTTTATAGCACCTTGTAGATGACACATGGTGTAGATATGAGTAAGTTTAAAAGTCTAAAATAAATAACCTTTTTTAAAGCATTTATCAAAATTCTAATACAAGCAACTTCCTATTTTCTTATAATGTAATGGTAAGCAGCCAGATAAAGAAAGAACTGATCTAAAAAAGGAGGCAGAGAGGCAACAGATTTGAGTTTAAGACCTGGTTCTGGGATTTATTAACTTTGTAATTACAGGCAAATCACATCTGATTTCCTATTTACTTATCTGTATAATGGGAATTATGTTACTTAATCTGTCTCCTTCACAGAGTTACTGTGAGGAAAGATTTCTAATAGCCAAAAGTACTAAGTAAATGTGAGCTATGATTTAAAGATCAAGAGCATGCATAGTATCAATTTCAGTGATGAAAGGAAAACAATAATAGAATTTCTCCATTTATTTTTTTTAAATTTCACTTCATATGCATAGTATGACCTTTTCACATGAACATTAAATAAGGTTATCAGATTTTTGTACCATTGTCTCTCATACTAGCCACTTATTGTATGAGTTTAGACATATTATAACCAAAGAATACCTTAATTTCTCCATTAGTGTGGATAGATGATATTTAAGTGTTAAATATATAATTCTATCATAAGGGGTCATTGACGTACCTTTAAAACTAGTTCTTAGTCTAGTATCATAGACTTTTTAAAAAATATTTTTAATAAGGAAAGACCATATGGTGTTTAACCATGATATATAAATGGCCCGACCCTTCATAATTTATTCACACTTAAGTGCCCTCCCCAAGGTATCATGTTCCTTTAGTACCTCCACTTTACATACTCTGGGATCAGTTCCAAGTTGAGTTCAGAAAGTTCATTTCAGTCCAAGACTATTTCTGAACAGTGTTGAATGGGCTTTTCCTTCAACAGAACCCTCAGACTAGGACAAATACTGACCTGAACAGAGCATGCCTTGTAATACCATGCATATATGGATTAAGTATAAAAACCCTATTTGCACAAACAAGTTGGACAGCTTTTGTCAAATCACTCTTGATTGTATATATAATATATAATGTTAGTTAATATATTACAAAATATATTTTTATAATTATCATACATTAATATTTACATATTTTATATATAAATTTATGTTGTATATACACATATGTTATATATGTATATTATATAGGTTATATATGTATATTCTGTTATATTATTCTGAATTTATAATACCTTGTAGATATTGCGATTTCATGTTATCACACTAAAGACATCTGCTATTGACATACATAAAATAAATCATTCACAGCTGCACACTAGATGAAGTTGATGCTATTAATGTGGAAAAGAAATACTGTTTCAATCTCTCCATTTATACATGTATTATATACATGCATATACATATCTCTAAATGCAAGCTGCTGGGATGTTGATCTTCACTGTGGCAGATGTTACATCATCTTGCTATGCCTTCTGGCATTTGTGTTCAGTGATGCCATGTTACTTTACAGCTTATATTTTCATAGACATGAATTGGTGACTTTAAACTAAGCACTGATTACTTGAGAAACAAAATTGCTTACAAGTAAGACTTTACTTATTAATCAAAGTCAAGATGGTGAGAAAACTTCCAGGAATTTAAAATATCTTCCGTTATATATCCAAATGTGGACAAAAATCCATTTCCTGGACTGCAGATTCTTTATAAATTCAAATATTGGTAATACTAATCCATTTAACATCCTAATCACTGACTCTAATAGAAAAGAGACTATGTTCATTAAGTAAGCTCCCATGATCCTAAATTTAGAAATGGCTACAATTTGGGAGAGGCAACTAACTAATACTTTGGAAATCAGGATTAAAATTCAAAATGATCTTGTATTGGGGAAGCAGTCACAAATAAACATAATGAGATGCAGTAGAAACAGGTATGAGGTACAGAACTTGAGAAGAAAGAAAAGCTACTTTAATATGAACCAGGAAATAACTATTGATTTCTTTAAGGAAAGGACTGCTCAAGGCTAAAGTAATTTTTTTGAAAAGCATCATATGTATCATAGAGGCCTGGAGCTAGGAGGGATTCTCACTTTACTATAAGAAAAGGACTCTTAACCTAGGGTCCATGAGCTTGTTTTTAAAATATATTTTGATAACTTTTAATATAATTTGTTTCTCATTTTATACATTTTATTCAGAGAAAGGGTTCACAAGATTTATCAGTCAACCAAAGTGCAATCCCTTAGGATTAGGAGAGCTTATTGGCAAAATTTCAGTGCAAGAATTTGCCTCTCAGAAATCAGCAGACACTGAATATCAGGGCATGATTTTTTTCTTTGTTTTGTTGATTGTGTAGATTTAAGAAAATGACTAATATTCATCAATGGAGAAAATATTCAGAATGAGCATTTAACTTAAAAGTGTGTTTTTTAATTTCAGAGAATGAATTGTTAAGCATTTTAAAGCACATCCCTGAACCAACACCACACACACACACACACACACACACACACACACACACACACACACACACACAAAGTGAGAACCCTCCTTCTGAGAGATCACTTCAGGTCCAAACTTCTTGGATAATAATTTATTCAAAAGACATAGCTAGTTAATTATTGGTGGGACCAGAATCAAGCAAAGTGATTCCTAGTGAGAGCCTCTCTCATTGTTTCACATTGTCTTTATAGTTATCTTCAGCAAAGTGGTATAGTGGATAGAAGTCTAAACTTTGAATGAAGAATACTGGAGTTCAAATCAATCCTCAGATATATTAACACCTGTGTGATGTTGGGCAAATCACTCAACCTTTGGCTCAATTTCCTCATCTGTAAAATGGGAATGCTAATTTCACCTACTTCCTAAAATTGAGAGGATAAATTAGATAATATCTATAAAGTATTTTATAAATCTTCAATTGCTATGTAAGTGCTAGTTATTTTAAAAAACCATTAACAAAAGTAATAAGCACTAAAAACAGTAGCATTGTAAGGTTTGCAAAGTGCTCTCCATTTATTATCTTATTTGATGCTCACAAAAACCCCAGGAGGTAAGTATTATTAGTATTATCCTCATTTCACAGTTGATAAAAAGAGGCTGTTATTCTCCAGGGTCATATAGCTAGTAAGTATCTAATGAAAGATTTGAACTCAGGTTTTTCTTACCTCAAGTCCACTAATCTGTACATTACACCATAAAAAAAAAAAAATCATAGTTTGGATCTATAGAAACAAAAACATTGTCACTTTTCCTTGTATGGAGAAGCAGCTTGACAGTGGATAATGGGAGTTGGAATCAGGAAACTCAGGGATCAAATCCTTCCTCAAATACATACTATATTGTTTTAGACAAGTCAGTTCTAGGCAAGTTTCCTCATGTGTAAAATAGGTATGCTCTTACCTCACAGCTTGCAAACTTTTAAAAAGTTATGTCAATGTCCATTATTTTGATGATTATAATTTCTTTATTCTCATCTTGATCAAAAAGAGTTCAGATACAAGTAGTCCTGGCCCAGGACTGGCAAAATATTATTTTGTTTACTTTTCTATGAACTACTACTTAAAGGGATTGGTGATGATGATAAAGATGATATCTTCATACACTATATACCTCATGGATGGGATATAAAATAAAAACCTAGCTTTCCAGAAGAAAAATTTACAAGTAAGGATACCTAATGATAATATCTCCATTGAATTTCTTCTCTTTAGGTAGTAAACAAGGAATACAAGCGATCTCTTTGATGTTTTTAAAATTGGAAACATCTTTTCAACTTACAATGTTATTTGGCCAGAGGACAATTTATGTGAACCTTAGCTGCAGTTATTAATAGCTGTAGGAACCTCCCATGGCACTCAAGTACTGAACAGAGAAGAACTCACTGTAGTCTTTTTTAGGGACATTCAAGGACTAATATTAAATAAAACAATCTTCAAAAGGGAATGTTGTTCTATTTTTTTCTTAAAGACATTACATTAGAATACAAGTAATGAATAAAATTGATTTTTCAAAGCACAACATAAGACAGTAAAATGTTCTGTTTAGGCAGAAAGCCAAAGGCTTGTAAATAAATAAGACATTTTATCTGCTGAAAAGCAAAATTGTCACCTATTAAGTGTCGAAATGAGATCAACACAAGTATGAATGGTGGTGTATGGAAAGGATTATCCTCTCTATACCCATTATGCATCTTACATTTTACATGGCTTTAAGTATTTAAGGGGTTATATCATTTATCCTTACCATATCTCCTTATAGCAGTGAATATGGAAGAAATACTAGAAGTATATTCACTTTAAAGAAGAAAAAATTTAAGGGTAAGCTAGTGACAAAATAGTGATGATTCACAATGACCAATTTTCCTGAAATAAATCATATGAATATCATATTATAACCATAAGGATCTATACAAATATGAATTATTATTTGTTTCCTGGCCATCATACTTCACACTTTACTGTGTAGACTTACTAGTTATGCCAATTTAGCAAATTTTAACAACAAATGCAAAATCCAAAACTATTATAAACTGTTTATAAAAGAATTTAAGGCCTTTAGATTTTTAGTTCATTTCCATGTAATTAATCTGTTGCTAAAATTTGACTTTACTTTTTCCTTTTTTGTTTCAATTTGCCATTATGTATAGCTGCATAATGGCTATATAATCTATATAATATAGAGTATAAAATATATAGTTATATAATATGTAGCACATAATTGTATTGCTATAATATATAAGCTATGTAATAGCTATATATACAATCAGTAAAGTAAGAAATTTCATTATAATTGAAGTAGTTTAAAATATACATATACATTATAAAAAGTCATTTACCTGACATCATCCTTGGTCTCCATTATTTCTTCTCATGAAATATTTTTCTACTAAAACACAGATTATGTTTTCCTTTCTTCTGTGCTAGTTTTTCCCCACCATAAGTCCAGCTTTCTGTGACCAGTGAAAAGCCTTTTATTAGGACTCATTCATTATCTGATGTCAGAAAACATGGTTGTGCTTATTTTTACATTCTGTATCTCCACTCTGATGATCACTTTCTTGAATTGTCTTTCTCCTTCTATCCCTCCCAGAAGTCATTAAGGTGAAGTACCATTCAGTAATTAGGAGTTCTTGAATTTCCTCCCACGAAATATTTGTTCATGTTCTTCACTCTTCTGGATTCCATTTACGACATGAAAAAAGATGATTTAAAAAAATATTTTTATTCTGATGCCTTCTCATCTCAGCAAGGATTGAGTACAGATGTGTATCATTATTTCTTTTCTGATATTATCAGCTTTGTTATATGAGTTCTATGATCCTGGAATAGAAAACAAGAAAGAGAAAGGAGAGAAGTGAACAGAAGGGCAACAAAAAGTCATTCCCCCCAATATACAGTATTAACCCTCAGCTCTAGGGACTTTCTAAATATAAACTGCCTGATGCATTGCAGGACTGCCAAGCAACCTGGCACTAGTCTTCCTCTTATCTCAGCCTCCAAATATTCATCTAACTAAATCTATCTACTAACCTCTGAATTACAACTTGAAATTTTTACTGTTTGTGTGTTTCTTAGAGTACCTCAAAGGTATTATTTACAAACTGAAGGAACCCTTAGGATCACCTTGTTCAACTCTTTCCTTTTTTGTTTGAGTCATTTAGGTGTATGGACAGATAAGGAAATTGAGGCTGGAGACAATGAAGAAACTTGCCCAAGTTTTTAATACTTAAATTCAAATTTTGTTCTTCTCACTGCAAATCTAGTACCCTAAACTACACTACTAGACTTCCCTTTGTATGTATTTTCTGTCTTTGTTAGTTGGTGTTTCTACTTTATACATTATGAACTATAGACCCATAAACATATTTTACATAAATAGGAAAGCTTTTTTTTTTTTTTTTTTTTTTTGTGGGGGGAAGATGATTTGAGGAAGAAAGATAATGAGTTCTGTTTAGGACATAATGAGTTTGAGATGTCTACAGGGTAACCAATCTGAAATGGTCACTAGATCATTGATGATACAGATTTGTAATTCATGAGATAGATTAGGGCTAGAGATGAGGTTTCAGAATGATCTGCAATAAAATGATCATTGAATCCAAGTTTGCTGATGAGGACACCAAGTTTAAAGAATATGGGGAGGGCCTAAAATAGTGAAATCTTGAAATTTGCAAATGGAGCCACATATTTCCAGGTATTAAATTAATGATAATAAACTTCAAAAAGACCTTATAAAATTGTATGAATGGATTTTTTTTTTAAAAATAGCAATTTATAATATCTTATATTACTAAAGCACTTTACCTTTTCAAAATATTTTCACATACATTATATCTCATTTAATTTTCACAACCCTATGAGGAAGACAGGGCAGATTTTATTCCCACTTTACAAATGAGAAAATTGAGGGTCTGAGACTAGCCAATATGTGATTAGTAAGGCGTGGAATCAAATAAGACTTGGATCTCCTGATATGCATATTGCTCTTGGTTCTACATTTGACTTTCAAATATAATGTCCTTTATGTTTATATTTTCAGATGTCCTTTTAATGAATAACACGGGTATTTTCCAGCAAAACCTAAAATGTAAAAATGTTTAGTTTGCCTCTAAAACAATATATGATATATAAAATCATTTGTTTCAGTCAAGAAAATATTTTAAAGAAAAGTAAAGTTACTATTCAAAGGAAAAGCATAATTGCATTTTAGTAATATCATAAGAATATATACATTTTCTTCCTATATGATGAGCCATGTTAGTATAAAGTTTCAGCATTTTCAATATAACTTCATAATGTAGTTCCTTTTTATCAAATAATCTCTTTCCAAAGCTAAATCTTCTGTATGGGGTAAGAATATATCATTGAAAAATCTACATTACAAAAGAAAGGTCAGTTTATTTACTGCATATTCATCATGTCTTCAATGTCAACAAAATGAGTCAACAAAAAAACAATTTGATTAAAAAAGAGGATCTTTGCAAACAGGATAAAAGTCATATTCTATCAATCAATATGCAGAAAAAGTAGCAAACATTGCAAATGTTAACAGCAACTATGTAGGTTGAAGGATAAATTATTTTATTGGAAGGGACAAGGTCACTGCTAAGGTGACCACTATTTGACATCTATTCTATAGCTAAGTGTATATAAACATGAAAAATACAAAGCTACAAGATCAATGAATATCTAAGCACCTTGTTTTTGCTAAGGTAGAATGAAGAGTTTGCTTATGAATCTAACAAAATAATATCCATAATTAAAATTAAATTGGAAAAACTAGTTTTAAGTGATCCCAAAAGACCTATCACTTTAATTCAATTAATTTCCAAATTAATTGTATAACTGAATGACATCCATGTCATCAGCATGCAAATTTGCTTTCATCTTTAATAAAGGATAAAAATTATAGTATGCCAAAGAATTGCTTTAAAATAATTTTCTTTATAATTTATTATCAGTAAATGTTTGATTTATATACTTATTTCATAAGCCTATAAGCCGGAAGTTGCATAAAATTTCTTGAGTGAAAAATGGTCATAAGTGGAAAAAGTTTCAAGAAGTCCTGCTCTAGAGCAAAGTGAAATCTTAAAATCCGTCCTCCAATAAAATGTCTCCAATATATATGTTAAGACCTTACAAAATTCTTTGATGCTACCGTATAGATAATTATTTTGTCTAACAGTCTTCATTAATGATGTCAAGGTAAACATGAAATAGGCATTTATTAGCATTAGTGAGCAACTACCATATACAAAGTACATTGCTAGTCATTGGGAATACAAAAATAAAATGAGAAACAACTCTCTTAACCAGGAAGCATACAATATACTGGGAAAACCATATCACTTCAGTGTGATAGTGATAATAGTCATGCTAAATCCAATGTCTTTTGCTAGTCTTTTTGTTACTAAATTCTGCAGCTTTTGACACCATCAACCAGTCAATAAGCACCTTATTAATCACCTACTATGTTCTAGTCACTGTGCTAAGTTCCAAGGATCCACCCTCCCCCCTCCAAAAAAATAAGAAATATAGTCTCCTCGAGAAACTCACAATCTGATGGGAGAGACAGCATGTAATAATTACAATGCACAAATGAGCTACATATAGGATAAGAAAAAATCAACTGAGGGAAGGCCCTAGAATTGATAGACATGGAAAAATTTCCTGTTGAAGGTGAGATTTTAATTCCAGTTTAGAGGAAGCCAGAGAAGCCAGAAGGCAGAAATGAGGAAAAAGAACCTTTCAAGCGAAAGTGTCAACCAGTGAAAAGGACCATTCAGAAGATGAGTGTTTTGTCTGAGGAACAAAAAAGAGACCAGTGTTAATGGCTCAAAGATTATGTGAGATATGAAGTATGAGAATATTGAGAAGGTGGGAGGGGGGGGGGGTTTAGGTTATGAATGGCCTTGAATATCAAACAAAGGATTTTATACTTGATCTTAGAAGTGAAAGGGAGTGACTAAAGTTGATTGAGTGGGAGGGTGACAGGGATTGATCTGAGTTTTAGGAAAACTATCTCTTTTCTCCTGGATCCTCACTTAGTTTTTGTAACACTGATATTTCTTGGTTCTCTTATCTCTTTAACTGTTCCTTCTCAATCTCCTTTGCTGAATTATCCTTTTTCTGTCCACTAATCTGGAGTATTCTCTAAGGCTCTAGTCCAAAGGCTCTTCTCTCTTTACATTCCTTCTCCTGGTGATCTCATCACTTTTATCACTTTTATGCAAATATCTCCTAAATCTTCATAGCTAATTCTAATCTATCTCTTGAACTACAGTCATACATTTTCAATTAGGTTCTAGACATTTATATACCCAGTTGCTCCATGAGTATCTCAAACTCAATATAACCAAAACAGAACTCATATTTCCACCCAGACCCATTCTTCCTTCAAAATTCTCTATTACTATTAACAGCATTATCATCTTTCCAGACACCAAGTCTGTAATATTAGAGTCATCCTTGGCTCTTCTCTCTCCTTCCATATATAGTGAGTTGTCATGTATCATATTTCTACTTTCATATCTCTCAAATCCATTTCACTCACACATCCTTGGATCACCTTTCTAATTGGTAGTTCTCTTTTCAGTCTCTGCCTCTTTTGGTTCACTATACCTTATCTTCAACATATACATGGAGACTTCCAAACTAAATTTTTTAATGGTTTAATCAGGTTATAGGTTTTTAAAAGGCCATTTTTTGCCTCATTTCTTTCTTACTTAATGTTAATCAATAAATGGAGACCTGTTAAAAACTTTAGCTTAAAAAAGTCAAGGTTTCCCACTGCATCCAGGCACATCTCCATTCACTCTGATCTGTATCTGGCCACTGACTCCAGATAGCCCTGAAGGAGAAAGTAAGGTTGGTAACTTTGCACACTCCTCTTTTACTCACTCAAATACAATTCACTTACTTATCAGGGCATCATCTCCCTGTTGTCCTGGTCATCTATGAGAGTGAAGGACAAACAACAACAACAAATGCCACAGAATTAAGACACTTGTTTTGTTTTTGTCTTTAGACACCCAAAATCTAGTACAAGGTCATGCTCACAACAAGTACTTATAATTATTTATTTAATGAAATAAAATTGTTAAATAAGTGAAAGACAGTGGGAGAAAGAGAGAGCTCTAATAACTAGGGATAACATAAAGGGCTTTTCTTGTGAGTTGGCACCAGAGTTGAATGCTGAAGAAATCTGGTATTGGGATAAGATTCTCCTATACTACAAAAGAGAGAAGAGAAGTAAGGTCAGAAGGAATTACACCAGTAGGACAATATTGAAAGTTACATGTTGAATTTATTATATACATACTTAAAAAGAAAAGCAAGTTCTATGTAATTGAAATGTGCAGTTTCATGTACAATTCTTTCCTCTTCTACAGTGTGCATGGAAATGCTCATTTTGATCAGGATAAAAAAAATTAAATGAACATTTTAAATAAGCAAACAAAAACTTTGAATAAAAATTAGAATTATAAGAGGGAGGAGTGAGGAGATAGTCTATGCAGAACAGTGTATATACAAAAACATAGTAGTAACAGCTGGAATGCCAATTTCAAGGAATAGCAAGAAGGCCTACTGGGATAGAGCCAGAATATGAAGGGCTTATGTTCAGCTGATTAATGGGAAAACAAAGGAAAATCAATTCACCTTGATTTTTATATTATATGCGTTAGGACTAAAGGACAAAAGCAAATTCATGTCCCCAAATTGAAAACAACTCTTTTTTAAATTCACTAATTATAGTCCTTAGTTCTAGTATGAACACTATTTCTTTATTAGATTAAATAAAATATTAATCCCTGCATCTTCAGAAACCCTATCACACTATAGAAAGATATCAGAAGATGAATTCTTTTCAGAAAGTATATAATTTACACATGTGAAATTCAGTTCTCTTTGAAATATATAAATGACTTTAATGAGAGAGTTCAGTTCCACTGAACAAATAATTAAGGATGAATGAATCAAAAGCTTTATTAAATACTTACCTTATTAAACACTATGCTGAGATACAAATGCAAAAGCAAAATGGTCCCTGCAATCAAGAAGCTTAGATGAGACAATACATATAAAGGTAGTAAATGCCAGGGAAGTGAGTTATGGGCATAAAGACACAAAGATGGTTAGTAGAACTACAAGGCAGTCAACTGGCACTCATTTTTCAGAGGCAATAATAATGTTGATTTGACTACAATTCTCAAAGAATGGGATCTAGAGGAAAGGGAGAAGGAGAATGGAGATATGCCTTCCAAGACAGAAAGGGAAAATTGCTGAAGTAAAATAAGAATACTTGACCCCAGAATAAGAAGTCAAGTTGCAAAGAATTGCAAATTTAGTAGATAAAGAAAAAGTAAGCAAAGACGTTGAGTATTGATGATTCTTTCTAGGAGTTTGATAGTGAAAGGAAGAATATATATAAAAGTGATAAGGTCAAGTGAAAGTCTTTTTTTTTTTTTTTTTTTCTAATGAGGTATATCTGTGTGTTTATAGGGAATGGAAGAAAAAAGAGAAGAAAAAAGGAAAACAAAGAGAAGAGAAGGAGGAAGAGAAGGAAAAAGAAAAAGATACATTCATAGAACAGGAAACAGGTTCAAATACTCTTCTTCAGATTCAGAGAAAAAGAAGGAGAAGCCTACGTTTTGAGTTGTGTGGGAAAGGGGGAAGGGAAAGAAATAGTCTTGAAGGTCTAAGAAAAAAAGAAACTGTTTGAATAATTGATGGAAGTGGAGAGATTCAATTAAGGAAGAGTAAAAGGATTGCTGTACAATAGGGAGAGTTCAATTGAATTAAGATAACTGCATATGTAGTGGACCAAGTCAGCAAGGTGAGGTGACTTGTTCCAGCTGCTAGAGACTACAGGGGGAGATGGTCAATTAGGAGGGTAAGCTAGGGCATGAACGTTAAGACAAGGGGATAATAATGTGAGGGGATCAAGAGTAGAAGAAATGAATAGTTGAAAATTTTAGTTGCAAGGTTCAATAAATCTTAAATTAAGCTCAGGTTTCATTTTAAGTATTGACATAAGTGATCTCAGAAAAGCAACTGATATCATGTTGCATACAATTTAGTATTGATGGTGACAAAATACATCATAATATACAGATAGCCATATAGCAATTATTCTAATGTCTGGAATTGCCATGGTATTAGTTTCAAAATATAGAGTCATGAAGACTCTAAATTTAATGTCCCAAAACAATACTACTTAGGCTTGGATCACAGACTTGATATCATCTAAGCCCCAAACCTCCAACATACAACCCACAAACCAAAGGTAATTTACCTAATCTTAAGAAGTTCACCTCAGGGCTTGGCCTGAGGTTTGTAAATTGTTATTTATTTTTTTAACCCGATTAAATAGCAATCATAAATTAGAAGAAAGCTAAAATCCAACCACTTGGTAAAACTAACTGACCTTCAGTGTCATATTAACAGGCTTGGATCAATTGATAATTTAAATTGAAAGTGAATGTTAATTAAATTTATGCAGCCCAAACACATGGATTTCAGATCATGACCAAAAAATACAGAAGAATCTGATTTAGTCCATCCTACCCTATCATTTTATAAATGAGGAAACAGAGATTTGACCTTGCCTCAGGAAACCAAGGGAGGCAACATAATAGAAGTATAATTAGCATAAGAAACCACCTGGTTTCTAAGATCAGACTACCTATGGAGAAAGCAATTTGATCTTCAACTTGACCCTTCATAAGCTTAGTAAAGCTCACCTATCTCTGTCATCATAACATAGTGTCAAAAGTCAAATTCTGCAAAGTATTATGTTAGGCATTGTTAAAAGAGAATCTCCCTTTAACCCTGCATCAAAAAATTTATGTGATGACATTGGGGCATCAGTCTCATAGATTTAGAGATAGGAAGAGACTTAGAAATCCACTAGTCCAGTACCATCTATTGCCAGCTCTTCCTCCTTTACTTTCCTTATGTGACATTTATTCTTCTTGTATACATTTGTACAGGTGACATGCCATGACTGAAACACATTCCCTCTTTCCTAGCTATGGCTCCTGATTCCCCAGTTATCCGAGCTCTCTCCCTCCAGAAGTTACTTTGTTTTTCTTTGTATTTAAATTTCTGTATATGTTTATTCTCTTCAGTAGAATGTAAGCTGGTGGGGGGGAGGGGGGGAGGCAGAACTATTTCCATTTTATCTTTTTAGATAAAATAGAATAGTAACTTTCACAAAGTAAGCACTGAATATATTTACTGAATTGAATTGAGTTGGATTTAATTAAAAGAGGTAATTGAAGATTAGAGAGCAGGGAAGTGATTTATCCGAGGACTGGAGCTAAGGGTGGGGGTATAGGTGGAGAAGAAATCTCCTCTCTTTCCATGATGATGACAATGACTAGCAATTATATGTTATTTTGTTGTTTACAAAGGATTTTGCAAATCCTGTTCAGTCATTTTTCAGTTGCGTCCACACTCTTATAGTCCCATTTGAGATTTTCTCGTCAGGGGTAAAGAATTGCTTTGTCATTTCTTTCTCCAGTTCATGTTACATATGAGGAATCTTAGGCAACAGGATTAAGTGACTTGCCCAGTGTCACACAGCAAGTAAGCATCTGAGATTGAATTTTAATGCAGGTCCTCCAGAGTTCAGGACCCAGACCTTATTTACTGGGCCACTGGGATTAAGATCTCACTTGATCATCAGTTAGTCAACTAGCATTTATTAAGCACTTACTATATGCTAAGTGCTAGAGACATAAAGAAAAGCAAAAACAGCCCCAACTTTTAAGAAGTTTACAATCTAAAGGAGTAATATGTAGAAGATAAATTGGGAGTAATCTCAGAGGGAAGACACTATGAAGGAGGTGCTATCATTACCTTCATTTTACAGAGAAGGAAACTCAGATGGAGAAAAATGAAATGATTTGCCCAGGCCCACCAACCAGTCCACAAGGTCTTTTTGACTTTAATTGAAAGAATCTTTTTCTACTATGCCTCCTGGCAGAGAATAGGTATTGCACCCATGATTTGAATCCAAATTTATGCTGCCATTTATAACTCCTCTGGTTCATATGACCAATAGTTGGGAGGCACTTAGCAATACTTTTTAATTTAATTTTGGTATTAACACTATGATAAAGGACCAGGAAACTATTTCTTTGGTTCATATATGTTCTTAAGACAATGTTTCTCTTTCTAAGTTCATGCCATCGATTATAATCTTTATATCAATTGTATAAGTCATTGTCCCTACCTTCATGGAATTTACAATTTAGGGGAACATAGCATATAAATTATACTGCAAAACATAACATAAATGTGTTAGAGAAAAGTTTTAGAAAAAAAAAGTTGTGTGAGGTGTGGGGAGAACAGAATAGGTGGAAATATTTGTGGAATGAAAGATCATAGATTTAGAGCTAAAAATGACTGATCATGTGGGTGTTCTGGACCATACTGAACTTCTGTGGGATTCATTTTCTTCAACTGCAAAAAGAGAGTGATGGTGTAGAACACAAATACCATTATCTTTTCTCCTCCAAAATCACACATCTATTTTTGTTGAACTTATACTTTGATTCCAAATGTAGGACCATCTCCTCCTTTAACCCCTGAGATACAAGTAGACTGTTGAATTGAATGAATACTAGAACATTCAAGGAAAAAGGCCTCACAGACCTTCCAGATGCCATTCCATGGAGTCCTAACCTGGGAATATAGTTTCAGTTCATCTTACACTACATCATTGGAAGTGGGTAGTGGGAGTTTTAAGTCAGGAAGAGATTGAGAAAATGAAAAGCAAGATCTGATTGGAACAGGCCAGGATGACTAACTAGATTCCACTGAAATGCATCCCCAGGCAAATAATACCTATGTAGCATATTTACCTTCTCCCCAATCACATCATAAGTATCTATAAAAATATGAGCTTGTATTATTACTAACATTAGGATATTCTCTTACTATTTTAATTTACTTCAGCACTTGGCTAACAAACCTTTTTCACTTTGCTCCTGCCCTCATTATAGCAACTTTAGCATACTGAAAGTCTTTAACACTTTAACACTGGAGGCCTTACAGCTCTAGTGACCTCCCTTTCCAACCAACTTTAGATATAACTAGAATAATTCACCTCTGACCACAATTTCCTATCTTTCCATGCCCTTCCCACTTCCTTACTAACATCTTAGTTTTTTCTTCCAAAAAAATGAAAGGGTTGAATCTGATGGCATTCAAAAATTTCCTTAGTTCTAAATCAATAATTTCCCTTTCTTTGAAATCATTAATCTCTCCCTCTTCCAAATACACTCATGATCCTACTTTCTAAAAAAAAATATTCTTCTCTGACCATAAGAATAATAGTATAATAATGATAGTATTTATATAGCATCAACTATATACCAGACATTGGCTAAGTGCTTTACAAATATTATCTCATTTGCTCTTAAAAAGATATTCAGCAGTTAAGTGATTTGCCCAATTTTCAACTAGTAAATGTCTAAGGCAATCTACTACTTCCTCAGACTACCATTGTACTTTTCTTCTTCCTTTTCCAAATGCACTTTTTGAAAAAATATTCTGTATTTATAGCTTCTTCTTTTTCCTAACACTTTGTAATACCTTGTTTATTTCCACTCTAAACAATCAAATAAAACTGTTTTCTTGAAAGTAATCTTAATCTCAAAATCTAAATACCTTTTCTCAGTTGTCTTTTTCTCTAAATCTTCTGATACTCATGCTTCTTAAAACTTTCTTATTCATAAGTCTCTTGAATACTCCTCTGTTGATTGTCTCTTCTTCCTTGCATTCCCTCATATGCCAGCATTTTCTAAAGTTCTGGCTTTTTTGCTTTTTTTTAAATGTATGCTCTTCTGCAATGTCATCTAAATCATTCCATCTCTCTATTCTTATATTCCTCATCTATGATATAGGGGGTAACAAAACTTGCATTTTATAGATGAGGATACACACTCAAAGGGATTAAATTATCTCAATAATTGTCAGATCAAGGAATTGAAACAAGATTTTCTAAATCCAGTCCAATGTTCTTTCTACATCATACTGAGCTCCCAAACTCAGAATGTTTTATCTGCATACTCGACATACTCATCTTCATCTCAAAACAAGGTTTCAGGATATTTCTACTTTTGCCAATAGCACCAATAAACTTCTATTGATATAGGCTTGGAAACTTTCATTACCATTTCTCCCAAAGTTCAACTTTTTCAATTCTGTCCATTTTCTCCTCTAATATATCTCTGAAATCTATTTCCTCCTTTTTTGTATCCATTATTACTATTCTATTTCATATTCTGAGTACCTTCTACTTAGACCACAATAACAATATGACCACAATAACAATATGATAATTAGTTTCCCTGCTCAAGCTTTTCAAATGGTAGCCATATGCATCTACCTAAAACATACATCATTCTGTTGCTCATAAATCCTTCTTTATTACCTGCCATAGGAAATAATACTTTTAGACTGATATTTACAACCCTCCATAATGTGGCCCTAAGTTATCTTTCTAGCCTTATTTCCCATTACCCTACTACATATAAACTACCCAAAAAGTACTGCTATTCCTCAAATATGTTTGATGTTTCACCACCTCCATATCTTTGCTCATGTTGTCCGCTGTCTCTAAAAATCTAGAGAAAATAATTTCCTTAAATTCCCACCTGTTGAAATACTATTTTTCAAGGTGTAACTCAGATGTCACCTCCTTCATGAAACGTTGCATGATATCTTAACTGGATATGATGTTCCTTCAGAATTTTCACAATATTTTGTTTATGCTTTTCTTTTTCATTTTTTAGATTCTGTTTTGTAATGTAGTTATCTCTCTATGTCATCTTCTACTAGACTGTAAAATCCTTAAGGGTAGAGATTATATTTGAATCATTTTTGTATCCCCTTCAGAGTGAAATAGAATGCCTAGCACATATAGTTGCTCAAATAAAATATTTTCAATTAACTGAGCAGGATGCAAAGAACAACAAAGAACTATGTGGAATAAAAAGATGTCATGTTCTATTTTAGAGAGGCAGAGGAAAAAATGAGAGTGCCTAGATCGAAAATGAAAAGAAATGAGTCTAAAAACTAGAAAAGGCAATATAAAAATGGAGGATGTTTTCATGAAGGAAGGAAGCCACAAATCACAATTCTCTCCCTAACAATGGTGACAATAGAAAGTTTAATTTTAATATATAATATAACATGGTAATCAAATGAAATTTATTTCAATTATAAATTTTATTTAATACAAATTTTATTGTAGGAGGGAGTGAAGAAGTCTAGCCTTGTAATTTCATCAGTGTGGAAATCCTACACAGATTCAACTGTGTAATTCTTCTTACTGCTTTAGTGAGTTCAGTGATTTGCCCAGGGTCCCATACTTAAGGTAGGTATGTGTCAAAGGTAGAATCTGAAGCCAGGTCTTTCTCACTCAAAATTTGTTCCCTTTCTGTTCTGCCATTGTTTTTGCAAATCTATACACTTCCAGGAAAAATAAATGTCTGTTATCTTTAAATTTTATATTATAGTATGAGAGGTTTATAATAGATATAAAGTTGGCCTTGATACTAGGAAAAGTTAAGTTCAAGTCCCACCTATGATACATACTGACTTTGTGATCTGGGGCAAATCAGTCAAACTTCAATGCTCTAGATCAGACATATCATATAGACATGGCCTGCTGACTGCATGTGGACAACATAATTCCCAAGTGCAATCCTAATCTTATTCAAATGTAACTGGAAAATACTTAACAAAACAAAATATATAAAAATATAAATATCAATATTTGGTTTCCTAAATCAATATGTGGCCTGCAGAGTTATATATGCAAGATGCCCTATTTCTAAGTTTGACACCAATGCTCAGACAAGTCATTTAAAACTATTAAGTTTCAAAAAAAGTAATGACTTTCATTGCTGATTAAGGGAATTTCTTGCACCTGGGAGCTTCCCATTCCAAAGACAATACAGATCCATTTCCTACCTATTACATGTTAAGGCAGCTCCCTTAAAGGGCAATGCATATATAATTTAAGCTTTTCTCAATTTTTGAAAACAAGAGATTAAAATTAAATCCCATGAACTAGTATCTTTATTTACACACATAAATCTAAAGAGTCTGGATAACAACACCTAAAATTTCTCCATACTACTCAGTTAAGTTGAAATAAATGCTTTTAAAAATTATGTCACTTACTCTAAAACCACATAAAAATCTCAAATCAAGGGCAGCTTTATAGAATCCAGAAACATAGCTTTCCATATGCATTGTACTGCAGCAATGCCCGGGAGGTTTCTAATGGAACACTGTAACAAAGAATCCCAGACTCTCAAGCCAACTAGCACGGACATCTTTACCCCATTAATCTGTCTAGTAAGACACCACAGCTGCCAAATCTCCCCTCACCCCCAACCTTGAAGGCACATTGCCCAAGTTTATTTAACAGAAACACTATTGATAGCTTTACTACATGTCAAAAGCAAGATGATTCTCCATCAGAAGGCATCCACTGTCATAATTAAGATAACTTCTAACAAAAGCTCCCACAAACAACTGCAGTGACTGATTGACCTGCTTTCCGCCAAACCCTCAGAGAATAAAATGACCGATCCCACCGACAGATTTCTTCCTTTCTCCATTAAATATCTTACCCCGCTGCTTCTGGTTTTCATTTTAATCCGTTTGAACCTGAAAACACTTACTGATCATTGACGCATGAGGATGTAACATCAGCAGATTTCTGAGTGAGATGCGTGATTGTTGCTGCAGCTCTGTGCATCTAACCAAGTTCAATGCAGCAGAGGAATTAGCTCCCTCTACCCGGATTTTTTTTTTTTTTTTTTTAAAGAGATACGACTAGCACCAACATTAGATTTAAATAATGCTGCAAAATGCGGCTTAGGTAAAGAGACATGTTCAGTAAAATAGTAGGTGCATTATACTACTCTTCACAATACAGATATCTTATAATCAAAAGCAATCAAAAAGTCAGCTTTGTTTAGAAATATATGTCTGGGATTTACAGTAGTACTTTAACATTCTGCTGGATTTCTCTTTTCCAGGAGCACCCCTAATCCTTCAATTTCTCCATTTGTGTTGTTAGTTTAATTTCCTATTTTATTGAAATAATAAAAGGAAACAGATTTAGTGTCTTTCACTTTTGATTTTTCATTCTTATGGTGGCATACTAGCCTAATATTGTTCTGTTTTCTTAAGCATGATGGAAATCAGGTTTTGCAGACATTTTAGGATCACATTTTCAGTTAAGAGAAAAAAAAATATTGCCTCTGTTGATTTCATGACTTTAAGCAAATGACTTGACTTCAATTGTTTTTTAATCTGTACATTGTGGATTATTTCCAAATCAAGGGATTCTTAGCCTTTTTTTATCCAGACTGGTGAAACCTATGGTCGTTTCAGATAAATATTTGTAAATGAATAAAATAAATTACATAAAATTACAAAGGAAACTAATCTAAATATGATTTTCAAAATTAAAAAAAAAAATTTACATGCTCCAAATTAAGAAGCCCTGCTCTAAAGGCTAAACCTTAGTTCCTATAAATCACTTATTCCTTTTAAGATTTGCTAACTTTTTACTTTCTTCCTTGATGTTTACTTAAATGTTTGAATATTTCGTGAGTATTGGTCCAACACAAGTCACAGATCATTTATATCCTTGAAGATAGTCTAAGCCATTTTTGGCGGCCAAAAACTTCCCAATTTGGTAGCCAGATTTCTGGTGCAAAGCCTTTCCAAATTTCTCTAGACTGATCTTAGATTTCATACATCACTGGGCCTGGATTCACAGCTTTTCTGCTTTGCCAAAACCTGCCAAAGTTGGCTCTCTCTGGCCCAGCCTTCAGAGACCCAATGTCACTTGTACACTATAGTGAAACACTGGAAGAGGACTTCAGTAGGCATATAAATTTAGCATTTGAAAAACCTAGCAGTTATTACTGGCTTAATTTATAAGGATAATAATATGAACAAGAATGAATTCAGACTGCTTGTCCTTCAAGGACTAACAATACGTTTTGTATATGATAAAATATTTAGAAGGCAAAAAGGATACCTGGGCAATGGGACTGGAAACTTAAAATATTGTCCCAATTGTGCCACTAATTACCTAGGACTTCAGGTTCCTTATCTGTAAGGAATCATAGCAGATACCATCCAGTTCCAATGTTTCCTAAAATCCTTCCCCCTGCCCCACCTCCAAATCCCTAGTATATAGATAGATAGAGTCTTCAATTGCTGATAAATAAAAAATAACTACCTTACACTTCTACAGGGTATCACATTTTTTTTCAGAATACTTTCAATGAATTATACCAAGAGTGGACAATCTTTTTTTAAGGTGCTACACACTAGATCTATAGGCCTCCTGCAAATGGGGTATGGGCAACAATGTTGAAACACTATCAGCAGCAGCATCCTTATTGCAGTCTCTGGATCAAAACTCCCTTTATCAATTTCAATCTCCCAAGAAATAGGGCTACATTATCAGGGACAATCAATCAAATCTCTGGAATTTCAGATTGACTGACTGGGTTTTCAGGCTCTTTAACAATGTCCCAGTCCTAGGGAAAATATCCAACTACTTGTTGATTAATAGATTTAGTGATTACACTCATGCAGGCTTTGTGGAATTGTATAGAGAGAAGTAGACAATTTTAGAGGAAGAATCAGTTGTAGAGGAAGAATCACTGGAAGCTGACTGGATGAAGGGGAGGAACCTTTGAGGGATAGAAATCAAAAATTACTCTTGTTTGAAAATAACTACTTAACACTTTCCTCATAAAATTTTCTCATTCAGGAAAATAATAATTAAGATGCTTCTTTTTTTCTTAACTTGACTTGCAACTCTCATTTGATAATTCAATTGAAGCTGTTGTCTCCAAAGTCCTCATGTAACTCTTCTCTTTTCTCTATCCTTTCTCTGGGTCATCTCATCAGTTTCTCTGGGTTCAATTATCATTTATATGCAGATGATTCCCAGATATATTTATCCAGGCCTAATCTCTATCTTGAAATCTATTCTCAAAGCATCCCCAATTGCTTTTGGGGATTTCAAACTGTATTTCTCACTTGTATTTCAATCTCAACAAGTTGAAAAGAGAGCCCCTTATCTCTCTCTCCAGTCCCTCTTGTTGAACTTCCTTGTTATTATTGAGTACATCATCATCCTTCTAGTCACTGGCTCTCAACCTCAATGTCATTTTCAATTCCACACTCTCACTTATCTTATATATCTAATCCATTGCCAAATCTTGTTTCTACTTTCACATCTCATGGCTCCTACACTCCTACACACACACATACACAAATGTATATATATATATTTCTTTATATTTTCTCAACAAGTTTCTACCCTAGTTCAAGCCCTTATTTCCTCTTGCCTGATCTGTGTTGCAGGTTTGCTCTCCCTGCCTCAAGGCTCCCTTATTCCAATCAGTGCTCCACTCAGCTCCCAAAGTTTTCCTAAAGAGTAGATCTGACCATATCACATACCCCATTCCCCTACTCAGTAAACTCTGATAGTTCCCTATTTCTACAGGAAAAAATAAGTTTTCATAATCTGATACTTTCCTACCTTTCAATTTTTTTTTCCATTATATTCCTATCCACATAATCTACAATCTAGCTGAACTAACCTTTCTGGTCCTCACAAGTGACACTCTATTTTTCATCTCTGTGCCTTTGCACTGTGTATTCCTTTGCCTAGAATGCTCTCCCAACTTCCAATCCTTAAAATGTTGGGCTTCTTTTAGGACTCTATTTCAAACCCATCTTGTACAGAAAGCCTTTCTTGGTTCCCCCATCCCCACACTAGCTGTCAGCACCACTCCCTCCAAGGTTACATCCCATTTACTCAGTATTTATTATGTAAGTCTGATTTATATACATTGTCCCTCCCACTAGCCTCCCCCTGTAAAATAAACTCACTAAAGACAGGGACTAATTTTTTTTTAATTATCCCCAGGGCTTTGCATAGTGCCTGGCACATAGGGTTTATTTAATGTTCATTGATTGATTAATTCCTTTATCTTCATGTCAAGAATGAATTCCCTCTGCTTTTCCCATCTTTTGGATTCTTTTTCTTTCTTCAAGGCTCAGTTCCAGTGTCTTCATATTAATGATGTCTTCCCTGATCTTAACCTTAACCAAACTCATTTTATAATTCTCATTGCATGTGTCCTCTTCTTCCTCATAAAATACAATCCACAATAGAATATTAGGTTAAAATTAGATGGCAGATAATTCCAAGAGATGTGACATTTTTATTAAGAATTCCAGGAAGCTACAAGTTTCTGGGTAATGAATTAAAACAACAAGGAAGGAATCTATTGTTTCCTGGTCCAAAGTAGAATTCCTAATGATGTAACAAGGCTCAGAATTCAATGGATTCCCACTGCCTTCTTTCTACTGCCTTCTTTTAAGAACTTAGCAAAGTACTAATTAAGGCCACCCTCCTTGAAGCCTACCATGGGCTCACTGAGAAAAAGTGAGTTTGCCCCTTTTAGGGATTTTTCAAGCATTCACATTCACACTCTTTTCTGGTTTGCTTTCAGTAATTAAAGTGTGTACTTTGCTTTTCCTTTCTAATAAGGCTGCTGTTTCTTATACCAGTTGCTTGAAAACCTCATCAAGTTGGCTTCCTTGTCTCTCTTGATCAAACTATATGTTAGCAAAAGTTTCTCTGTGTGTATGTGTAATATGCATATACATGTGCATGTGTATATATAAATGCATATGTGTGCATATATGCATATATATACATATACATCTCTTTATAGTTATTTATAACTGAGGAAACTTGATACATACACATATGTATGTATGTATGTGTATATATATATATATATATATATATGTATATATATATATATATATATATATATGAGTCTTTTTTCAGTTGAGAAAAAGTCTTTGTTCACTCTAAGCATAATGCCTACTTTTTTCTGTATATCGACTTGTGATGTGAATGGTGGATCATAGATACTCATCTTTAATATTTTGTATACAAATTCCATTAATTTATCTGTACTTGTGAGATTTGATTCTGAAATTTTAAATTGATTTGACTTCTTAATAATAGAACTTAAAATATTTTCCATTTAGAAACCTATGGAATGAGTACTCTTAACTTGGAAAGCTGCCTGATTACCTTAGCTTTTTTAGGGGAAGTCTATCATTTAAAGTACAGGAAGAGTGATTTAGACTTCAAAGTTCAAACCATATTTTCATAATTCTAAAACTGTGAGAGTTAGAAGCCATCTGGTCCATTCTGTAGACAAAAATACTCCCCATTCTCCTGATACTATAGGAAACATATTTTGAGATACACATTGGATATTAGGTATAACTTTGAAAAACAGTGCATTTTTTTCATGCCTAATCTTGTTCATAAGATTTCAGTGAGTTTTAAATTAAATCATATAAGTTCCTAGACCACTGAAGCACGTTTATCTCCATCTCAGATCCTTAACTTTTAGTAACACATGGTGTCATGTAAAGATGTGTTGCCACATTCTATCTCCATTTGGAAATTTCTGTAATGCTGTAACAATTTTGTTTCTCAGCAGATCAATAAATTTATCCAATTTCATAATTCCTTCCCTGGAGGAAAGACTTCCAATTCCAATGCAAGTGAAAAAAAATTCCTATAACATGGGCCCTAGATCAGAATCAGGAAGACCGAGTTCAAACAAGGCCTATATAGCAAATCACTTAATCTCTTTTTTTTTCTTCTTGGAATGGGAATAAATAAGAACACCTACTTCCTGGGATTGTTGTGAGGATCAAATAAGGTAATATTTATAAAAACATTTAGCACAGAGTCTGGGATATTGTAGTCATTATTGTGGTTTGTCTGCCGTACGATAATGTTGGTATTGTCTTGTCTATAATAACTATTTTTACTTCATCTTAACGGTTAACTTTTTTTTTGAAAAATTTTCTTCTTGCTGTTCTAACATATTATAATATATAGAGGAATCAAAGGAGCTCTCCAGCTTTCAGGTGTCTCTGAAAGTTTTTGCTTGTTTTTTTCAATAAATTTGTCAGATTAAAGAATTGAGGTCTTCATAGAGGTGGGAGAAATAAAATGTGAGAAAACAAAGATGGAGAAATAACTATAAAAGAGTAAGTGCACATGAAAGAGATCTGTACTACAGGTGACCCTGTCATTGTCAAGGTACACAAGGCATGTTAGAACAATGTGAGAAAAAAAAAGTTAGAGCCTTATTAATACTGAAATGAAGCAAAGAGGAAAATAACAATAATTGTATGTCTGTTTTCCTAGCTATATAAAAATATTGGGAACATAATCTACCACTGTAATGGATAGAAAATCAGCCTTAGAATCAGGAAGACCTGAGCTCCAATACTGCCTCCAACATATACTATTTTAGAAACTCCAGGCAAATGATTTAATTTTTTAGAGTTTCACACAGGAAAAAAAATTCTGGAAAAAGAATGCCAAGGAGGTCAAGAATTGTCTTTGAGACCCCAACTTTTGGAATAAGAATTCACTATTTGACAAAAAAACTACTGGGAAAATTGGAAATTAGAATGGCAGAAAATAGGCATTGACCCACATTTAACACCGTGCACCAAGATAAGATCAAAATGGGTTCATGATCTAGCCATAAAGAATGAGATTATAAATAAATTAGAAGAATATAGGATAGTTTACCTCTCAGATCTGAGGAGGAGGAAGGAATTTGTGACCAAAGAACTAGAGATCATTATTGAGCACAAAATAGAAAATTTTGACTATATCAAGTTAAAAAACTTTTATACAAACAAAACTAATGAGAGAAGATTAGAAGGGAAGCAATAAATTGGGAAAACATTTTCACAGTTAAAGGTTCTGATAAAGGCCTCATTTCTAAAATATATAGAGAATTGTCTCTAATTTATAAGAAATCAAGCCATTCTCCAAATGATAAATGGTCAAAGGATATGAACAGACAAATTTTCAGATGATGAAAATGAAACTATTTCTACTCATATGAAAAGGTGCTCCAAATCATTATTGATCAGAGAAATGCAAATTAAGATACCACTTCACATCTGTCAGATTGGCTAAGATGACAGGATACTGCTGAGTGTTGGAGGGGATGTGGGAAAACTGGGACACTGATGCATTGTTGGTGGAATTGTGAATGGATCCAACCATTCTGGAGAGTAATTTGGAACTATACTCAAAAAGTTATCAAACTGTGCATACCCTTTGATCCAATAGTGTTACAATTGGGCTTATATCCCAAAATGATATTAAAGAAGGGAAAGGGATCCCCATGTGCAAAAATGTTTGTGGCAGCCCTTTTTGTAATGGCTAGAAACTGGAAATTGAATTGCTCATCAATTGGAGAATGGCTGAATAAATTATGGTATATGAATGTTATAGAATATTGTTGATGTGTAAGAAATGATTAACAGGATGAATTAAGAGAGGCTTGGAGAGACTTACATGAACTGATGCTAAATGAAATGAGCAGAACCAGGAGATCATTATACACTTCAACAACAACTATATGAGAATAAATTCTGATGGAAATGTCTATCTTCAAAATCAAAGGACCCAAATCAATTCCAATTGATCAGAAATGAACAGAACCAGCTACACCCAGTGAAAGAATACTGAGAAATGAGTATGGACCACAACATAGCATTTCCACTCTTTCTGTTATTGTTTGCTTGCATTTTTGTTTTACTTCTCAGGTTATTTTTACCTTCTTTCTAAATCTACTTATTCTTGTGCAGCAAGATAACTATATAACTATGTATACATATATTATATTTAACAAATACTTTAACGTATTTAACATGTATAGGACTACCTGCCATCTAGGGAAGGGGGTGGAGGAAAGGAGGGGAAAAGTTGGAACAGAAGTTTTTGCAAGGGTCAGTGTTGAAAAATTACCCATGCATATGTTTTGTCAATAAAAAGCTATAATAAAATGGAAAAAAAAAAGAATTGTCTATGGGATAGACTGTTAGTCAATAGGCATTTATTAAGTACTTAGTGTTGGGGAACTGGGCTAAACACTGAAAAATGCAAACAAAAAGAAAGACAATATCTGCCTTGAGAAATTTATATGCTAATGGAGAAAAACAACACTAAAAAGAGAGAGATGAAAGGGGGTGGGAAAAGAGGAGAGAAACTAAGATGACTGGTTAAAGTTGTGATGCCATATGATAAAGAAAGTTCAAAGTACAATGGAGATAGAAATGAAGATAGGGATGGTTGAAATCCATAAATGGAGGTTCTGAGAGGAATCCAATCAGAGGGAGAATCTATAGTGGTGGAGGATTTTTCCAATGTTTGATTTCCAGGGGTAGAGTGAATTTTTAGGAAGAGATTCCTGGAACATGATAAAGTCTAGGAATGTAGCCGGAGAGGAATAGAAAATCACATATGGCTTTCTATTATTCCAAATTCAGCTCAGAAATAAAGTCCAAAGCTAATTGGTGCAGCAATCAGAACACTAATCTTCCAATTAGGAAGACTTGTACTAAATTATGGCCTTAGAGCTGTATGACCCTAGATAAGCAATTTAATTTCTATCTGCCCCAGTTTTCTCAATTATAGGAACTATGTAATGCTAGCTATTATAATAATATTATCATTACCTATAGTGTTCTTTAGATATTTCAAGAAGCTTTAGTCTCCAAAAAATTAAAACAGAAGATCATAGAATAATGGAGAGACATACGGTATGTTTGATCAGTCTAGAACACAAAACAAATAAGGAACTATGAAAAAGAACCAAAGTAAAGGATGTCATCAAAGAAATATGTGACATTGATTCTAAACAAGGAAATGCTGCTGAGTCCAAGGAGCTGGGGCACTGGACTAACCCATTTTTCCTAAAAAGCCTATTCAGTTTTGAGGAATCCTGGCTTCTATTGATAAAAGCATCAGACTCCCTTTTCTTATGTTCTTTTTCTTACTTATTACCAGCCCTGGGGAACAAATTACATAAAGCTTAGGTTCCTGTCTAAGTCTACTCAAAGAGGGAAGTGGAAAGATACTTAATGTATAATGTAATTCAAGTAAGGGACAGGTATTTTATTTTTATAGGGTTTTTTGATTTCAAAAACGAAATGGTAAATATAAAAGACACAACCATCATTGAGAGAATGTTAGGTTCTTACTAAGTGCTAATGAGATATTAGGTTCTTACTAAGTGCTAAGTCAGTACTTAACAATTCTCTAGTTCTGGCCATGACTGGGAGTTTTACTTGTGAATTTCTGGGGAAGAGCTTGCATGCTTAGGAGGAGCAAGTTCATTGGTTGAAGTAATTCTTCCCAGAAGCCCTTGCATTATCCCACGCCCATTCTCTGCGAGGATAAAAGAGGGAAGTCACTACTCTGGACGAGAGTTAATGGCAACTGTTTGGAGACAAGGGTTCTCTACAGGAAGAAGAATCTGTCTGAGAGATTTGAGTTGACACAGAGAGCTCCCAGAGAGCTATTGGCAGCTTCTGGAGACAACAGCACATTACAAATTGGCGTCCACAACATGGGGCAAGGACTCTTGCTTATCCTGACAAGGACTTATTCTGAGCCCTTCAGAGGAGCTAGACTGGACCATTGCAATTTGGCGCCTGAACAGGGACAGACACGATCCTGATTCCAGTGGGAAAGCCTCCAATCCAGATCTCAGTCTCTCTGACCCAGAACCATGAGTAACAAGGAAACTTTGTTAAAGATTAAGTGAGCATTCTAATAGACAAATAAGGAACTTAACTTGTTAAGGGCTAAACCAGCAATCTGTTAGTGAAATGGGGCAAACACCTTCTGTTCGAGGAAAATGTTTGGAGAGCATTATCAAGGTTATGAAAAGCCAAGGATTGATTATAATTTTGGAGGAGATTACTGAACTTTTAAAAACTATGAAGGTCATATGTCCTTGTTTTTCTCTGGAAGAAGAATTGGATCTAGATGAATGGGAATTAGTAGGAAAGCAATTAGGTGAACACTACAATTCCAAACCAAACTCAATTTCCAAAGATACACTTAACACCTATAATTTAATCCAAATGGCTTTAAAAATTGCTATTCTAAAGGAAGAGAAGAAGGAGCAAAATGGGGAGGTGTCAACTAAACTAGGTGAAAAGGATGAATCAGATAACAATGAAGTTAAGTACAATTCTGAGCAACAGGAGCATTTCCCATCTCCTCCCTCAATTAACCCTTCAGAGGTGGAGGAAGGAGGAGGAGGAGAAGAGGCAGAAACACAAACAGAATCGCCTGTGAAGCAGCCTAAGCCTATGACAAGATTAGAAAAAGCATTGGTTAAAGCTAAGAGAGAAGGACAGGATATAAGTGATTTTATACATGCATATCCTGTGATTGAAGAGATTGACTCTGTAGGTCAAAAAAGGAGAAGATATGCACCTTTAGATTTGAATAAAATTAAAGATTTGAAAAAAGGTTGTACCCTTTATGGGGCTACATCAGCTTATGTTAAAATGTTACTAGATGGTTTGTCTTATGAAGTCCTAACCCCGAATGATTAGAAATCCATAGCAAGGACATGCCTAGAACCTGGAGAAAATTTGTTATGGCTTGTGGAGTTTCATGAATTATATAAAATCCAAGTCAGATGCAATTTGGAAATAGGAGTTAACACAAAATTCACCTTTTGAGCACTTAGCTGGTGAAGGTCGGTATGGAGAGAATTCAGAACAGATTAATTATACCATGACAATATATGAGTAAATTGCTAAGGCTGCAATAAAAGCTTGGGGTATCCTCCCTGGACAGAAAGATCGGGGAGAGGTTTTCACTAAAATAGAGCAAAGTCCCAATGAACCTTTTGCAGATTTTGTGGGATGTCTGCAAACTGCTGTCAAAAGAACTATTGGAGAAAATGCAGCTACAGAAATAATAACCAGACATCTGGCTAAGGAAAATCCAATGAGATTTGCAAAAGAATTATATGGGGATTAGACAAAGATGCTCCTTTAGAGGAGATCATAAGATGCTGTGCTACAGTGGGAACAAATGCTTTTTACACCCAGACAATGATGAACGTGGAAAGATAGGGCCCTCCTGGCAAGGGACTTCTAGAGAAACTCAGCAATGTTTTCAATGTGGAAAAATTGGACATCTAAGAGCTCAGTGTAAATATGGAGATAGAGTGAGAAGACAGGGTGAAAGAAGACCTAAAGCCCCATGTCCAGAATACAACAGAGGACTCCATTGGGCATCAGAGTGTAGAATAATTCAGGGAAATGGGATGAGGGGCCCAGGTCCAGGGCCCCAGGCAAAAAAGACTTGGGGCATGATGGCAGCTGATGTTACACCCAAAGAGCCTTTAGAAGGTCAGGATTCTGATTTGATCAATCACCAGAAAAGCAATCACATAGCAGAAAAAGATTACCTGATAAGTCAGCCAAAAGGTAAACAGATTGCAAAAATGGATTACACTTGGGGAGAATACAGGCCCTTTAAACCAACAGGGCTGTGTCCAGTGCAAACAATTCCAATGTAATTGCCAGACGATGAGAAGAGATTTAGAAAGTGGTAAATAGAAGGAAATTAAATAGGTTAACTGCCTGGGAGAGAGGGTTTGCTTGTATTTCTTCAGATGGAGAAGGAATTAGATGGGTGCCAATGAGTTGTATTCGCCTTGTCCATTGGAGAGAGACAGAAAAAGAGAAAGACCTCAAAACAAAGGAGAAAATATAAGAAACATCTGACACTGAAAGGGCACAGCTAATAAAAAGACTGTTAAAGAGCTTTAAAACCAGCAGGAATCATTGGATTTCCTAACACAAGATGAGACTAATGGACAATGGACTTATGGACATTTATAAATTCTCAATTTATGATTATTTGATCATGTTATTTGTTACATACTTCTAGCATGTACTTTGTTACTATGTGTTTATGTAATCTATGTAATTATGTGTAATGCCTCCCATATTGATGGATTTATGTTTCAAGGTCATGACCACCCTATGTTCTAAATCAAAAGAAAGGGGGAGATGTTAGGTTCTTACTAAGTGCTAATGAGATAATGACATGTTAGGTTCTTACTAAGTGCTAAGTCAGTACTTAACAATTCTCTAGTTCTGGCCATGACTGGGAGTTTTACTTGTGAATTTCTGGGGAAGAGCTTGCATGCTTAGGAGGAGCAAGTTCATTGGTTGAAGTGATTTTTCCCAGAAGCCCTTGCATTATCCCACACCCATTCTCTGCGAGGATAAAAGAGGGAAGTCACTACTCTGGATGAGAGTTAATAGCAACTGTCTGGAGACAAGGGTTCTCTACAGGAAGAAGAATCTGTCTGAGAGATTTGAGTTGACATAGCAGATCTCCTCCCAGAGAGCGATTGGCAGCTTCTGGAGACAACAGCATGTTACAAGAGAATGATTAAAAAAGGATGGAATAACAATTTTAATATTCTGGGAATTTGGTACTTAAACCCGACTAGAACATAAACTAATTCGAAGAACCATTTTTTTCATCTCCACTCTGGCTTCTCCAAACAATTTCTGGTCCTCTCCTAGTAAAAATAGGAACCAATCCTCTTATTATTTGTCATCTTTTTTTTTAAGATCAAAGTGTTTAGAGACTCCTCCTCTTGCCTCCAACAGCCTTGAGAATGAAGTTTGATCACCTATTCAAGAAAGGAAATACAAAACAGAAAAAAAAAAAATAAATAAACAGCTGGAGGATGAGGCTGACACTCACCTAGTTGAATCCATGAACCATGTGGGAACATCCATGGGGTTAGAGGAGAGAGCTCAGCTCATTTTCCAACCCCTTTCATGAAGAATCTAGAAGTATGGCTCATTACTTGTCATCAGGGAGAATTAAAGCAAAGTGACAAAGCTATATCTTCTTTTAAAAGTTCTACTAAGTCACCTGTTTCTCTGACTCAGCAAACAATGAGGAGACCACATCATCATTTCAAAACTCTTCCATCACTGGACCATCTCTGATCTACCCAAATGTTGAGACACTGGGTCCCTAGAGTCTATCAGAAATTTCTAGAGAAGTTTAACATGGCTTCTATAGGCCAATTCATCCTCCTCTACAAATATATCCCAGTAAGGTATCAAGAGGAAAAATAACTGGAAAACTCATGAATTTCAGATTATCCTTTTAATGTCAGGAATATATGAGGAAAACCATCAGAAGATTGTATGGATTCCTGTAGAGAATTTCTGGAAGGATATGGAAAAGAGTAGCTCAGAAAAGCTGGCATTATTGAAATATGTTCCACATATTGCACTTGGTACTGGAGAGACACAAAATAAAATAAAATGGAAGCAGTTTCTGTTCTTCTGGGGAGATATATATATATATATATATATATATATATATATATATATATATATATATATATATACAAACAAGTAGATCAATAACATATACAAAGTGAATATAGCAGAAATTTCAAGAGGCAAAATATCTAAGTCCTAATAACATCTTTATCCTATGCTATTATGGACCTGAATCCATGGAAGTCTAAGAATATAATGAGCTCAAACTAGAAAGAGAGAAAAATATAAAAAACTACTGATACTAACTTGATAAAAATGTTCACTTAGCAAATATTTATGTCTCCTTGATGAAAGAGAGAGTGAGGTTGATGACTTTGTACAACTATACCTTACTTAAATTCAAGTTATAAATGAGTAGTCAAAAAGTATGATATGAACTGTGGTTCCATGATGAAAGTTCTGGTGCTAATATTATTTTCCTTTCAAAAATAAATCAAATTTGAAATTACATATTTAAAACTTAATGAGTATCATTTTTCCAATATGAAAATAAGTCTAATTTCCTATCTTTTGCTCTGAAATTTCTGTAACCTATCCTTATTTCATTATTTTATATTCACAGCAGTTGGGTATCTGTGAATATACTTCAGTCACAAAACTTTACCATGGTGAGATGACTTGGGAAACACTTTTGTCAGCTCACTCTGAGTAATTTCCAACCATTAGTCATTGCTTTAGAACAGTTTTCATATCACATTTGAGAAAGAAAACTTGAAAGAATTCTTTCTTTTGCTCCAGCTTATGTAATTTGTCTTTCATATTCAAGGGTGATACTGCTGATGATGTTTTTATATACATATATATGAGAGGAGCCAGGCTACAAAAGTTCAAGCAAGATTTGTTTTCTTTTGCATAATAAACCAATATGCACAGTTGAATAGGAAAAAAATATTGTATTTGGAACTAGGGGACTTGGGGTCAAATTCAGGACCTCTTTCTTTTGTAATATAAGTTGTACAGAGCATAGATAGAACATTACTTGCCTGCTTCCAGTTAGTCACATGTGTGATTCAGCATTTTGTCTCATTGGGGATGATGAACTCTGGCTAATTCCTGCAACATGGTGAAAGGACTTAGAGTTTTGTATAACTGACCCAGAATGCCTCTTTGTCTTCCTACTGCACAGTACCATGGCATGAAGATGGGGTGCTCTAGTTAAGAGACAGCTTTTAATTCAGTCTTTTGCTTTCATTTTCCTCTGCTCCAAGTAATATTCTTTGTAGCTAGACTTCTTGTAAGGAAAGTAGAAAGGAATGGGTTATGCACTTTCTGCTCCCCTCCTCCCCTAATACTCTCCTATTACTCCAGCATAGGCCCCTAGTTTTCTTTCCTTTTCTGAGCAGATGAACAAACATTATAATCAATATAGATGGACCTTGGCTTGGAAGAGACCTTGGAGTTCAAGAGGTCCAGAGGTCTTGGGTCCAATGAATGGAGATATCTGGTAGCAAAAGGAAATTTTGCATTAGAGTAGGCAGATATCCAGAAGAGAATTGGCCCAAGCCTGTACTGTTTTATCAGCAGAGTGAGCTGTTTATGTAGAAGACAGTTGAGATGAAATGTAAAATGCCTAATCAGTAATCCCACAGATTATTTTATGTTCTGATGAGATTTAAATAGCCTCAAGAATAATTACACCAGTAATTATAAGTTGTCATTGAATCCTGTTTTGTCACTGTGTCAATGCTCACTTATGAAAGTCTTTTGTATTTCTGTATCTCTTTTTATGAGTAGAAAATAAATACCTGTCCTATATCAAATTTACATTGTTTATTTAGTATCTTTATGATACTGGAGAAGGATAACACATGAATCATAGCCTATAACTTCATCATCCCCAATGTCAAAATTTGAAAATTTTAATAAGCCAAAAAGTATGAAAAGAGAACCCAGAGCCCTTCTCATTAAAACCAAGCTCTGCCATGACTTCCTTCTGCTGGTCAAGCATTATGCTGATAGGTCTCATAATTATTACGTGTATTTGTTTTTTAAGTCTTTATAAAGGTATTTATTTTGTTTTGTTTTGTTTTTTTAGTCATCCGTGTCTGATTACTGAAATGATAGTTCATTAGTCAACTTTTTTATTGCCTGGCTTGAAGTTCTCCAGGGATTAAGTTTTTCTGTTTCTATTTCATTAGTTATATAGGAGGTGCTTAGTTACCCTCCGATTGTTTATCCATTACACATAGCTAGCTAAATGAAACCAAATCTTTCAATATAGGTTATGATAGAATGGCTGGTTTCATAATGTGATTTTATTATCAATTATTTTCTTGGGTTATCAGAGATCACTGATGAAACTCCCAAAGGAACTAAGTGTAAAAACTATATCTACAATAGTTAGTCATATCTACAATTCCCACTGACCTCTAGTCAAAACTGAAGCTTGATATTATATGAACACCTTACTCTATCTACTGGTCTCCTAAAGGATATGTTGGTCTTTTTGATTCAATTTTCTTCTTTTCTTGATAGTACATAATGTGTGACCAGGATACTGAAGTAACAAAACTCATTGATGAGTAATATAGAGTTTTTATGAAGACAACTGTGAGTCTCATTTTAGTCCTGGTCATACTGGTTGATGTTCCAACCCTGAAAATTAGATCATGATTACTTGCAAGTCATACAGGAAAGGATATTAAGATTTGCAAGTCATGCATGAACTGATGCTGAGTGAAATGAGCAGAATCAGAAGATCACTTTACACTTCAACAACAATACTGTATGAAGATGTATTCTGATGGAAATCTTCAACATAAAGAAGATCCAACTCACTTCCAGCTGATCAATGATGGACAGAAACAGCTACACCCAGAGAAGGAACACTGGGAAGTGAATGTAAATTGTTAGCACTACTGTCTATCTACCCAGGTTACTTACACCTTCGGAAGCTAATAATTAATGTGCAACAAGAAAATGGGATTTACACACATATATTGTATCTAGGTTATACTGTAACATATGTAAAATGTATGGGATTGCCTGTCATCAAGGGGAGGGAGTAGAGGGAGGGAGGGGAAAATATGGAAAAATGAATACAAGGGATAATGTTATAAAAAAATTACTCATGAATATATACTGTCAAAAAATGTATAATTATAAAATTAATTTTAAAAAAAGATTTGCAAGTCAACTTGTATAAGTACAATGTATTAAACCTTGTAAATATAATATAGTTAAGCTGTTAAAGCTGAAAACTACACAGACTTTTGAGACACTTTAGACTAATAGGTATTAGAATTAAAATGAAATTTGGATATTGATGTCTAATTAGCTTATTTTAAAATGAGGAGACAAAAATGCCTTATTTAAAGAAAGCTATAACAACTTGCCTATAGTGATATTGCTATTAAGTGGAAGAATTGATACTTGAACCCAGGATTCCAGATTCGAGGTCCCCATCTCTTTCTACATAGTCATCTGCATGCTTCATTCCCTGAGTATTTAAATAAACAACGTGGGATAAGATTTGCTATCTGTTGGACTGGAAAATTTAAGTTCATAATCATCTTTTTACCTGAAGTTTGTCCCTTCAAAGTTTTCTCTCTCCTTCATCCCCACTCTTACTTATCTAACCCCTCTTTTACAATCTTCCTTCACAATACATTTTGCATCTCTGCCTTTTAATTTTCACTATCATGCCCAGCCCAATCCAAAAACATTTTAATTGATTTTCTTTTCTCTGGTCTCCAATCCACTCTATCCTGCATACCTTTGCCATATTAAACTTGCTTGAAACATTGATTTAATCATGTCATTCCCATTGAAAAATTACCTGATACTACCTTTGCAATATCTCTGTGATAATCCCAATGCTAAACCTCTCACACATATTTCTGTAATAATTACCCAGCTGATCTTCCTACCATTAGTCTCATCCTATTTAGAATGTAAGTTCCTCAAAATAAAGGATGATGCCACTTTTCTATTTGTATTTCTAAATTCTACATTGGTGCCTGATTTATAGGTTCTATGTCAATGTCTGACAATTAACAGGCACTTCATACATAGTGGGGAGTTATATTCCTTTTCATCCTTCCAATCCATCTTGCATGTACCCAAAGTTTTTCTATAAAATCAAAATGTATCCTACCAACTCCCAGGGAGCATTGCTATCATTAAATTTCTAAATACAGCTACATCAAATAGACAGAATATAATGTATTTTCCAACAGCTTTCATCATGCATTTGTTGGTATAAAAAAAATTAGTGACACAATGCCAACATCAGAGTATACTCTGTCATAAGAAAAATGGAAAAATCTGATACATTAGATTGATAGATAGATAGAAAGACTGTAGATTTCTAAACAAACAAACTTAGAGATTTTCATAATTCAGGCATTATGATGACCTGGAATCTTTAAGATAATTGATAAAGAAATGAAGATATATTCTAGGAACAGATGAACTCATTACATCAAATTGTTATAACCAGTGCCAAAGCTTTGACTTACCAGTGACTAAGGGTAATGAAATCCCTTACAATCCACTTTCTCAAAACTTATCTTTTTGAAGATTATTATTGATTATTATTTTCTATGAACTATAATATCATTTTTACATGGTGCATATGTTAAGGATGTAACCAAAGATACCTTGGAATAGAGTATTAACCTTGAAAGTCGGAAGACTTGTTTTCAGATCCCGTATCTTACACAAGCTATGAAATCATGAGCAAGCCACTTGACCTCTCTAAACCGTCATCAAAAGGAATAATAAAGTATATTGCATTATCATTGATCATTGCAAGGCTCAAAGAAGATATTGTGTGTGGTATATTTAGTAAGCTACAAGGCACTACATAAATGTCATCTATTACTATATCACAAGGAACCATCAAGCTGACAGATTATGATTGACTTTAAAAGGCTGGGGGCGAAGTATTACTGACTTTTCATTATATAAGCATGTTGAAGATTGTTAAAGAAAATATGGATATAGTCTTTGATTTAATTCCATTAGACTGTGAGCTTCTTGAGAACAGAGACTATTTTTTGCTTCTCTTTGTATCTCCAGTGCTTTAGCACAGCACATGAAACATAGTAAGTGCTTAATAAATGCCATCAAAAAAGGCTATCAAACTGTGTATACTCTTTGATCCAGCATTGTCCCTACTGTGTTTGTATCCCAACTTTTCCCCTCCTTCCCCCCACCCCTTCCCCCAAGGATGGCAGGTTGACCAATACATGTTAAATATGTTAAAGTATAAGTTAAATACAATATTTATATACATGTCCATATAGTTATTTTGCTGTACAAAAAGAATCAGACTTTGAAATATTGTACAATTAGCCTGTGAAGGAAATCAAAAATGTAGGTGGACAAAAATAGAGGGATTTGGAGTTCTATATAATGGTTCATAGTCATCTCCCAGAGTTCTTTCCCTAGGTGTAGCTGGTTCAGTTCATTACTGCTCTATTGGAACTGATTTGGTTCATTTCATTGTTGAAGATGGCCACATCCATCAGAATTGATCATCACGTAGTATTGTTGTTGAAGTGTATAATGATCTCCTGGTCCTGCTCATTTCACTCAGAGTCAGTTCATGTAAGTCTCTCCAGGCTTTTCTGAAATCCTCCTGCTGGTCATTTCTTACAGAACAATAATATTCCATAACATTCATATACCATAATTTATTCAGCAATTCTCCAATTGATGGGCATCCACTCACAAACCCCCTTAATTTCAAGGTTCATAGTAAGAATATATATATATGTTAAATCAGAAAGACTAAATCAATTTTATTTTAGACCTGTGTTTTGTGATTAAGTACTGATGTAAATTTTTTTTTCTGTAATAAGGTAAGGATTTGAGAGATAGGTATAGTCTGGTAATGATGTCTACATCCCACAAATATGGTAAACTACTAATGATATATGTGCTCCAGATTTTGAAAAGAGCTACCAAAATCTGGTAAACAACGGATAAATATGTCCTAATGACACTAGGAAAATAAACTTTTGATTGATAGTTTCTTTTCACCATAAATCAGAACTGACCTGTGAAAACCACTTGTTAAATTTTCAGTGTGAGCATTTGCATCTTAGAAATTAACAATCACTGCGAATCTATATTTGTTTTATTGTTTATTTTCTAAACTTAGGAAAATGTGCATAATGCAGATTAAACTTAAAAGTCTTTCTTTGAGTATCTAGTTGTTAAATATGTAGCAATACAGCTCCATATAACTTTATAAACATTGCTTGAGCTCAGCAGGAATATATAGAAGCCTAGGGGAATGAAGTCATCACCAGATTGGAGGCCTGGTAGGCACAGGCTAATAAGAATAACTGGCATTTATGTAGTGATTTACATTCATTGTCTCATTGGAACCCCACAACACTCCAGAGAGTTAATAACCTAATTTCTTCAACTGATGCTCATGTGATGTGGAATTGAAAACCTTTCACCGTTCTGGTCGCCCTTCCCTGGATGTTCTCCAAGTTATTTATCATTGTCCTTCTAAACTGTGGTTTCTGGAACTGAACACATACTGTAGTATAACCAGAGCAAAATACAGAAAAAAGCTATTCCTCTCAGTTCCTGGAAGCTGTGCCTCTCTGAATTCAGCCGGAGACCACATTAGCCTTATGGTCTCTTTCATCAAGCTGCTGACTCATTAAGCCAGCACTCCACTAAAACCTCCAATACTTTTTCATGCAAACTCCTATCTAACCATATCTCCTCCCCACCTCCTCTTATACTTGTAAAGGTGATTATTTGGAGGGGGAAGGGAAATTGTAAGAATATCCATCTATCCCTATTGATTTTCACCTTATTAGATTCAGCTCAATGCTCGAGTCTACTAAGATATTTTTAAATTAAAAGCTGTTAGTATGTTAATTCTCCTTCCCAGATTTATGTCATCTCTCAATTCAAATTTTTTCAAAGAAATAACAGACTTTTAAAAATGAAATTTGAAAGGCAAATATAGAATTAACTATAATCAATGCCATATGACAGTTTCTTTTAAAAGGAATGTAGAATTTACCTTATATAACCTATTTGCCAACTCCTTGCCTGTATTAAAAAGGGGAAATATGCAGCCCTGGGAGACTCAAGATAGAAAAGATTCTCAAAAACCCCATGGGACCTTGGGAGGTCATCAAAGACTATTCCCTCCCCCACCCCTTTAGGGAAGCTTAAAATCTAAAACATTCAAGACAGATGAGTGTCTATCCAGTCCTATTATGCCACCTGTTTCCCATTAATCAGGAATGACATCTGGAGACAAAAGTGTCCCTTTGAATTCTGGAATGCCTTTTGGTCCATTCACAGATAATATTTTTCTTGCAGTCATGAAAATCTATTTAAGTAAGTGGGTTGATACTGCTTTTAGAAAGCCATTTTCACATTTCCCATATTGCCATGGGCTCTAGCAAGTAAATTCACAGGATTTTTACTGGTGCATGAACTAGACTTGGTATAGTACACTTACTATTTCTATGGATGGAGAAATTGAGGAACTTTGACATAATGAAATTTTTAAGCATCACCCACCTGTGATTCTTTCTGTGAAAGTCACTTAACATCTCTTGCCCTCAGTTTCCTCATCTACAAAGCAAATAATCAGGGGGAAGGAGTTGATTCAGTAATCTCCAAAGACAATTTTATCTCTGTCTTGTTATTCTCTGTTTTTATAATAGCTTTTTGTTTTTCAAAAATACATGCAAATATAGTTTTCAACATTCATCCTTGCAAAACCTTGTGTTCCATATCATTCTCTCTCCCTTCCCTCTCCCATCTCTCTTCCCTTGATAGCTAGCAATACAATATAGGTTAAACATGTGTAATTTTTCTAAACATATTTCCACATTTATCATGCTGCAGGTCTTGTTATTCTCAATATTATTGTCATTGTTTTCTATGGCACCTCTTAAAAGTTGCCTTTCTTTTTCCACTCCTTGCCCCTACCAAATGATCTAGCATTTACTTCTTTATATGTATTATATATTCTTATAAATGTATTTTGTCTCCCTAAATAAAAGGTAAGCTTCTTGAGAATAGGGTCTGTTTATTTTTGTCTTGTATCACTAGGGCCCAGAACAGTGCCTGACACATAGTAGGTGCTTGATAAATATTTGATGGATTGATTTATGTCTCACTTTTCTAAAGCACATTGATGTAAAAAACAATATAAGCTAGTCTGAGAACTCGGATTTACATGAACTAGACTAAATATTGCCAAGCATAGTATCTAGAATATAGTAGATACTTAATAAAAATTTATTGAATGATTGGATAAAATGTTAAAGCCAACTACCAAAATTATATCTCTTTGATCCCATCAGAAGTTGCTCCTGAGAAATCTTGAAAAGGAATGCAAATTTAGCTCCTGTCTAAATTTTCACAGATCAATCTATCAATAAGTCTTTATTAAGTACCTGTTATATGCCATTTACTATGCTGGTGCTGAGATGCAAAAAATGAAACAGTCCCCTCAAGGGGCTAATTTTCTATAAATGGGGAAAAAACCTATACACATAGGGGTACAAAGCATTAGTCTGGGAGTCAAAGGTCCTGGGTTTTACAGTCCTATTTCTCTCTCTCTCTCTCTACTTGTGACTCTGGCCAAGTCACTATTCTCTGGGATTCAGTTCTGTCAGCCATAAATTGAGGAAGGTGAGGTAATCAAAACAATTTTCCTTCTACAGCAAACAGTCCACTACCCTCATGCTTGGGCTTTCTTTGGAAGGGAAACAAGTTTAGGGGCTATTAGATGGCAATGCTCTGAGTTTCTTGTGAGTTCTATTTTTACTTCAAAAATGTATATAAACTTCTACCCTATGGTACTATTCTAAGAACTTGGAATCCACTTGAGAGAGAAAAGAACATGGACATCGTTACATTTCCTAATTTACAAAATGAGAGGGGTAGGACTAGATGACCTAAAAAAGGTCTTTTAGATCTAAATCTTACAATTCTGTGACTTTTATAATCTTCCACCCTCATATCCCATATTGCTTTTTGCTAAAAACAAACTAAGAACCACATATTAATTAGCTAATTGAAACAAAAAAAAAAAAATGGCAGTAACTGAAACAAAGAAAAGAAATATGAGGAATAATTCTTGTTGGTGCTTGACAAAGGTGAAAATGGTTATAGAACAAGGTGGTAAGAGAAGAAGCTATTATATAATTGAGTTAGTAAAATAAAGGATTGAGAAAGAGAAGAAAGGAGATAATAACCAGCATAATGATGATAGCTTGAATAATTATGGATAGGCAGAGAAACTGAGGGTCACTATATAGGGAGTTGAAGGTCAGAAGGTCTAAGAAAGGGTGAAATGGTAAAAGATAGTGATCAGATTAGGGAATTCCAAAGCTTGTGGAATATTTATAAATGATGGCAAGATTAAGTTTCTGATCATCTCTGTATGTATCTGATGTGGACTAGAAGAGTGGATCTTGATAATTGATTAGATTGAGGAACTGGGAAATTAGGATAGTTGACAAGAGTATCAATGTGAACACTGAATGAGCAGAAGATGGGTGAAAGATATAAGCCAAGAACTCATGTTATAGGAAAGGAAAATGACCTGGGTAAGGATGGAGGTCAGCACATAATTGTTTGATAATTTTAAACAGGAGAGATTGTTTAATGAAGATGAATATGGAAAAGCATATAAGGATAGGAGAAGGATGTGGCAATGAGGAGAATTCCAATTCTTTTAGTGTGACTAGAGAATCAGTTGGTAGTAAGAAAGTGTAGTCAGTACCAGAAAGGATAGGAAAGAATCGGTGTTATCAGAAGAAAAACAGATCCTTAGGGAGCCAGAGGATTGAAGTGAGAAGGAAAAAGATTAATAAATTATTTCTGTTATTGACAAGATATTATAGAGCTGAAACTAGTCAACTATTGTCACAAGATTTCAAAAAGGGAAAGAAGTTGAGTATTTCAAACTGTAAGTTAATGTGCTTGATATTAACTTTTTGGAAAAAATAAATTATGCCCATAATTGTACCTATGTTACTGTTAAGCCAACTAAGGCTCAGAAAAATTAAATGACTTCCCCATAAAGAGCATTTATTAAATATAAAAAGTAGGATTCACCAAGTCCAGAGCTCTTTTCTATTAAATTTTTAAAAGCAAAAACAACTTTTCTGTCATGCTGTTTCTCACTAATGATAAATGGTTCTCATAGTGCTTGTTATGAAACAGTTTGGGATCACTGATATCAAGTCTTACACAACTAGACTTATCTTCATTTTTTTTTCTTTTTTATTATGGCTTTTTATTTATCAGATATATGCATGTAATTTTACAACATTGACAATTGCCAAAGCTTTTGTTCCAATTTTTCCCCTCCTCCCCACCCCAGATGGCAGGTTGATCAATACATGTTAAATATGTTAAAGTATAAGTTAAATACATAATATATATACATGTCAAAACAGTTATTTTGCTGTACAAAAAGAATCAGACTTTGAAATAGTGTACATTTAGCCTGTGAAGGAAATCTTCTGCAACTCTGGAACCTATTCAGGGACTCATGAGATCAAAATTATTCTCATAATATAATTTCATAATGACAGCTTAAGAAATTACTAAGAGGAAAAAAGATTGGGGGTCACTGTGAGAAACATTAGACATCACAATATATAAAAAAGATAAAATGATAAAAATTATGATCAAAGGATCTCAGCATATCAAAGTATAATTTCCTGACTAGTATCATAATAAAACTAAGACATTTTGATTTCTAATATAATAAATATAAACTAATACAAATAAGGATAAATAAGTAGTAGAGGGCCTAAGAGTACTAGGCCAAGAAACAGAAAGAGCTGAGTTCAAATGTGACCTCAGACACTTAACACTTCCTAGCTGTGTGACCCTTGGCAAGGTACTTAACCCCTCAGCAAAAAAGCAAAAGAAAAAAAAATTAAGCTGGAGAAAGAAATGGCAAATCATTCCGGTGTCTTTGCCACTTTACCACCCCCCAAATAGGGGTCACAGAGAGTCAGACAGAACTGAAATAACTGCACAATAAATACAATAGATAAATAGATATAATACAATAGACATGATAACAACAGATATAACCCATATTTTTTTAAAAACTCTTTAGGACCTTGATAATTTTTACAAATGAAAAGACTAAAAAGTTTGAGAGTCACTAATTTAATGGATAAGAACAATAGTCCAGAAATCAAATTTGATTTCTGACATTTACTAGCTGAGTGACCACTTGCAAATTATTGAACCTCTGAGAATCTCAGCTTTTTCATATGTAAAGTGGAGATATTATCTCTTCCCAAGCAGTTATTATGAGAATAAATGAGACAACATATATAAATGTCCATATAAATAAAGCATTATATAAATAGTAGTTGTTGATTTTAGTGGACTACCTCAAAAGTACAATGAAGAAGTTGGGTGAAGGAATTTTTAAAGTCTCTTCCAGCTCTAAATTTTATGATTCTATAATAAGATGGAAGGATGTTGAATGATAGAACAATTAAAGGGATTCCAAAGATGCTTACATTGATGGAATACAACAATGTTGATTAAAGAAATGACTTGAAGGAAAGTCATTAGTAGAATGTTTTGATCATTTTCATCAATGGCATGAATGAAAGAACATTCAAACTTCTAGAGAGGCAATGTGGAAAAGAAGTCAGATTACTGAACTTGGAATTACAAAGTCTTCGATTCACATCCTACCTGATATTCTTGTTGGTTCTGGGATCCTGGGCAAATTATTTAATCTCTTAAGGACTCAAATTTCCTCATCTATAAAATATGGGTTAAATTCAAAGGATCCTCTTAACTCTAAATCTATGATTTCATAATCCTATGATTATTCTATCTTCCTATATATTTGAAATGTTTTATTGATGGTTTATCTTCTTTTCTTGGTACTCAATCAAGATTCCTTTTTTCTCCCATAGCTTTATGTCCTCCTACTCCAAATGAAATATAATTAATGTGAAGTCTTTCATAGGGGTTAAAAATCAATTTTCAAGGGTAGAGCCAAGATGGTCAACTAAAGGCAGAGACTCACCTGAACTCTTCCAAATTCCCTTCAAGGCAACTTTAAAATAATGCCTCAAAATGAAATCTGGATTGGCAGAACAAACAAAAAATAGGCTAAAACAACTTTTCTGCCCAAAACAACTTAGGAAGTTGGCAGAAAGAATCTGTCTAACTAAGGTAGTTCAAAACAGGCCATATCCCAAAGCTTCCAGAGCTTTCAAATTAATATGAAAATATATTTTGCATGATTGCATATGTGTAACCTAAAGCAAATTGTTTGCTTTCTCAATGAGGAGGGAAGGTAGAAAGGGAGAGAATTTGAAGCTCAAAAAAAATTTTAATAAATATTAAAATTTATTTTACATGTAATTAGAAAAAATAATATGTTTTCAAAGTAAAATAAAAGCATGTCATGTAAAAAAAAAAAAAAAGCTCAATGAGATTAGTGTTCTAATGCAAGTAAGTAATGAAATGAGAAAATTAAAAACAAAACAAAAAATCCCAACCTTGATATGGCTTAATGGCTACACTGAGTTTTTCATAGTATTCACAGAATTTCAAAGATTTCAGGAACCTCAGACATCACTTATTTCACGCCATACTTGAACTGAACTCAATGACATCCTCAACAAGGGATCATTCAGAGTCTTTCTGAAGTCCTAGAATAAAGGAGAACCTCCTATTAACTAGTCCATTGCACTCTGGGACAGCTCTAATTGAGAAAATTTCTTCTTTTATCTCATCAAAATCTTTCCCTCTGTAGCTTCCATCAATTCTGTGCTCCGGGGGCCAGTCAGTACAAATCTATCCATCTTCCCTTGACATCCTTTCCAAGACCTGAAGAAAAGCAATGTAACTATCCCTGAAAAGCTTCCTTTCTATGGATTAAATATACAAGTCACTCCAACTATAACTTTTATATTCCCAACATCTTAGTCAACCTCTCTTATAATATGCAGTTTGTTAATGTCCCTTTAAACAGTGTCTCCTTAAACTGGACGTTATATTCCATATGTGATCTAACTGGAGTAGAATACAATGGTACTAAAATTCCCCTCATTTAATTCACTATGTATCTATGAATGCTATTTAAGATCATGTTAACTTTGGAATTATAGACTTTACATTGGTCTTTTCTATAGGAAATGCTAATTAGACAAGCCTTTCCCATCGTTTTTATGCAGTTAGGTTTTTGAACCCAAATGTCAGAGTTAACATTTATCCATATCCATAAGCATTTCATCTTACTAAATTGTTCCCACAACTCTTGGAAAGGGTCCGTTAAGCCAATTACTAGTATCAAATTTGTGATTGGTAGACAAATGTATTAACAAAGAATAATAAATCACATGTATACAGTGTCTTAACATTTAGAAAACACTTCCTTTCTAAGAGTATTTTTATTTGGCAAATGGACAGTACTTTAACCAATAGAAAGAAATCAATCATCTGGTGAAATTTCAAGTTGTGTGACAGATTAATGGAGGATTTTAATTGAAATCTTCACATTATTCTGGTGAGTCTCCTTGATGTAACTGGTAAGATTAGCCACAGAATCAGAATGATAGAATGATAAATTTTCTGAGTTGGAAAGGATCTGAGAGGGAACTTGATTTAATCCCTCCCCAAAGCAGAACAAAGAAACAAGCATTTATTAGTTGCCTATTATGTGCTAGGAATCATGTAAGACTTTTTGCAAATATTATCTCCTTTATTCCTTACAACAATTCTGCAAGATATGTGCTGTTATTATCCCCATTTTATAGTTGAGGAAACTGAGGCAAACAGAGGTTAAAGTGTTTTCCCAGGGTCATACAGCTAGTAAGTGTCAAAGGTTGTATTTGAACTCAGATCTTCCAACTCTGAGCTCTATCTAGTTGCCTAAAGCAGGGGTACTATTTATAATATTCCTTGCCGTCAAGGAGATGAAGTTATATCTGGCTGATAAAAGCAGAGTCCCCACCCAAGGACTGTGCTCACAGCTGTGACTAGAATCTCCTTTCAATCTAAAGATTGTTCTCCCACATCCACCAACTGCTATTATATTAATTTTTCAGAACCACCTCCCAGTCTTTTTTTCATAATACTATTTTGCAGAATCATGTTTAGTCTGAGATCTGTGGTGATTCTGCTACCGTTTTATCAAAGGGGTCCTAAAATATTGCTTTTCCCTTTAGAAATATACCTTCTGACTCTTGACTTTGTCAAGCTTCATTCTGTTATTTTGAAATCATCACTATATCATAGATCTTCCTTTCCTAGGACCAACTGTTTGAAACAAGTTGAAGAGGCCTGGAATATAAAAAAATAAAAGTAAGGCAGTGAAAAAATGTCTAAAGTGAAGAATGTTATCCCTAACAAGAGATGGAAAGTTCATTTTCCAATTTTAGAAACTATCCAGGCATTTGAGAGTCTACATTTAGAAATGACCTCTAAACTTTTGAGCTGAGTTCTTTTTTATTCTGGACTAATAAAATTCTGAGCAGCTGCATTTTCACTATGTGAGTGTATATATAAATGGATATATTTATGTATCTATGTATATACTCCCCCATACATACATATACAGTTTTCTCCCAGGATGTTATAGGAATGAGAAAAGAATAATGTTCCATAAGAACTGTACTTAATCTGTAGATTATTGTTAAACTTCATTTCAAAGCAAACAACATAAATACTTGAGCACCCCAAGGAGAATAACATAAGAAAAAGAAGATGAGTCAGAAAAACCTGGATTTAATATAGCTTCTGACACATCCTAGCAATGTGACACTGGGCAACTTCTCAGTGCCCAAAACAGACACTAACAATATAACTGTTAATGTTGTTGTTCAGTCATGTCTAGCTCTTCTTGAATTTTCTTGTCAAAGAATTAAAGTAGTTTGCTATTCCCTTCTCCAGTTTATATTACAGATGAGAAAACTGATGTAAACAGGGTTGAGTGACTTGTCTAAGGTCACATACCAGTAAGTGTCTGAAACTAGATTTGAACTCAATGTCTTCCTGACTCCTTGATAATCTATCCACTGAGCCTCCTCGCTGCCCAAAAATTACAGAAAGCCCAGACTTTAATTTTTTTTAATGATTAAGAAGCTCAGACTTACTAACCAATATATATTATTCAAGGAACCTTATAAACTATGTAATACATAAACTACAGGCTTTAAACGGTTAACACCTATCAAATACCTGGCAAGACATGATCAGGCCATATTTCATGGACTAAGAGATGACAAATCCCTTAATACAAATTCACAATTATATATCCTGGACATCTCAACTGGTAAACTATGCCAAAACCAGAGAATTATCAGGGATAAACTGTTGTCCACAGTTGCCCAGGCATATTATTGATCCGTTAAGAACTTAATGACAATGTCTTTAACACATCAAATACTCCATTTTCAAGTTACATGGAATGAAAAACTTGCAAAATGTTAAGATTTGGCAGAATCCAAAATCGGGGGGAACATGAAGAAGTACAAATTACTTCTGTTTTTCTATCTGCTGCTGGAGTTGTGTTGTGGCTATTTCTATGAGCCTACAGTGAATGACGCAAACAGGATTAAGTGACTTACACAAGATCATATAGCTAGTAAGTGTACAAGGTCAAATTTGAACTCAGGTATTACTGACTCTATGTCTGATGTTCTATTCCCTGTTTCACTTACTATGCATGCCTTTAATGATCAGCTAATAATTTCAGTTCTTTAGTAAAGGTTAAATGTCATTACTTGAACCAATCAATCAACATTTATTAAGTGCCTACTATGTACAAGACATTGTGTATGTCAAGAGCAATAGTTACAAAGAATTTTCTCCAACATCAAAAGCATAGCCTCCCACAAATAGAATCCAAGATTGGGGAAAAACACATGCAGGAGATATTCATGACCAAGTCAACTCACAGCTCCAGAATTTCAGGACCTCAATGACTTTTCTCTCTCTAGAAAGAACTCATGAAACTTCCAGTTCTTTATTAGGACACAACATCTTCACAGAACAAGTAGCTTAGTGTGGCTTGTTTGGATCAAGGCTGCTATACTGTGCAAGGAGAGTCATTTGGTGGCTTGCCTGGTTCCTCACCAAGTTATACTGCTTCTGGGCAGGGATGGTCCTATAGGGGTGGACAGACAGACTTCTCAGCTGCCTTCTTCTCAAGGCATAGTGTTTGGAGCTGCTCTGATTTTCAATATGGAGATAATCCTTATGTTTCAACAGGGAATCAACTATGATGGAGCTTCAATTCTGTTCTGAGAGAGGTTAGGTAGCCATAATTCTGCTCCTGAAATCCTATTAAGGGCCAGTTCATGTTATCCTAATAGCTAATTATTATTGTTTTGTTTCTTATTCAACTCCTGATAGATTTTCTTCTCTTTTCCAGTAAGCCAGATAAATGTTAGTGAGAAGTGGGCAGACTCTCTGCTTTGTAAGTTCTGCATTCTGCAAATTGCACAAACCTCCTACATTTCTGACAGGGTTGTAGGTGTGCTGTGTCATTGGGAAAGCAGTACTTTGTCTTCTCTGCTAGGCAACTTCAGATATACTTGGAGAGAGCTTGTCAAGGACAGCTGTGCTCAGAACTACTAATTAGGAAGTATTCTGGAAATTGTTCCTTAGATCTAAGATGCTTCTGAATTTAAAATAAACTTCAGCACCTTTTGAAATCTGATTTTTTTTATTATCTTTGTAAAAAAAAAACTTTTGTCATGATAATCTTTACTGAAATGATTTGTTTTCATAGTGCATACAAAAATAACCAGAATTGTTCTATGCATTCTCTTTTGCTTGCTCTTGTAAATGTTTTATTATTCTAGGGACAGGGGAGGGGAAAGAATGTAAGCTTCTTGTGAGTAGGTATTGTTTCATTATTTGCACTTGTATCCCTATTTTCCAGTTAGTGTCTGGCACATGCTAAGTGCTTAATATCAAACAAAAAGTAGTTTAGGAATGGAAACAATAGGGGGAGTTCTCAGTCTTCTCTATTGAGGTTGATGATGAAAGCAATTATAAAATGAATGAGTGAGGAATGATCACAAAATGAGTCAGTAACTGTTAATGGAGTGAAAAATTACATCATTGAGTTGCTATCAGAGCTTTGCTGGCTTATTTGACTGTCTTTGTTACTTTTATCAAAGAAGCACTCCAGAAGTGAAAGAGTGTAGCTACCCAGAAGGGGGGAAAAAAATCTCTGAACTTACAACCTACTTATCCTTTCTTTTCCTCCTGAAAAGTTTCAGAGTTTTATGGGACCCTTCTGTCCCCATGCCAGGATTAGCTGCCAACATTCACTGAGTGCTTGGGACTTCAGAGGTGTAATACCTAGTGTTTGGTTCCCATGAGTCCAACCATCATCTTTATGCAGAGGACCCCCAGGTTTAGATAATCAAGTCCAGTCTTTCTCCTGAGCTACAGACTGACTTCACTAACTGCTTCTTAAGTAGTTTAAACTGGATGTTCCATAAACATTTTAAAAGCAACACATCCAAAATAGAACTCATTATTTTCTCCTTTATGAACATATCAAGGACACTATTGTTCTCTCATCTTCCAGACTTCCCACTTCGATGTCATTCTCCATTCCTCACTCACACACATCTACCCAATCTGTTGTCAAATCTCATCATTTCTAGTTTCAAAAGGTCCTATATGTCCCCTTCTCTCCACTAACATAGTTGCCATCACCCTGATCCAGATCCTCATCACCGAAGGCTTAGAGTACTTCACAATAACCTGGTAGTTATTCTGACTGCCTCAAGTATTTCCCCACTCCAATGAATCTTCACCACAGTTTCCAAAGTAATTAATCTTAGCATAAATCTGACCACATTGTCCCCCACTCCAGTGACTCCCTGTGACCTCCAGGATCAATAGGAAATCTTCTGTTTATATTTTAAACCCCTTAACCACCTGTTTCTCTTTAACCTTTCTAGACTTCTTACTCTCTACTTTCCTCTACAAATACTGTAATGCAGCATCTCTGGCCTTGTTGCATTTACATTTCCATTTGTCTCATAACTCCTTACATATATGCTAGCTGCCTCCCTTTTGCCTCCTAGCTTCCTTAGATTCCCAGCCTGACAGAGATGGAGAGACCCAGACTTTAAAAAGTCTATATGGTTTCAGTAATCCACAGGAGACTGATGGGATGGGTGAGTTGGGCATTCCAGAACCAAGACTCTTGAGATCAGAGAGTAACAGCATTTATTTGTGTCCCAGCAATTATTACTTGAAAGCAGTGGATGCAGAATATTCCCTCTTCAGAAGCATATGATTTCTGAAAAGCAGCTAGGTGGTATGGTGAATGGAGTGTTGGATTTCAATCAAGAACACCTGAGTTCAGATCTAGCCTCAGCTAGCTATGGGACCCTGGGTGAGCCCATACCCATTACCTGCTTCATTTTAAAATGTGGAGGATAATAATAGCACTCATCTCCCAGCCATAATTGGTGGTACACAGTAACTTTGTAAGGATCAATGAAATACTTGCAAAGCACTTTGCAAGCCTCAATGTACTTTATAAATGCTAGCTATTATGATAGAGTCCAAAGGTTAGGGAGAAGAATCTTAAAGAAAAAATTGTCTTTCAAAAAAACTAGAAGAATATTATTAGGGACTTCCTGAGTGAGATGACATTCTTCTGCAACTGTCCTTCTTTTGAAATTCTATTGGCTCTGTTCTTGTTGCAGTTTTAATTCCAAGGACTTTCACAGGGGCATTGCTGCTCATAAGTTATCTGTTCTACAGATTTCAGACACAAGAGGGCCTCACTGTACCACAAAATAACATTACATTCTGGTTGTGCTTCCTGAAAGAGCTTTTAATAGGTTTTTTTTTTTTTTAATTGTTCCTTAATATATTCAAAACTGATCTCTTCTGAATATATCTTGGATAACTTTTGCAGGCCTCTTTTTGGTATCATGTGATGGTTGATGGGTAAAATGATATTAGTTTTTTAAAATCCTATGGTTCTATGAGTCCTGGGGAAATCAGAATATCTGTTAAGGAGAAAGTACCACAATGCTGTTTTAAATTAGAGACCTGGGTTTAACTACCACCTTCTAGCTGTGTGACTCTGAGCAAGTCTGTGGGCCCTACTTTACTCACCTACAAAAGGGAGAAGGTGAACTAGTTTACTTCCTAGGTCCTTCCTACCTAGTTAGGGATCATTTGTAGCACTTACAGGACTTGAATATTTAGCAATTAAAAAACAAATAAGCTCTGGAACAAGTTAACAAGAGTAACTGGTTAAAACTGGACAGGTAAGAAATGGCACAGGAGGGTTTCATCCTACCTGAGAGCTTTCCTAACCCAGTGACCAAATGGACCATGCCAGGTTCCTAACCCTTTTCCAAAAGTATCCCAGGGCACATTTCTTGCTTTTGCCTGGGGTTTATTTTATGCTATTTGTATAGGCAAAATTTTGTATTGCTTCCTCTAATTGCAAAAAAATTGTTTGCCATGTCTTAGCCCAGTGTCTCGGGTTCTTCATTATCATTGGAAACTATATCTGAGCTAAAAGATGTACCTACATAGAGTTCTGTACTTGAGAATTTCAGATAAGTTTAAGTTATTACTGAGGCTCTTCTAATATAATAAAATAAGTAGATGACACAAAAACTGGTTGGTATAAGAGAGGCCTTCATCTCTTTGGTCTTTTTTAGGGACAGTAAAAACTCAATGAAGGATTTACTATTTTCATAAGTCAAGTTGATACACTTTTAGCTACAGTTTTTCACTTATCTTTTATATTATACAAGTGACTGTTTCTATTTAATCTGTTCCAAACAGTTCATCTCAGAAGGCCAGCATAAAATGAACACATTAAGATCAAGTGAATAACTAACACTGCATAAACAAATCAAGTCTCTAAGTTCCTGTAGCTATGAGTTTCCTATTTAGTGAATAAATGCAATTACACTTATTGAAGCTTAAGGAGTGCTAAGTATTGTGCTAAATATTGAGGACAAAAATGCAAAAGACCTTACATTTTAAAAGAGGAAGACACATACGAGTCTAGTGACCAGGATGGTTGTTATGGTCTGGGAAGTTGCAAGGATGATGAATGGAGTCAAAGTGCAATTGATTTGTAGTCCTTCCAAGAATGATAATGTGGATTTGGATACTCCCCTACCTGGTAGGAAAATGGCTCGAGTCCATTGTGATTTAGTTTCTGGATGCTTTGATATGGTAAACTCTCACCAATTAGAAGCACAGGACCTTAGGCAGAAGATAAAGTGTGAAGATTAGAGGAAAGGATTGGAATATATATACTTTGTGGTGGGGCTGAGGACACCTACAGATGGTGAACTCTCAACAAACAAGTAGACAGAGCTCCAGGGTAATTGTAGTTAGTGTTCAACTTGTAAGTAGGCAAGATAGGCAACAATCCACATGACAATATGGAAGAATTTGAATCGCAGCTCTGCCACTTAATATCTGTGTGAGCTTTGGCAAATTTCCTTACTTCTCTGAACTTCATTTATCTTCATCTATAAAATATGGTGAGTGTATCTGTGAACTAAATGACTACAAAATTCTCTAGATACTCCTCCCTAAATTATCTCCTCCACCCAATACTATAGTGATTTATTCTTTTGAGTTATGAATTACCTAGCCTGCAATAAAATAGAAAGGCTTCTTGGAGAGGGGGGAGGAGGGAAGATGACAAATTGCCACTAAAAGCTAAATATCAGCATGAAAAACTCCAGGCCCCTGAGGGAGAAGGACATCAGAGGAAAGAAAATATCAAACAAAAGAGGAAGTGCCAAAGACAAGCCTCACCTGCTTAATAACATTGCTTAGGGATGGTCCCGCTCCCTAGAAAGTAGTCATTACAATGCAAATTCAAGTCTTACTTTTCTAAACAGAAGCTTGTTGAAGGATTCATCATCTCAGATTGGAAGTGATGAATTGGTTTTCACAGGCAGTTTATCCTGTGCTTCAGTTTCTCATCCACAAAGATGAGACTTGTTAGAGAGCAACATCTGGCGCCCTTGTTTCATGAATACAGAAAAATGGACTTTGTGCATGTCTCCCAGCCTTATTTCACAGTGTCTCCTCTGAGCCGAATTTTCAACAGCTGCACGCTGCTTTCAATCTAAAGGCATAAAATAATGAGAAACATGGTGGTTCAGAAGTAAAATTAGCAATTAAAGGAATCATTTCAGCCAGTTTGGTTTCAAATTTTCTCTATTCTGCTCCTCCTAAATAGCTTGTTTATATGGCTCAACTCAAATCAACACAAAAAAATGCAAATATATACAGGTGTTGTCCACCCCCACCTCCATATATTTGCTTCCTGCCTTTCCCCACCCCCACCCCTCACAACACTGACCCCAAGGGAGAATGCTGCAAAATCTATTTCAGGATGGCATCTTTTGCCTCTTTCTTCAAGGCAAGGGGAAGTTTTGGGGGGAGGGGGAAATTAACTAATAAATCAACTAACCAATTAATAAATATTCATCGAATATCTACAAGTTGATATATTAACAAGAATGACAAAGGACTGAGAATCTTCTTTAAAACAAATGGACACTTTTGTAGTGACCTGAATAGAATGTGCAATGTTTATCTTTCTGCCACAGCAAAGTGACTATTATCTATGATCAAAGTACCAGTTGAATTTCCTCCCCACAGATACACCCCAGAAGAGAAGATAAAAAAGTCTTTCCATTATCTAGGTAATCAGGGAGCCAAATAGGCAAACAAAGAGACACAGAGAGAGACAGAGACAGAGAGAGAGAATGAAACAAAGAAGAAAAGACATCTTAAAGATGGAAAGTATCAGTAAGCTAGTTGGTAAAAGAAGTTAAGACACAGAGAGAAGAAAAACAACAGTGCTTTGGAACTAAGGGATATATGGGATATATGAGTTGTTTTTTTTTTTTCTAGAAGAGGAAGAATCTAGACCTTTGGAAAATGAAATGCTGCTTTTTCACTAAGTCAGTGGTCTCCAAAAGGGTTCCAGGTCATCTTATGGATAGGACAACCCCAAGGGGTGTTTGATCAGCCAGAGAGTGACAAGAGGCTTCCACCCTCATGCTCTTAATTTCTAGATCATGTCTTAAAATACAGGATCAACTGATTCCCTAGCTAGGAATAGGATATACCTGAGAGGGACAGATAAGAATGCTTCCCAGAAACTTTGAAAATCTAACCAAAATGGCTTTAAACTGAAAGTGAAATTGGAAGGAAGAAATTATCCATTTTGAATAAGATACATACTATAGGCATACCTCTTTTATTGTCCTTTATTTTATTGTGCTTCACAGATATTGTGTTTTGTTTCATTTTGTTTTACAAATTGATGCAACCTGCATCAAGTAAATCTACCAGTGTCGCTTTTCCAACAGCATGCATTCACGCGATGCCTCTGTGTTACATAATTCTCACAGTACTTAAAACTTTTTCAATATTATATCTGTTATAGATATTCTGTGATCAGTGATCTTCAATGCTACTATTTATTGTTTTGAACCACCATAAACTGACATATAAGAATGAATTTATTTAATAAATAATGAACTTATTTGATAATGAACTTAATTGATAAATTAAGTCCTGACTGCTCCATGTCTCTCTCCCTCTCTTTAGTTCTTCCTATTCCCTGAAATAGAACAATATTGAAATTAGGCTAATAAATAACCCTACAATGGCCTCCAAGTGTTCAAGGAAAAGGAAGAGTCAACAAATGAGGCAAACTTCATTTTTCTCATATTTTAAGAAATTGACACAGCTACTCCAACCTTCAATAGCCACTACCCTGATTATTTAGCACCCATAAACATCAAGGCAAGACCCACCACCAGCAAAAAAAAAAAAAAAAAAAAAAATTATGACTCACTGAAGCCTCAGACGGTAGTTAGCATTTTTTAGCAATAAAGTATTAAGGTATATACATTCCTTTTTTTAGATATGCTATTGCACACCTAATAGACTACAATATAGTGTAAATATAACTTTTAGATTCATTGGAAAACCAAAAAAAAATTCATATGCCTTGGTTTATAGCAATATTAATTTTATTGCAGTGGTCTGGAACCAAATTTGTAATATCTCCAAGGTATACCTATACAGAGGGTGGTTGCTATGTAGAAAGCAGTGCAATAGCAAACAAGAGGCCCAGAAATTCATGGCAGACAAATACAAAGAAGGAGTCTGCATTCAATCCAGAGCCTCAGGTGTCTTTCTATAAATAAATAGTGCCCCAAAAGTACTAGTGTAGTTTTAAGATTTAATAACTTTAGAAGTATAAATACAACCACCTTTTAAAAAAGATTATTTGAAAGTTTCATTATTTTAATTTCCTTACACTCATTTAGCAATGTAAATTTTGAATAATATATTTTTCACTTAAATTTTAATGTGATGGAGCACCCTTTCAGTACACATTGCATGTATGCCAGTTTCATTATGACACTTTCTCAAATAAATTGATGGGAAGAGGCGGTTTCTTGCTTGGCCAGATCAGACATATCTATAATAGACTTTCTCTTCTGGGGCCAAGTCAAAACTGTCATGTTCCCATCAAAACGTCATTTTTTGGATAGTAAGGCTAAAATTACAAATCTTTTCAAACATTATGCAGCAACTAAGGAAAAATTGTTCAAAAATCGACTGGAGAGATTATGAGTATTTTGAATTTCAATAAGAAACATCAGGGTTTTTTTAATTTTTAATTAATTTTCAAAAATTTTTGGAAATTTGTCACAATTCACTTCTGAAGTTACTAAATTAAAAGTGCCTTAAGCCTTTCAAGGCACCTTGTATATAAAGCACAGGAAATATGGAAGGTTATTAGAAATCCTGCTAAAAGGTGTCTAGATGGCACAATGGACACAACACTGAGCCTAGAGTCAGGAAGACCTGTATTCAACTTTCACCTCAGATACTTCCTAGTTGTGTGACTCTGGGAAGTCAATTAGCCTCTGTTTGCCTCAGTTTTCTCAATTATAAAGTGGGGATAATAATAGCACTTATATTTCAGGGTTGTTGAAAATCAGTAAGATAATAATTGTAAAGTGCTTAACATTGTGCTTGGTATGTTATAAGTGCTATATAAATATTAACTTTTGTTATTAACTTTGAGCCCCTAGATGTCAATGGGATGATATGTGTAGCTAATATGTGGTTCTGGACATCAATGGGGATAAAATATAAGCAGGGACAAAGAAGATAGGAAACTATGCTTATAGGAGGAAATCTTCAATTAAGTGGGAAAAGTATGTTGGATTTCTTTCTGCCAACTGCAGAGCAATTCATAATAACAGCTATAATACCTACTAGAATTTATATAGCACCTTAAGGTTTGCAAAGTACTTTACTGATGTTATTTCATTTGGTCTTCATAACAAACCCTAAAAAGTTGATGGTATTCCATTTCTCAAATGAGGAAACTGAGATAAATAGAGATTAACTGTCTAGGGTCAGACAACAAATAAATAAATATATTAGGATGGGGGTAACTAAATGATGCAATGAATAGAGCCCTGGCCCTGGAGTCAGAAGGATCTGGGTTCAAATCCAATCAAGACATAACCTCAATTGCCTCACAAAAGGGGAAAAAAACGATAAAAAATACATGAAGATGCAGATGTATTTGAACTCAATTGTTTTTGACTCCAAGACCAGCATTCTCTCCACTACACCAGCTTGCTGTCTCCTCTTCAATGAGTTGACTTGATGATAATTTCATCCTGCAAATAAAGTGATATTTATAAAGCATGTATCACAGAGCTTGACTTAATAAATGTCTCTCTTCTCCCTCTCTCCCTTTTTTTGAGTTTTGATGTCTCAGAGTAAATGTGAATAGCAATTGCTTCTTCTCTGACTTTGTACCTCTCTGCCTCACTTTGGTTCAAATCACTCAAAAGTCAAGACATCACCCTCCTGATGTCATTGATCCTCTTCAAAAATGAAAGATCAGCAACAACAATCTGTTGAGAAGAAAACCTCTGATCTGACTCTCAAGTGGAGGCACTGTTTACTGGGTAGAAAGGACTGAAACATTAAGGGGAAGCAATCATTCCATCTTAGAGTTTGCCATAGATAAAGAGACCAAAGTCAGAGACAGTCTGATATGTACACCTAGTTTTGGCAAAAACAGATATGAGAATTCAGAGGAAAGAGGTGACATAAATTAAAGACAAGACTATGATAACCAATGACAGAAAATGAACTATTATAATTGTCTTTTATCCATTTTTTCTTCTATTCTTCTCAGTTTAAAGGGATATACAGGTAAATATTTAACAATTGACTCTTCAAGGGGGGAAATGTACTCAGAAAACATTCTTTAAGTTTACTCCACATTGGTTACATTTCCTCCATCATTTTCTTAAGTCTGGATAATCGACAGAATAATTCATCAAGCCTTGATTTATAGCATTTGTGATTTCTAAGTTACAAATGCTCACACTGAAAATTTTAACATTCAGCTTCTCAGGAAGCTGGTCCAACCTGGCTCTAGCATACCCTGAATTAACAAGGCATTGATAGACAGGTAATGCTGCCTAGTGGATCTGAAGTAAAGGGACCTGGCTTTGAGTTCTGTTTATAATGCTTATTACCTGAGTGATCTGGAGAAAGTTATTTCATGACCCTTAACCTCCATTTCTTCAACTGTAAAAAAAGAAGACTAGATGATCTCTAAGGTCTCTTCTTCCTCTAAATCCTATGATCCCCTCTTCCTTCTTTTTCTTCTTTCCTTGTCTATGTGTGTGTGTCTCTGTCTCTGTCTCTGTCTCTCTGTCCCTTTCTGTCTCGGTGTGTCTGTGTGTGTATGTCTTTCTGTCTGTCTCCTTTTCTATTTTTCTCTCTTTGTGTCTCATCTTTATTTAAAGACGAATGAGCAATACTTTTGTATGAACAAAAAGGTATCACACAGAACAAATCTCCACTCAGGAACCTTCCATCTCCTTAATGGATTCCTGAGAACTTCCTCACTTGACTCTGATTGTAATCCCCATTTGGCAGCATTCCATGGAGACATAATCTTTTGAGCAGAAGACCAGGCAGGTTTCTCATCAGTAACAATCCCTTTTTCAGTCGGGTATGTAACACTGAGTACACACAGAGAAGGATGAGCTGCACACAATGAAATGAGTTCTGTTGCACCTGGAATCATGGCACCAACTTTCATAACTGCCAGTGTTTGACCTTTCCCTGGATTCACAATACTGTACATTAACTATTAAGCTTCATGTCATTAAAAGCATGATTGAAAATCTATTTCCAAAATACATAAAATCACAAATTAAAATTTAGATTGTTGGTTGGAAAGAACAATTGGTACAAATGTTATTTTGATTGTTTATACTTCTGTTGTCTAACTTTGACTGACTTTATCAAGGTTCTGATGACTAACTAGAACTGGAATCAAGCATCTTTGCTTGATGGAGAATCGCCCATGACTTTTCTACAGGCCCCCATTTATTACCTGGGTAATTTTGGATGTGGGTGTGCTATTGATACAGCTCATCTGCCAGCTGGCTGCTGGCTAAATCACCTCCTCAGCTTGTTGGTCACTCCAAATGAAACTTCAAGATCATATGAACATAGATCAAAATCCATTAGGAGCCCCTAAAATACAAATTATTAGTACATACCAGAAATGAAAATAGGTTTGATTTTTCATAAGTATGTCTAAATATTGACAAAATGGGTAGAGAGTTTTGGATAAATGTTGACCTATTGGAGAGGAAGCCAAGTGGTGTACTGATGAAATTATGGTACCTAAAGTCAGTAAAACCTGACTTGAAGTCCACCCTTAGAGAACTACTATGTGTATGAGCTAGTCAAGCCATTTAACCTATCCTTCCCTTACTTTCCTTATCTGTAAAATGAGGATAATAATAGCACCTTTTTCTACGGTTATTGTGAAAATAAAATGAGATAATATTTATAAAGCACTCTATGAGCCTTAGAAGATGCTTGTTGAAACAATCAGCAGGATGATTTCAGAGAGGCCTGGAGATTCATATATGAACTGATGCTAAGTGAAATGAGCAGAACCAGGAGATCATTGTACATGACAACAGCAAGATTATACAACGATCAATTCTGATGGACGTGGCTCTCTTCAACAATGAGATGATTCATACCAGTTTCAATAATCTTGTGATGAAGAGAGTCATCTGCACCCAAAGAGAGAAACGTGGGAACTCAGTGTGGACCACAACATAACTTTCACTTCTTTTGCTTTTCAGTTTGCTTGAATTTTATTTTCTTTATCATTTTTCTTCCTTTTTGATCAGATTTTTCTTGTGCAGCAAGATAATTGTATAAATAAGTGTGCTTACATTGGATTTTTATCTATTTTTACCATGTTTAACATATATTAGATTACTTGCCATCTAGGGGAGATGATGAGGGGAGAAGTGGGGGAAATAGGAACACAAGGTTTTATAAAGGTCATTGTTGAAAAATTATCCTTGCATATGCTTTGAAAATAAAAAAGCTTCAATTAAAAAAAAAAGATGCTTGTTATTGCTTTTGTTGTCATTATCAGTATTATAGCTATGTGACTCTGGGCTCTAAGTAACTCTCTAAGACTATCAGAAGCAAAAGAAAGTGGGAACTTGCATTGGAAAAGGGAATTTTCTTACCTGGGACATTTCTATACTAATGAAATCACAGATCTAGACCTTATCCTTATCTTTAAATGTTCTGTGTTTTAGTAGCAGGATCCCAGCCACATTGAGTATTTCCAAGTTATAATCAAGGTATAAAGACTTTAGCTAATTAATGACTGCCCTTCACAAACAAACGCAGCCCTTAATTAATGTGTTGTCTGTTTACCTCTTTGGTCTATAACCTGTATGTGATTCAATGGAAAGACTGCAGGCTGGGAGTCAGAATGCTCTGCCACTCTGAAGGAAAATGATAGAGTAGCAAAAAGCAAAATTCTGGTGAAACTCATTTCATCATAAGAATTCATGGTTTTTCATGGAGACAGTATGGTTGATAATATACCAGGCAAGTAGTTATCTATATCAATGAAACTACAGGTTCAATACCTATCCTATCAGTATGATTAATTGGAAAATAGAGTGGAAGTCAGGGTATAACTGTGGGGAGAGTCATGTCATTTCTTTGGGCCTCTGTTTTCTTATTTATTAATTAAGGGATTGAGACTAGGTAATTGCTAAGCTCCCTCACAGCTCTAAATTTTATGTTTCTGTATGGAGCAGTGAGATGGATAGAATGCCAGGACTGAAGTCAGGAAGATTCATTTCCTTGAGTTTATTTGTAAAATGGGCTTGAGAAGGAAATGGCAAATTACTCCAGTATTTTTGCCAAATGGAGTCATAAAGTATTGATCACAATTAAAAAGACAACTGGACAATAACTACTTGATTTCTCAAGCAGCTACAGTTTCTATTATTCACTAGTTTATAAGAATAAAATGAGATAATTAATGTGAAAGTGACCTAAAAAGCCAAAAGTTAGATACCAATGATTTATTTTAAGCATTTATTTTGCTATTGTTGCTATGTTGTAAATTTATTAGTTATTGAGCATTTATATTTATAATTACATATTTATAGTTCACATTTATAACGCACATTAAGATTTGTAAAGCACTTTATACATGTTATCTCATTTGATCTTCACAATAACTTCAGGAAGCAAGTGCTATTATTAACTCTATTTTATAGATGAAGAAACAGAGTAAGTGATTTATTCAGAGTCACACAACTAGTATATGTCTGAAGCAATATTCAAACTCTGGTCTTGACTCATAAGTCCCATAGTCTATACACTATATCACTTAGCTATATATGTATGCATGCATGTATAAATGAACTAAAAATTGTAATATTTATGTTCTTTCTATCCTTTCCCCCTTTTTAACCATATCACTACACACACATACAAATATACACATATACAAAAGCTACATATAATATATATGTTATATATTTTATATATATATAATAAATATATACATATAAAAAACAAAAGTCCTGAAGATCCTTTTTAAAAAATCACTTTAAAAATAGCGAACAATAACATAGAGGCACCTAGAATAAGTACTCCATTGATACTGAGGAAATACAAATTTGAGGTAGTCTTCTCTCACTTTAACTCAATCTTTTATGAAGACTCTCTGGACAAACATGGACAAGAATCACTTTGGATAAGAAGACATGGATGTGATCTTCACCAAGAGAGGGAGTCCCCATCTATGAGATTATTGATCTATTAAAGTATTTCTATCATATAAAATAATTATAACATCCGTAATACAGATAGGTGATGCAGTAGATAGCATGCTGGTCCTGGAATCAGGAAGGCCTAAGTTAAAATTCAGCCTTTTACGTGGAAATGGGTTTAATTTTTTATGTGTCTCTAAATGTTGGCAAATGGGTAGAGAACAAAGGATAAATGTTGATCTTTTAGAGAGAAAGTCAGGAAAATCTGGGTTCTGGTACTATCTCTGACATGTAGGTAAGACAAGTGGAATCTAGATGAAATTGCTAGACCTAAAATGAGGAAAACCTGAATTTTTGATTGTAAGACCTTTGTTTGGCAAGTCATCTAACTTCTGTTTACCTTAGTTTCCTCCACTGTAAAATTGGGATAATAATAGTACTTACCCCTCAAGTCATAATAATATTTGTAAAGGGTTTAGCACAATGACTGGTATATAGTGGTAACTATATAAATGCTAGCTATTATTATTATTATTGTTAATATAAAGTGGGATCCATCTGTACATTCGTAGAGAAGTCATCATACTATAGCTTGGACCACATGAAATGGAATCTGAGAGTTGTTTAGTTGAAAGGTAATTTATGATACATGTAGTCCAATTTTGAAAATCAAAAGGATAGGGAAATTTATTTCAGTCAATATTAATCTGCAAAGTGCCTACTATGTGCAGACTTTGCTAAGTACTAGAATACAAGGTCAAAAATAAAACAGCTGCAATCTTTAAGAAGCTTGTTTTCTTGTCTATATAAAGAAACTAGCCTTTACTAGATGTGAGGAAATACAAAATGCACCAAAAGTCTTAGTGCCACTTTAGCTTTAGTACTATTAAAGCTTAAAATAGCATTAAGATTTTTGAGACCTGCTCTATTTAAGATCATTCAAAAGCATTGATATTGTTGGATATTCTTTAAAATAGAAAAAAAAATTTAAAATCCTTAGAGAATAGGCAGGAGTTCTGTTATCTGTCTTTGTTTTCCTAATTCATTAAAGACAAATTTTCAAATTCTAAATTCTTCACAATGACCTTCTAATAGTCAGTGATTCAAGAAGCATTTATTAAACACTTATATATACAAGGTACTGTACTAAGTGCCAGGCATACAAAGAAAGATAAAAGATAGATCCTGTTCTCAGAAGTTCATGGTTTAATGGGAGAAACAGCATGCAAATAACTATGTACTAACAAGCTATATTCAGAATAAATAATAAAAACAAAATAATCAATAAGATATCACTAGAATCAAGATGAATTGAGAACTGTTTACTGTAAGAAGGTGGGATTTTAATTTTTTATAAATAATAAATTAGGTAAATATATATTCCTATGGCTAATAGTTCTTGCAAACTTTTTTTAATATTTCAGTTGGTTTTTGAATGCCCTATGATGCTTTTCTGAATTTGAAAGTACATTTGGAAATTGCTTGTGCATAAGTACATATTATAATTTCTATATATGGCCTATAGTAAATTGATGTAAGAACAGATCTTGTCTGACACATGACATGTCAGACACTGACATACAAGGACAGACATGACCATTTCTATACATGAAAAGTGATATAACTAAGATATTTTGCTAGACATTAAGGTCAAAGCAATGTTTTTATCTAATATGTACAGAAAATTGTGATTAAAAAAAAAAGATTCAGTTTGGTTTTGAAGTAATTATTTGGAAAGTTATTGCAACTCACTGTCATCCTGAAGATACTAATTCAAAGTCACTATAAAATCCAGGTATTTTATACTTTGCCTTTATACTAAATTATAATTTGCTGCACTTCAGTTTCCTCCATTATTAAATAGTGTGGCTTTTAATTTCTAAGATCTATTCTAGACCTTATTCTAGATCTAACATGTTCTGATTTATGATTGATCTCGTATACATATTTTAAGAGAAATAATTCATGTTTTTAATATTCAAACTCATTGATACCAAAAAAACAATTCCTTGCATATATCTAACTTTGTCCTTTTTGTGATGGCTTTGTAACTGAACAAGTCAGCAAATTTCCTTTCCTGCCCACACACGTTAAGGCTCTATCTCCCAAGTGGTTCTCTTTTTTACAGACTTCCATTCCTGGCTTGTTGGATGTAGCAGCTCAATCAAGCATAGCTCAAAGTCCATACCACAACCAAAATAGAACAGGATGGTGTAGAAAAAGCAACTGACAATCTCACAAACAACACTGAGTACAGCTGTGTAAGTGGTTGCCATGGGTTAAGAGATATCAAACAGATATAATTTTCAGGGAAGCAAGAGTACTGGAAAAACGAGATGACATGTAAAGTCGTTAATGTTATCAGCTGTATCCATCTGTTTATATAAGACCACTGCCAAAGTAACTATATGCTATTATTTTAAGCCTTATGACACAGCTTTCTTGAAGAGACAGGACAAAGTTATGAAAGAATCCAAGATGGCACCCAGAAGAGGGACTATTGCCTATGATTAGGGGGAAAAAAACTTTAGGGATTTCCAATAACATTGTGGTTTATTAGGAAATAAAAACCACATGAATACAATATGATTTGTTGATTCAGTAACCAACATATCCTAGCAGAAGGTTGCTAGTGATTGCGTGGGCTGTGAACTGTTTTCAATTTTGTTTTGTTAGGTAGCTAGAGGCTTTCAGACATGGACTGCCTATAAAAAAGAAAGTGCTATCATTAATGGCAATAATAATAATAATTAATATTAATAGTTCTATGTTGCCAAGTAGACACATAATTCTTACAGCTTTCCTAAACATGAAAGAACAAAGTAGGAATACACCAGCATCAGAACCAAACCCTTTTAACCAAATATCTCAAATGTAAAGACAGGGAAATTGACATTGTTCTTTCTATGTACCTTCTCCATTGCTACAATGGGCTCAGTTTATCCTTATGGAAATTGCCTCTTTTTCCCTGTCACAGTTCCTTGGAAATCAAAAATTTGTGGGTCCTAGATCTGCAAATAAAGTCAAGGAAGAATGCTTGAGGTAGTGAAGATAGATGTAGTTCCAAATGCTATTGTTCACTAATCTCGGTGACTAAGAATATATGTGTATGTAAATATGTATATTCTGGGAACGGTGGAGAAAACAGACATCTAGAAATAAGTCATAGGAATGGAGACTGAGGGAAAGAAATTATAGAAAATGTGTGAGAAGCATATTCATTCTACCTCAATGTGTTTATTGTCCAGATACTTCAAGTTAGGCTTGAAAGAGAACATGAAAGTATTTTTTAGGGAAAAACCCCATGTTGTCCCCCCAGGGGTAAAATGAGATGACTTAATCATTCTTTCCCCTGTGTTATTTCTATAATTTTAAAAAGAAAGGCCTACAGTAATTTCATGAAGTCAATGCTACTGATTAGCAGGTTAAAACATTACCCTGTCATTTGGAGAGAGAACTGAAGTTAGTAATACTTGGATAAAACAAAAAGCTGAACAGATGAATATATTTGAAAGCCTAATGCTGCTCAGTCAATAATTGCTGTTGGGTAGTAGCCAGCCACAAAGGACTCAGACAGATCTGTTGGCGTCATGTTGTTTGACTGGCGTAGAAAAGGCCTAAAGAAGGAGGGTATTATTGGTGAATAATTTAGTAAAATTGCATGAACATTTCTCATTGTATTGCCTGCCTCACAGGGTTATTGTGGGAAAAACAATTTGTAAACCACAGAATGCTTTGTGAGCTAATGTTGCTGTTGTCATTGTTTTACTGTTACTTCTTCAAAACATCAAAGAGATCTGAGCCCTCATCATTATAGATATCCAACTTCCTCTAATGGACAATCTAATTCTCCTATACCTCCAGTTATTGCATTTGGATTTACATTTATAATTGTAATAGTTACCCAATGGCCAAGGAGAGGTGGGCACACCCTCTCCACATACAATGCTTCACCTCTGTATTCATGTAGACTAAGTTTAGCATCAGAAGAGCCTGACTTCTAAAGAAAGGGGTGAGGTTTGGTTTTGTTTTGTTTTTTTCTTCTCTAGAGTTTTTACATCTTTTTCTTGTCCATCCTGTCAGAGCTTAGGGGAAATTATATAAAGTTTAGGTATGGCTCATGGATCAACTTTCTCCAAAAGAGATTATAAATGTCCCTACTAGAAGAGTGTTCAATGTCCAGAAGTCAAATATGACAGCTATTTATTTAATACACCACAATAGAAATGTTTAAAACACAAAATATTCATAATCATACATCAATAAGGAATTAAAATACAGACTAGTAACTCAAAATTCCTCTTATACTTTCTCAGCATATTGATTCTAAAAACTTTAAAAACATGAGAAACTTTAAGGGATTTTTAAATCGGCATTCCACCTTCATCTCAGCTCTGTATTGTCCAAACTCCCTCAAGGTCCACATCTTTTGCAAGCCAGGGCAAGATTTGGAATCATCCTCCTTTGGGTAGTCATCTTCTCCAAGAAGGGTGTAGTTGCAGAAAACTCATGTTGATGCCAGTCAGCTTCAACTGAGGAATCCAGGAACTCCCAAACTCCTGAATTCCTGAATGTAGATACCAATTTTGGAAACATCTATTTCACGGTCACCTATGCTGAAGGGAAAGAAACACAAGGTGATAGGAGCAGCCAATCTCAAGTTTACCTAAATGATCACACGTTCTAACTGCCATGAAAAGGTAACTTCCAAAACTAAAGGTCCTCTCTCATACAAACTCCAAGGAATTGCTATCTAAATTCCCAAGTCACATATTTAGGAAAGAGGAAGAAGAAAAAAAAAAGATGTTAATGTTTTTTGAAAATGTTTTGTATGACTTCATAGATTTAATTGATATCACATTGCTTGCCTTCTCAAGGGATTGGAGAAGGGCTGGAGAGATAGAAAGAATTTGGAATTCAACATTTTTAAAAATGACTTCAAAATTTCTTATATGTAATTGGGAAATATTTCATGAAATAAATAACAATATCTTTTTCAAAGTTTCCTGAGTAACCCTACCCTCTTTGATACAACCCTTTATCAAAGGATGGGGGTAACACAAAGGATCGATCAGAAGCTCAGATTGTACAAGAGATCAAAGCACCTGTTTCACTAGAAGCAGCCAGATCACAGGCTCAGCATTGCACATACTCCTTGGGATGGTCCCCTCTTCCCACCAAGGTTAAGAATGTTCTATGATGTGGGATCCAAATTGTTCTTCTCATGCGATTAAAAAAAAAACAAAACCACAGGCTTCATTCTACATCAGACATCATGGAAATTTCTCATATGTAGATTTCCTAGGCACAAAAATACTGCCATTTATATGAATAATATGGAATATTATTGTTCTGTAAGAAATGACCAACAGGATGATTTCATAGAGTCCTGGAGAGACTTACATGAACTGATGCTAAGTGAAATGAGCAGGACCAGGAGATCATTTTATACTTCAACAACAATACTATATGATGATCAATTCTGATGGATGTGGCCATTTTTCAACAATGAGATGAACCAAATCAGTTCCAATAGAGCAGTAATGAACTGAACCAGCTACACTCAGCGAAAGAATTCTGAGAGATAAATATGAACCACTACATAGAATTTCCAATCCCTCTAATTTTGTCTGCCTGCATTTTGGATTTCCTTCACAGGCTAATTGCACACTATTTCAAAGTCCGATTCTTTTTGTTCAGCAAAACAACTGTTTGGTCATGTATACATATAGTATATTTAATTGATACTCTAACATATTTAACATGTATTGGTCAACCTGCCATCTTGGGGGGTGGGGAAGGAGGGGAAAAATTGGAACAAATGGTTTAGCAATTGTCAATGTTGTAAAATTACCCATGCAAATATCTGGTAAATATAAACTAATAAAAATTTTAAAAATTAAAATTAAAATTAAAAAAATACTGCCACTTCTTGTTCTTATGCAACAAAATTTCTTCAAATAAATATATTGTCATAATCCAGGGAAGCTAGATGTCTCAGGATAGAGCACTGAGCTTGGAATCAGAAAGACCATCTTCCTGAGTTCAAAATCAGCCTTTGACTCTTAGTAACTGTGTGACCCTGGGCAAGTCACTTAACCCTGTTTGCTTTGATTCCCTCATTTATTAAATGCTCTGGAGAACCACGACTGTACCTTTGTCAAGAAAACCCCAAATGGGATCATCATCAGACGTTCCTGAAATGATCAAACAACATCATAGCCCCAACTCTCCAATTTACACAAGGCAACATTTCCACAAATGTTCCAAGGGAAGTCTTCGGTAGTCTGGAAAACGCTTTGCCATCTCTTCTACCTCTGCAGAATCACTACCATTGTGAGAATTCCATTCCTGCTGGATTTTTCCTTTCCCTGTTTCCAGAGAATCCAGTTGCCACCTGGAAAGCTAGAAGCAGTTAGTGACCATGATGAAGTGAATAAAGACTACTAGAAAGAATACCTCATGAATAACTCCATGGAAAGGAAGGAAGCTGAACCTCTGTCCTTACTAAATCTGCCACAGACTCATTCTATAAATATTGGTAAATCATAGTCCTATCTGTCTACATTTGTTAATCAGCAAATACTAAGAGCAGTGAGGTAGTGCAGTGGATTGAGCCTTGGGCTTGGAGTCAGGAAGATATGAGTTTAAATCCAGCCACAAATATGTTCTAGCTGTGTTCCTTTAGGTAGATCACTTAACCTTGTTTACCCCAGTTTCTCATCTGTAAAATGAGCTAGACAAAGAAATGGCATGCCAGTACAGTATTTTTGCCAAGATAACTTCAAATAGGGTCACAAAGAACAAAGGACGCAACTGAAACAACTCAACAACAACAAAAAAAAAACACTAATGGCATACTCTACTGGTTCATGTTTGAAATGAATGAACTGGACTCAAACTCCTATGAAAATATGAAGTTCTTTATGATAAAAAAGCTATAACTTTTCAAAAATATATGAAAATATTGTTTTCTAGAAATTAATTTCTCTATACTTATATTATCATATATATTTATATAATGAGTATTATTATATTTAATACAGTTTAAATATAATATTTGAAACTTTAATGTCAACATTTATGAAGAAATAAAATAAGATTCAAGAAAGAATAGAATTCAATTAGTGTCCACAGTTCTCCTTCCTGGAAGTTTCTTTCTTCTTTGTTTTTTGGTTGCAGAATAATAATACCCTTTGCACTTGAAAGTTTAAGATCCCTTTCTTTGTCCTTGAGCCTCTGAGAGAAATCCAAAGTAATAGGAGCTTGGTGCTCTCCTGGGCATATTCATTAGCCTAGGGCATGCAGACATTCTTTTTCCTGTTTTTCAGAAGAGCAATTGTATACATGGTAACCATCCTGGCATCAGAACAAGTCCTGGAATGCAAACATTCAGGATAGCTCATTTCCAGGCATCTGCTGCTGTCACTGACAATCCCCCTTTGGCCTTCCAAATTTCTCCCTCATTCAGTCCTTCACTTGCCCTTTCCATTTTCTTCTCCTTGTGCAACTTAAAAAAAAAGTTATTTAAATAATCAAACAATGGTAACTTTGTTAAAGTCAAAAGTAGACTAAGAAGAAAAAAAATTTTTTTTAATCTGGTTAGTTTATAATGACAAATTAAATAGAAATTCTCTCAGTTTAGTTCCTTTATGCAAACAAACAGATTAGTCTCTTTTTGAAGTCAGATTCTCTAGTCCTTCGTTCTTGAAGAGGACCAAAATGTCATCATTATTTTGGGGTCAAAGTACATTGTATTGGATTGTGACTAATCAGACCAATATGACCTTGGAAAGTTCTGCTGCAGGTCAGGCACAAATAGTCCATATGAACATTTGGAGCAGAGCTATATCTAAATTTACACATCTCACATTTCTTTTGAACTACTTCAGTTTTGCTGTTTTCATAGAGCACAGAGCTTTTTTGCATGTGGGCATTTCATGCTGGAAAGTCCTTTGCCAGTTGTCTCCTATTCCCTTCCAAAGTTCTTCAGAGAGACCTTGAGAGTATCTTTGTATCATTTCTTCTGACCTCCATGTGAACGTTTACTTTATATAAGTTCTCCATAAAATAGACTATTAGGTAAACATATACATGACTAGTCCATTGGAGTTGTACTCTGCAGTAAACTTTGAACACTTGGCAGTTTAACTTGAGAAAGGACCTTAGTGTCCATATCCAGTATCTTATCTTGCCAGGTAATCTTTAGAATGCTCCTAAGACAATTCAAATGGAAGCAATTCAATTTCCTTGAATGCTATAGTAAATCGTGGTTTTACATAGGCTTAGTACAGTGCTGTTTGGTGGAGAACCTGTGTTTTCTTAGTGTTGTTTGGTCAAAATTAGCACAAGCAGTAGAGAATTGATAAATACTTTGTTGCATCTAAGCCTTGAGGCTGCCTTGAATGTTATCACCTGTTGTTCTTAGCTTGTAGTCTTTTCAAATTACATAATTTACTGTCACTGCAATAGCTAACCTTCATGCCATTTTTGTCCTTGTTGAAGGTGTTTAACAACGTTGCTGAGAACATCATGCTAAAATGTATGGGAGAAGCACACAGCCTTACTTCAGTCCATTAATGCCCAGGAAAGAGATTATCCAACATTCAGAACCCATGCAAGCATGCCCTCATGAAACCAACATATAATATTGAAGAATTTCTCTAGGCAACTACATTTCCTGATGATTAGCTTCTATAGAGAGATTAATTTTAAAAATATTGTAGAGTCCATGGCACATAATAGTTTTTAATAAAATGCTTGTTGACTTCACTTGAAGTAGAACAAAACATAAAGCTGTTAGGAGTACAACGTGAAAACTCAGGTTGTCTAAACAATTCTCTGGCTCAGAATTCACACCTTTGGTTCAGGCCTTTGAAGGGAGTTTACACCTTTGGACTTCTGAGGTAGAGTTACATGTTTAAAAGAGTTTGCACCTTTAAGAGGAGCAAGTTCATTGGTTGAAGTATTTCCCCAGGCCCTGCTGAGTTCTCACATGCCCATTCCCTGGGAGAATAAAAGAAGACAACATTGGGTCTGGAGAGGAGGCTAATCTGGCTGGGAGATTGAGTTGAGACAGCAGATTGGAGGGATAACTTAGAGATGACCGGACCTTTACATTTTGGCGCCCAGTGTGGGGCAAGGCCTTATTCTGAGCCCTTCAGAGTGAGCAAGCCTGGACCTTCACACTTTAATTCTGAGTCAGCGCTCCACAAAACATAAAGCTCCACAAAATATTTTCTCTTACACCACCTCAGTCTCAGGTAAATGGGCTCAAAACTTGACTCCATTCCTCTGTATCCTTGGTCTCACCAAATTCATGTCTAGAATGCCTTGTGACTGCCATGGGACTCTTCTATTGGTCTGGACTCCTGAAAGTCATTCCCTGAAGACTGCTCATTTCTCTTTAGGGTACTGATGCTGTGTTGACTGCAAGACTTACTTACTACTTCTGACTTCTGGGTTCCTGAAGCTCATTCTCCAATGGACTGGGAATCTATTAGAACAGAAACAAATTAATAAAAAAGCAAGGAATTAAGGTCCGTTTTTCAGGTCAAATGGCCTCAGAAAAAGAAAAAAGACCCTAATGTTCCCTTCCATATCTCATCATCTTTCATTAGATATCATGAGGAAAAAGGATTTTCCCTAGAATGAAACAGAGACAACCGAAGGTGACTCAGACTTTTTTGAAGATGGTGATTGTTATGGCTATACAGTTTATTAATAGCTCCTCCAAATTATGGGATCGCCCACCATAACTAATGACAAAATGTCATGCTCCATAATACTTCAAGGCACAACAGTTACATATTTATGATTCCCCCCAAAAAAACAAACTTCTTGAGTTGTATCAGCTAATCAAGCATCAAATCCCCATTAAACTCTAGTGATCATATTTAGCAATAAATGGGGGAAAGGTATTAAATGTTGGGGAAAGATTAACTTTAGATTAACTAATTTTTAACAAAATTATCACATACTATATAATTATCTGCCATATATTCTAAAGTATTCTAGACATAGAGAGCTGCTATAAATATTTTAGAACATATAGTTTCTTTTTCTTTTTCTCTGATAACTTTGGGAAACAGACTTAAAAGAGTGGCATTGCTAGGTCAAGAGGGATACACAGTTTTATAACTCGTGAATTGTTCTTCAAAATGGTTGGATCTGTTCACAACTCCACTAATAGTGAATTAGTGTCCTAATTTTTCCACATCCCCTCCAACACTTGTCATTTCCCCTTTCTATCATTTTAGCTAATGTGATAGATGTAAAATGGTATCTCAAAGTTGTTTTAATTTGCAAAACAAAAACAAATCCTGGAAATTGAGGGATGCCCATCAATTGGAGAATGACTAAATAAGTTGTACTATATGATTGTGAAGGAATAATATCTTGCTATAAGAAATGATGAGCAGACTGATCTTAGGAAATAATGGAGAGCAAGATGAGCAAAACCAAGAAAATGTTACATAAAGTAAACAACAATTTCATGTGAAGAGTAAATGTGAATGACTAAGCTGTTCTGAGTTATATGAATATTCAAATCAACTACAAAGGACCTATGAAGGAAAATGCTATCTACCTCCAGAGAAAGAACTGATACAATACTATGTATTGTATAGTTTCATGGTGTGTGTGTTGTGTGTAGGGAGACAGAGAGAACGACAGACAGAGACAAAGACAAAGACACACAGAGAAATCTCCTACAAATGTTGACCTTCTCTACTGCAGGGTTTGGAAGAAGGGAGGAAAATAGCATGGAATCAAATGTAGCAAAAATAAATATTTTTAAATGAGGAAAGAAAGTATATGAAGGTAATTCCAGAGAATTGAATAAGGGGAATGCTACCTAATTTCTAATATAGAGAAGTGAAATACAGACTGAGACAACCATTTGTGAATAATGTAGAATTTGTTTTACTTGATTATACATATTTATTACAAGGGTCTTCTTTTTTTATCCCTATGGCTCCCAGTGGGGATGAAGAAGAGAATATAGCTATTTGTTTATGGAAAAAAAAATTTAAGATTCTTAACACTAAACTAAATAAGCTGAGATGGAGATCCAGGAAGCTACTAGGAGACTAGTAGCCTTGAAGAGATCCAGACAAGCAGCCTATACCTACACATGGTGAGAAGGAAGCAATGAGCATATATTCCCACCCACCTATCCTTTTACTTCTATTTTTCAAGTTACATCCATATAGAGGGAAACTACCTACCTGTACTCTTACAATAGCAATGGATACAAGAAAGAAGACAGAATTGCTTATCTTTTATTTTGCATCTGTTTTCTTTTTTAAGGAAAATTATTTCTAAACTAATAAGTATAGAATAATTATGATTAGCAGGGAATGGAATACTAAAATAATTGAGCTAGTAAACACCTTAAATAGTACTTTCCTTAAGCTAAGTACCTTAAATAGCTTACCAAATCCAGATAAATTATATTCCAGAGTGTTGAAAGAAATTGTAAATATGAGCACTAAGCCATCATCCCTGATCTGTAAAAATTCAGAGCAAAAGAGAGAGGTGACCCACAATTAGAGACAGATAAATGGCCTGATTTTCAAAAAGAAAAGAAGAAAGAGTTGTGGAAGGATAATCTAAAGGACTGCATTGGGGCCCAGAGGAATCCTAAATCTTCACAAACAACTCAGTAAAGTTCCAAAAATGCACCAGAAGGGAAAATGTTTAAGGAAGTCAAAAAAAATTAGCTGTAAAGTCCTCTATTCAGTTTAGGATTATACACACTCACACACACACACACACACACACACATACACACACACACCCCAAACAGACTCTGCTGGAAGTATAAAGTGGAAAAAAGCTAGAATAAGTAGAAAGCAAAGTTCAAAATAGCTCAGTCTCACAGAAGGAGATGAAACCAGAACAATATCCAGCAGGGAAAACCTTGGAACTTCATCCACAGCAAAAGGAAGAGCCAAGCCAGCATCTATGCAGCTTTCCCTGAATTACAGCAAGAGACAAGACTACATAATGCTAATCTCAGCCACTGAATTGAAGACCTACCCACAACAACCAGGAGCAGGAGAGTAGAGTCTGGTGTAAGTACAAGCCCCAATCTGGAAACTGCAACTAGAGTTAATAAATAAATAAAATTCCAAAAACAAAAAATAAATACTTCAAACTTAGGTAAAATAAGTGCAAACCCAGAAGAAGAAAGTAACTCTATAACAAATTCAAGTAAAGCCTTGGAGAGAAAAATGTCCTGAGCAAAAAAACTGCAAGAATATTTGGATGAAATAAAGTAAAATATAAAATGGAAGAACCAAGAATAAAAGAACAGCAAGGAGAATTAATGTTTTATAATAAATGGTGATGAACTTTATTAAAAAATTAAACTCCTTGAAAAAAAATAATAGAAAACAACATGAGACAAGAAATATGAAACATCAAAAGATTTTTAAAAGCAGAAAAAATTATAAGATATATATTATCAAAAATAAATGACCTAGCAAACAGGTCTAAATGGAAGATAATCAATGATCAGACTATCTGAAAATCACGACCATGGATAGAAATTTCAGGAAAGTATAAACAAAAATTGCTCAGATTTCAAAGAATCATAGGATTCTTTGAGAAGAATGGTAGTGCTCTTGAAAGAAGTAGAGACATTGGAGAGAATGAAGAGAAGATGAAATAATGAATTTTTTTGTACATAGCAGAGTAACTTCAGTTTATTTTTTGACAGGATTATTTTTCTAATTGATCAAGGAAGTGTTACAGATATGTTTATTTAGATGTGTTTGTGTGTGTATGTGTGTGTGTGTGTATGTGTGTGTTCCTTTCCATGTCATAGTGATAGTCTATCATCAAGAAAGCAGAGAAGAAAAAAGGTTTTAAGAATTATCCATTTTTATACCATCAATAAACATAAATTTAACTCTATTCTTTTAATGTTTTATTTTTCTGGGGACCAATGAGATGCCTACATGAATGAATTCATCAACAAATTTGGATTTTTAAAAGTATGTGCCAAATATGGAAGGAAAGGCAAACATCAAAGGATAAATATGAACACACTATTGTAAAAGATGCTAAAAGCACAGAATAAGCTAAAGCTGATGGGTAGAGTTAAGAATAGGGAAAAGAGCTGAAGAGTTTTGTTTTTATATAAAATAAAAGCAGAGGGTCAAAGAAAAGATAAAACTACTTCTCAGCATAGATAGAATGATGATAATTGATATCTAAGAAATGGACATGAGAAGGAATTAAATTCCAGACAGGTAAGAGCATATCTGCATGGTATGTAAGACATAGAAAATATAAGCTTGTCTTGTGTCCTTTATATTGTTTTTAAAAGGATTTTATCTAATCAGGTTAGAAAGACCTGAGTTCAAATGTGACCTCAGACATTTAACACTTCTTAGCTATGTGACCCTGGGCAAGTCATTTGATCCCAATTGCTTCAACAAAAGAGAGAGAAAGAGAGAGAGAGAAAGAGGGGGAGGGAGGGAGAGAGAGAGAGAGAGAGAGAAGGAGGGAGGGAGAAAAGGGGAGGATGGAGAGAGAGAGAGAAACAGAGAGACAGAGACAAAGAGACACAGAGATAGACAGAGAGAGATACAAAGAAAGAGACAGAGACAGAGAAAGACAGAAAGAGATAGAGAAAAAGAGACACACAGAGAGAGACACACAGAGAGACAGAGACAGAGAAGGAGGACTTTCTTCTGTGAGTAAGGAAATAATTACAGTCAGATCACCAGAATCTACATTCAGTTCTGGACACTGCAAATTTAGGAAAGACATTGACTGAAGAATGACACAAGGAGAGCACACAGTATGTTGAAGGGACTCAAGTCTATGCCATATGAGGATTATTTTAAGGAATTTTGAATGAGGAATCTGGAATAGAGATGACTCAGTGGGATCATGATAACTGTCCAGGTTGTTAAAAGGTTGTCACATGGAAGAATTAGGCCTGTGCTTTTTGGCCCTAAGGAAAGAACTAAGAGGAAATGTTAGAAGTAGCAAAGAGGAAAATGTACACTTTATTAGGAAAAATTTCCCAACAATCTGAAGATCGTGAATTCCTTGTCATTAGAGATTTTTAAGGGGAAGCTGAATGATCACTGGTCATGGTAGGTATTCAAGTAGGTATTCAAGTGAGTTGAAAGACGTGGTTGATGAGATTCCTTCCAGCTCTGAAATTCTGGGATTCTGTGGATTGACACTGCTGGAGGAACTAAATCATACTCTTATTGTCACTTTCATTTTTAGAAAAAATAAACTAAATAAAGGACTTGGCAAAGTTGGTTCCCCTGTGGCTTGAAAGATAACAAGAAACATGATGTTGTGGGACATTTGTGCTCCTTGCTCTACAATATTCAGTGAGCATAAACAAATAGACCACCAAGAAGATAATTATAGCTTATCACCAACATCTGACACAGAGGATGAAGAAATACAGAAATCCAAATTCCATAAGGAATTTTACAAGATCCTCCTAACTAAATTAACATATAACTTGACACTCAATGTAGAAGTAGACCCAGAAAAGGAAAGCAAAAAATGTTGAAAATACAGTCAAAATAAAGAAATTAAAGAAGTCAAAGTCTAGTAAACCATTTACGTGTCTCATGCCTATACATCAAGAATACTTTCACCAAAAAGAGAGAGAGAGAGAGAGAGAGAAGTGCAAAATGTGGTAAGCACTAAACTAAGAAAAAAATGGATATTGTATTGTAAAAGACAAGAGATGACTAGCTGAAGATGTATCAGTTATTTTAGAATTAGCTATATGCATGCAGTCAGATCATAGAACAGGGAGCCTAAAAGCCAAAGTAAATACCAAAGTAGAAGAAAGGATAAAGATGAGAATACATTGCATGCAATTATAGAAGTTCCAATCCAACTTGTTTAAACAAGTCATCAACTCTAAAATATGGGAAAAGTAAAGATCTTGACTACATCGCCACTTCCTAGAGAAATTTAGCTAATGCAAGAGTTACCACAAAAGAGGCCAAAAGAGCACCCAAACTGTTTTAGCCAGCAAATACTTGATCTTTTTGCCAAGCAGAAAGACATAGCGCCAAAGGCAATACTAGCTTAGAATATAAACTCATCTGCAACACATTACTGGGGAGGATGATCAAAGATTATGAGAAGTATCTCACAAAAGGTCAAAAAACTGTTGAGAAAACAAGATTGTATAGAGCTTGGTATGAGATCCAACTCAACAAAATAATTCTGAGAACATTTGTAGAGGGAACCAAAAAAAGGACAATAAGCAGACACAAAATATAACAAATCTGCCAGCATTTTGATAGTGATATAATTTTATCAGCAACAATAGTGAAATCACCCCACTTTTGGACTTAACCACTTCAAATTCCAATGTGAAGAAATGGTAACAACTCTGATGATACACTTGGGAAGAACAAATGGACCTCATCAAATTATATACAGAAGAAAGTTATGTTGGAATAAATACGATTTAAGGGAAATTTAAAAAATATTCAAGTTATTTCAAAAAGGGAAAGATTATCAAAAGTGGGGTCAGGGGGAGGAATGATAGTGCTTTTACCAAAAAAAAATTGACTGAGAAGAAATGCTCAATTATTGATTATTACTATCCTCTCAAACTCAAGATGAGCCAAGAGTTGAAGGTTCCCAGGAAAGGTCAAATACTAATAGCAATATTTAGTAAGATGTTACTATGTACTAGGCAGTAGAGGTGAAAACTTTTTAAAAATGATACCTGCCCTCAAGCTTATATTCCATTCAAAGTAGGCAGAAGACAACATATATATAGGTAATATGTCCTACTACAAACAGAAAAGTAAACACAAACCATATACAGAGTAACCTTAAGAGGTAGAGAATACTAACATGTAAGAAAAAAAGGACCATGGAAAGATCTTAGAATCATTTGATGGCAAGAGGTAGCATCTTGATGGTAAGAGGTAGCAGCTGACATGTGATCTAAGGGAAACCAGAATTTCTAAGAAATGGACATGAGAAGGAATTAAATTCCAGACAGGTAAGAACATATCTGCATGGTATGTAAGACATAGAAAATATAAGCTTGTCTTGTGTCCTTTATATTGTTTTTAAAAGGATTTTATCTAATACAACAAAAGGCAATCTTAAAAATCTCTTCAAGTTAGAAATGAAGGGAATATCCATTAATTGGCTGAATAAGTTGTAGTATATGAATGTAATGGAATGCTATTATGCTATAAGAAATGACAAGTAGGAAGATTTCAGAAAAACCTGAGAAGACTTACATGAAATGCTGTGAGTAAAGTAAGAAGAACCTGGAGAATATTATACACAGTAGCAGCAACACTGTGCAATAAGCAGCTATGATGGACTTAGCTTTTCTCAACAATACGATGATCCAAGACAATTCCAAAAGACTCATGATGGAAAATGCCATTCATATGTAGAGAAAGAACTATGGAATCAATTGCAGATTAAAACATACTATTTTCACTTTTGTTCTGTTTTTTTTTCCTTTCTTGTGGCTTTTCCCTTTTGTTCTGAATCTTTTTTCACAACATGACTAATGTAGAAATATATGATTGTACATATATAACCTATATCAGATTGCTTGCTATCTTGGGGAAAGGGAAGGGAGAAAAAGGAAAAAAATGGAACTCAAAATATTATAAAAGCAAATGCTGAAAACTATGTTTATATGTATTTTTAAAAATAAAATATTAAGTAGGGAAAAACTTTCTTCAAACACTGGGCATACATTAAAATTTAATACAATTATATAATGACAGAGCAAATAACTGTTCAGTGATTTACTATTTATATCTAGCAAGGATTCAAGACCTACAATGTTTGCTAAAGTCCTGAAAACTGTCCTATGCAAAATTTAAGTGAAGGAATTCCTTATTGATGGCAAGGCTCTCTAAATGATCCAATCTGCTCATTGCACTGAGCCACAGAATTCCACAAATCCTCTAAATTTGAAGCTGTGGCAATTCAAAAAGGAGATCAGTCTAAACAGTTTCAATGAGGGTTGAGGGGGAGAAAGCAAAACAATGATATAGATTATGATATGCAGAATGAGAAAGCATACAAGAATCTCAGTACATCAAACAGTACCCACACCAGAGAAATTAATAATATGTTAAAGTTCCAAAACTTCCTGTACTGGAAGGATTAGAATTGGGAATGAGAGATAATAGCTTGTGGTATGGGAAGGGGAAGATAATTTATGAGAGCGGTACAGTATTAAGAACTCCATATTAGGTGCAAGGTCTGAAGGTTGGGACACTTAGGCAGATGGTAGAGTTCCAGGCTTGGAATCAGGAAAGCCTGAGTTCAAATGGAACCTCAGACACTTAATAGTTATGTGACCCTGGTCAAGTTATTTAATCTTGTTTCCCTCAGTTTCCTCATCTGTAAAAATAATCTGAAGAAGGAAAAGGTAAACCACTCTTGCCTCTCTGCCAAAATGGGATCACAGAGATCAAATATTGCTTTAAAAATGACTAAACAACAAGTGAAGGTTTAGTTATTAATATCAGCTGGATCTTCTACAAAAGAATTGTTAATCAACACATATGGCTTGCATTCCATAGCTTTCAGTAACAGTCATATATGGCTTATCTTGTAGTAATGAGATTTCTGGTAATATTAATGATTCAAACACATCCTTAAGTGCTGAAAAAAGATGAACTTCCAAGGTTTACTTCCAAGTGATCTTCATTGGTGGTGGTGAGAGGGTGGAGAATTGAAATGAGAAAGAGTATTTTAGAATGCCTTTATAAACAGGTTTCTAACAAATGGTTCAATGGCAATTGGCCCTTGAAAAACACAGTTAAATATTCTCCCTCCCAGGGAATAGAAAAACACTTTCCCTAGAATATGAAAACAAGATACAGTTATCTCAGAACAGAGCTGGAGACCCAAGCCCAGAAGGAAGAATACAAACACACATGAAAACCAGTTGAAGGCTTATAGAGAGGGAACACTCAATGTTGTTGCAAATAATATCTTTTGACTAAACAACTCTGTATGAGCTTCCTCATAATAGATATTCATACTGAGGCCTCATTCTGTTGTAATTTCTTAGCAAATTGGGAAGGATCAGGTTCCAGATTTTGAGATTGGAGAGAATGACTAGGAGCTTCTCATCATTAGTCATTTGCCTCTTAGTCCTATCCTCTATTTGCTGAGGGAGCAACTGAATTTATAGCAGTTTGCAGGTGTCTAGAGGTGGTCTAAGGCCTACTTCTAAATGGTACTCACAGAATTAATGGATATTCTCAAGTCTACCTTTCCCACCTTCAATGTCTCTGTAATGTTCTACTGAGGTATATGATATAAGGTCTTTCCTGGCCTGAGACAACTGCCCATTCAGTGTTTAAGGTTAGGTAAGATAGAAATGAGGCAAAGAATGGTCTTTTTTCCTATTAAAAGAGACAAAAAAAAGTAATCAGTTTGTGAGAGAAAGACTCTCTGGGTTTCTGGACAAAGCAAAAAACAATTTCTAATTACATTCCTAAAGACCAAGTGGGCTTGGCCTGGGACTTTCTATTGACCAATCAGTGAAAGCCAGAATGATTTGGGTTTAAGACTTAAAGAAATCCAGTTCTTGAAACCCATGACATATTGGAAGGTTTCAGTGATCTAAATTAATATTCCTTTGGGCACAGCACCATCAGAAGGACAAGAAAAGAGGAAAAGGAAAGAAAGAAAGAGAGGGAGGGAGGAAATGAGGGAAGGAAGGAGAGAAGAAAGGAAGGAAGAAAACAAGGAAAGGAGGAAAAAGGAAAAAAGGAAGGAAGAAGGGAGGGAAAAAGGGAGAAAGGGAGAGAGAAGGAAAGAGGAATGAAGGAAGACAGGGAGGGAGGAGAGAAGGGAGGGAAGGAGAAAAGGAGGGAAGAAAGAAGGGAAGGAAAGAGGGAGGAAGGAAGGAAGGAAGGAAGGAAGGAAGGAAGGAAGGAAGGAAGGAAGGAAGGAAGGAAGGAAGGAAGGAAGGAAGGAAGGAAGGAAGGAAGGAAGGAAGGAAGGAAGGAAGGAAGGAAGGAAGACAGGGAGGGAGGAGAGAAGGGAGGGAAGGAGAAAAGGAGGGAAGAAAGAAGGGAAGGAAAGAGGGAGGAAGGAAGGAAGGAAGGAAGGAAGGAAGGAAGGAAGGAAGGAAGGAAGGAAGGAAGGAAGGAAGGAAGGAAGGAAGGAAGGAAGGAAGGAAGGAAGGAAGGAAGGAAGGAAGGAAGGAAGGAAGGAAGGAAGGAAGGAAGGAAGGAAGGAAGGAAGGAAGGAAGGAAGGAAGGAAGGAAGGAAGGAAGGAAGGAAGGAAGGAAAGAAGGAAGGAAGGAAGGAAGGAAGGAAGGAAGGAAGGAAGGAAGGAAGGAAGGAAGGAAGGGAGATGGAGAGAGACACACAGACTGAGAGCACTGTGTTATCCAGTCCTCAGTGGGGCAGCTCCTATTCACAGAAGTTCTTCTCAAAGAGAACTAGGTGATAAGTGGGGTTATGCCATGTCTTTCTAATGAACTGAGTTTGAATGAGGGAGGGCTGTGCAAAGTTACCTACCTCACTTTCTCCTCTGAAGCCATCTGAGTTATATAGTGGTCAAATAAAGAGGAGGACTGGAGATGATGGCTTCATTTCTTTCTTCTCTATCTTTAATTACTGAATGAGTGGTTGCCTCAGTGAAAGTGAAACTTGTAAAGACCTTACTTAGTTTTAAAAAATTGAGGTAATCCACTACATTCAGGCCACCTCCAGATGGAGGTGCCATGATCTGATCACCAAAGGAAGAGATATTCCCTAATTCCAGATTAATGGTTTCCACTAAATATGGCAGCTGAGGAAAGCCTGAATTCTAACTTTTAATCACTGTTTGTGTCCTCAATTCTCCTTGGGTTTATCAGTTGGGTTGATCTGTTTTTGATGACAGTTAATTGAGTGGAGAACAAGTCTCTAGAGCCCAGAGTGTGTCTTTCCTGCCCACAGAATAATTGGAGCTACTGACAATATTTACAACCAGATATTGCTTATATTTATATCCATAGTACTTCACACTGTCTGTCACATAGTAGAGTTTTAGTAAATGCTTGTTGGATGAATAAATTATCTGGCTTTCCCTGAAATCTCTCAGCTCTTAAGATTGTAGGAAGAACCAATCAGAAATGTGTCTCTGGGAGAGTGGGGATGGGGAAAGGATCTCTTTCACTGCATTCCAACTCTAGAATGATGATTGAACAGAAAGACACAAAGAATAACTTTAACAGCTTAATCCTTCATCAAGGTTTCATTCCCACACTTTGTATTTTACCAAGTACCTTTTCTTTAGTACCTTATACCCTCAGTATATCACTGCATAAGACACTAAAGGTAGTAGGTAGACTTGCAGACATCCATCAATTCTGTGAAAACCATTTAGAAGTAGTCCTTGGATCACCACCAGATACCTGACAAACTATAGCAGATCCTTTTGTCCTCTTTGCAATTAGAGGATAGGATTGATTTTTCCTGGCAAAAGATGGAGGCTCAGAAGCCTTACGTCATTTCACGGAGTTCCCATCATCTGGCGCCTGGCCCATAGCCATTAACAATGCCCAGAGTCAAAAATGATAGTGGAAAAATAAAAACACTTAAAATACAGTAGCTTATGGTGAGGGGGGAAGCCAAGGTACAAGAAGAAAAAGCATTGAAACATACTTCTTTTAACAGATTAATGAGTCAATTTTGGAAACCTCGGATGAAAGTCTTAGGCAAATATATATTAGATGAGTTGGTGATGCTGTGTCTAACCACCAATTATATCACACAATAACAAATCATATCTTAAATTGTTTATTTCTTTCCCTGGTAAGCAAAGAACTTGCTCCAGTATAACAAGGTATGATGCTGGATCTGAGGCCAATTTTGATTATTCTCCAATTTACTTCTGATTACAAGAAGGAGATAGCTGGGTCCTTAGAGAGTCTGAAAATTCTTGGCCTTGCCTCTTGAGGAAGAAGAATTAGCAAATTCTCTTTAATAGAAAAACAATCCAAAGGAGATATGTGTTCCTGATTTTACCACAGGCTGGAGAGGCAGCTCTGAAAGAAGTTGTTAGGGAGAAAATCATCACTAGTGTGGTTGGCAAGAAAACATCTGTACCAAGAGTAAACTGAAATCCCAAATCAAAAAGAACACTGGCTTGCTACAAGGCAATGAAACAAAAAAACAAATTACACGGCCTAGAAACTGGCCCTGAGACAACTGGTGGGGTAGTCTACTCCCCATCTGTTTGGATTTACTGCAGGAGTCTCAGGGCTTTGCCAGAAAAAAGAGGGGGAGAAGATAAAAAGAGTTTGCCCCAATTTTAGAGAGGAAGAACACTCAGAAACAAAATGAATTAACTGAAACCATGAAAATGACTGGACAACCCCTTGCATGAGGAGAGGCTACAAACATTCAAAGAAAAGAATCTGAGTCTTGCTGGATTTCTTCAATAAACATAGATATTCCCAAAGTAGCATCTCCATTTTTTTCAGAGATATTACAACCCATTACAACACAGAAGAGCTACTTGAAATAGCTTCCTGGGCAACTTTCCAACACCCAAGAGCTCTACAACAAATTACACAGAGATAATACTGCAAGAAATGATAGACTTAAAGACTTCATCTGTCCAATTTTGTATCTGGTACTCATTCAACTTTTAGCTTCAAAGTGGCCAAGGTCTTGTTCTCAATCCTGGCCGACTTCTAAATCTATGCTTTTGAAATTCTATTATAATCAAGCCATAATAGAAGCAGTGTGGTACCATGGGAAGAGAACTAGACCCCAAGTAAGGAAGACTGGCCTTCTACACCTGGCTCTGACTCATACTGGTTATATGACACTCAGCCTTGTAATGTCCCAAGAAACTCTCTCCCTCCGCACTTGTGGCCTTCTGAATCCAGAATGTCCCTTCATCCCAGAAGTCCTCTTCTTCCATTCTTAAATTTCTCCCATTTGGAGGAAGGGTCCAAGCCAGCTGACCTTCATTGCCATCCTGTTTCTGTTTGTAACTGCAGACTTTGACATCATGCCCCCAGAATATACTTGCCTTTCTATCTCATTGTTTTTCAGCTCCTGTTGGGTGCTGTCTTTCCCCATAGGAATTAAGATTCTGTAAATTTTATTTACAAACTATAAACTCAAGCTCATACAATGAATGCTTCATAATCTGGAAATTTTAGCCTGTGGTATTTTTTAAAGGTCTTCTCTTCCTTGTAAACTTCTGAATGAGGTGATCAAGGGCATATTGATATCTAGGAGTGTTTTCATATTTCATAGACTAGTCTAATATAGAATCATATAAAATTGCAAATGTGTATGATTTCTTACATGATGCTTTCCTCACAGTAACTCTGTGAGGTGCCATAGGTAGGACAAGTATTCCCATTTTAGAGATAAGAAAAGGTGATAAGCATAGGTGAAATTAAGCAACTTGTGCAGGATCACATAACTAATTAAACAACTGTATTTGAGCCCATATCTCCTAATTTGGGGTGCAATACTCTTAATCCTTCTGCATATTGTTATGTAGTATTTTTAATTCTGAATGTAGACTAGTTTTCCTATTTCATAACATTCTAAATAAGTGCTCTCACTAGAGAGGCAGTATGACATTCTATTGCAATGTCAATTACATTATGGGGATGCCTATGAGTTGTATACCTGTCTGACTATTCCTTCTTAATCTTCTTTGCTAGATCTTCATCCAGGTTGTACCCACTCACTGTGGAAGTCCCCTAAGGCTTATCCTAGGCCCTCCCTCTCTTTTTCATCTCACTAGTCTCCCTTTGAGATCTAATCAGTTCCCAAGGATTCAATTATTATTTCTGTGCTAATGATTCACAGATCTAATTATCCAGTCCTAGTCCTTCTCATCTTCAGTCTCACATCTCCAACCACTTATTAGACATTTCAATATCATATCCTATAGACATTTCAAATGCAACATGTCTAAAACAGAACTTATCTTTTGCTCAAAAGTCTTCAGTCTTCCAAACTTTCTTATTCTTTTTGAGGGTACCACCACCTTCCCAATCTCCTAGTTTTACAAACTTGGTGTCCTACTATACTCCTTATTCTCACCCCACCTAACAAAGAAATTCCCACATCTTATCACTTCTACCTTTATAAAATCTTTTGATTTCCTCTTTTCTCCACTTTCATTTACTTACCTCTCATTTGGAATATTGCAACAAACTTCTGATTGGTATCCCTTCATTGCGTCTATCCCCATTTCAATCCCTTCTCCACACTAAGGTGATGCTACTAAAGCGGTTTCCCTAAAGTATAGATCATATTATCCTTCTTTATCCACAATAAATTTTAGTTATTCCCCTTTATTTTTAGAAATTTTTAACTATTTTTTTCTAATAGCAAAAACCTGTATTCTCTCTCTCCCCCAATGCTGAATGAAAAAGAAAGGAAAGCAAACCTCCTGTAACAAAGATATAGTCAAGCAAAATAAAGACTACACTGGCCATGTCCAATTTGTCTGTCTATCTATCTATCTATCTATCTATCTATCTATCTATCTACTCTCAATGCTTCACCCATCTATCAGGAAGTGCATGGCATATTTAATTAAGAGTTCTTTGAAATCATTAGAGAATAGCTGAATAAATTTTAGTATATGAATGTTATGGAATATTATTGTTCTATAAAAAATGACCAACAGGATGATTTCAGAAAGGCCTGGAGAGACTTACATGAACTGATGCTGAGTGAAATGAGCGGAACCAAGAGATTATTATGCATAGCAACAACAAGACTATACGGTAATCAATTCTGATGGACATGGCTCTCTTCAACAATGAATTGATTCAGACCAGTTCCAATTGCTCAATGATGAAGAGATCCATATACACCCAGAGAGAGGACTGGGAATTGAGTGTGGACCACAACATAGCATTTTCATTCTTTCTGTTGATGTTTGCTTACATTTTTTCTTTCTCAGGTTTTTTCCCCTCTTGATCCAATTTTTCTTTTGCAGCAAGATAACTGTATAAAATGTATGCATATATTGGATTTAACATATATTTAACATATTTAAGATGTACTGGACTACCTGACATCTAGGGGAGAGGGTGGGAGGAAGGAGGGAAAAATTTGGAACAGAAAGTTTTGCAAGAGTCAATGTTAACATAAACTGATGCTGAGTGAAATGAGCAGGACCAGGAGATCATTATACACTTCAACAACAATAATATATGATGATCAATTCTGATGGATGTGGCCCTCTTCAACAATGAGATGAATCAAATCAGTTCCAATAGAGCAGTAATGAACTGAACCAGCTACACCCAGTGAAAGAACTCTGGGAGATGACTATGAACCACTACATAGAATTCCCATTCCCTCTATTTTTGTCCGCCTGCATTTTGGATTTCCTTCACAGGCTAATTGTACACTATTTCAAAGTCCGATTCTTTTTGTACAGCAAAACAACTGTTTGGACGAGTATACATATATTGTATTTAATTTATACTTTAACATATTTAACATGTATTGGTCAACCTGCCATCTTGGGGGGGGGGAAGGAGGGGAAAAATTGGAACAAAAGGTTTGGCAATTGTCAATGCTGTAAAATTACCCATGTATATATCTGGTAAATAAAAACTATAATTAATAAAAAAAAATTCATCATCTGAAAAAAAGAGTCAGTGTTAAAAAATTACCCATGCATGTTTTGTAAATAAAAAACTTTGATAAATTTTTTTAAAGAGTTCTTTGAAATCATTGTTGATCATTGTGTGCTAATTGGCAATTCAAGTCTTTCAAAATTGTCTTTACAATATTGTTTTTCATTATACAAATTATTTTCCTGATTCTGCTCCCTTCACTCTGTATCAATTTATACAAGTCATTTCAAGTTCCTCTGAAATCATCCCCATTCACCTTTTCTTACATCAAAATAGTAATCTGTCATATCTACTAAAACTTGTTCAGCCATTCCCTGATTGAGGGGCACTTCATTTTAATTTTCTCTTGACTGTTGTTTTTATTATTCAAAGTTTCTATGCAGCTCTGAACTTTTCATCATGAATGATTGGATGAATTTATGTTTCATTAAAGACTCATTTTTCTCTTAAAAGATTGTATTGTTTTTCTTTAAGTTATTCTTGGTTGAATCTCTATTTCCTTTGCTTTTTGGGATATCATGTCCCAAGTTCTTTGCTTTTTTATGGATATGGTTGCCAAGTCATGTCTGAGCCTGATTAGGGATCATTAGTACTTGAAGTTCTTTCTAACTTTCAAAGAGAATAGTATATTCCCTTTGACTTGGAACTTTTGGATTTTGTCTTATTGTTCCTGAAGCTTTCACTGTGGAGTTTCTTTCAAAAAGTGACCACCAATTTCTTCTTATTTCCACCTCAGAGATATAGGCAATTTTATGATTTCTTGAAATATATTATATGTAGGTATGTGGGTAGGTTTGAATGTATATATGTGTGTGTGTGTGTGTGTGTGTGTGTGTGTGTGTGTGTGTGTATACATATAAATATATCTATACTTAACTCTGGCCTGCTTGGGAGAGGTGAGTGGGATGAAAAGGGGAAAAAATAAAGTTTGAAAAAAAAAGTACACATCACAAAACAAAAGAACAACCTACAAGGAAGCAAAGAAAAGATGGACATTCATGAATATAATTTCTTCTATTCTTATATATCTTTTCTTGAACTGTAAATTTATAATTATATACTTTGAATCCTCCCTATTGTTCTGCTAGGCACATGACAATGTTTTGTTTTGTTCTATTTTCCTTTTCTGTCTTTCTTTTTTCTATTCTGTTTTTAAATAAACAGAAAATTTTAAAAAGAAATATTATATCTAGGTTCTTTTTTTTTTTTACTTATAATGGCTTTCAATGTTTTTTTCAATGATTTTTAAATTATCTCTCCTTGATCTGTTTTCCAAGATTAAAATACCTCACTTTTTTTCTATTTTTCAAATTTTTGATTTTATTTTACAATTTTTATTGTCTCATGGAATCATTGATTCGATTTGAATCATTGAATTCCATTTGGTTCATTCAAATTTTCATAGAATTTATTGCTTGAGAATGATTTTGTACCTCTCATATTAAGCTGTTAAATCTCTTCCCAATTTTTTTCTTCTATAACTTTCATTTCTTTCCCAACTATTTCCTCTAGTGCTTACATTTAATTTATAAAAATCCTTTTAGACTGTTTTAAAACTTCTTACTTTTTCTCTACCAGGAATTCTAGTTGAGATTTTGCCCAAACTATGTTTTTCTTTGAAGCTTTGTGTGTAAGTGTTTTTGATTCTTTTGTTGAGTTTGAACATCCTTGTCACCATAATAACTCATTATGGTGGAATACTTCCATCCTTCTTATTGATTTTGGACTTTTGTTGGGGGGCAGCCTTATGTATTTGGAAGGGAATTATCTGGGATAGCTCTGTTGCTTCTTAGAGTATTGTTTTATCTCAAGATCTCAGGAAAGTTTTCAGTGCTCCCAAAGTGATCCAATCCAGGTTGAAATCTGATTTCTATCATTTTAAAATAACTAAATAAATTCTTGACTTGGATTGAGTTTGACCACAGGCTTATCCTTTGTCTATTTGGGATACCTATAGATTTCTAATAGATAAATATTTTAGTCACTATCTAACACCTGGAAAGTTCTGCTGTTCCATAACAGAAATATAACTGTTAGGAATATATGTTACAGAATGACACAACTAAGACTCTTCTGGTCTAAGATTCCTGCCCTAGTTATTCTACTTCAGGTTTCAGACAGGGTTGAAAACTGGAACTGAGACTCTGTTCTGCTTCTGGGTTCCAAGACATATAGCTGCTGCTTCCTTTTTATTTCTTGCTCTGTACACAACCTACTGCCCATGATTGAAGCATCATTGCTTCATGAAAATCTCCCTTCCTCAATCAGTGCTAGATTTGTGACCTGGAACTGGATAGTGAGAACAGAGCTCTCAGTTTGTATCTGTTCCTGAATCCTGAACAGTCTCTGGCCCCTCTTTGCTGAATTTAGAACCTCTTCTTGCCTTGGTATGTAGCCTTTCCCTGTACTGAAATGTACCATACACATAGCTGTTCCTAGCTAGAACTTATTTGCAGTATTTGCAGACTTCTTTGTCTCTCTGGGCTGATCTAGGCTGGAAAAATTACTGACTGTGGTTTTTTTTCTTCATTTTCCCAATCACAACTTGGTCTAATGTATTTTTCTGATCTTTGTGGTTGGAAGTTCAACTAAATTTCTTTCTGATACAATCTTGGTTCCACCCAAACTGACCTTTAGAATAAAATATCAAGTTCTCTTTTTGACATTTAAAGCTCTGCACAAGTCAACAAGCATTTATTAAATGCTCACTGTGTGTCAGATACTGTACTAAGTGCTAAAAATATAAATACAAGCAAAAAGAAATTCCCAGAACTTCAGGAACTTATTTAAATTCCAAGGAAGAAAGGCAACACATGAAGGGAAGTTGAAAAGGGGTGGGGAGAAGGAAGAAAGATACCTGCATGGAGCATGGCAAAGCAGGAAATCTGGACTTAGAAGAGAAATGAAGGAGAGAATATGTCTGACCTGGGAACCATCATTAAAAATAAAGGTCCCTGTATGTGCAAAAATGTTTGTGGCAGCCCTCTTTGTGGTGGCCAGAAACTGGAAACCACGTGGATGACCATCAACTGGAGATTGGCTGAATAAATTGTGGTATATGAATGTTATGGAATATTATTGTTTTGTAAGAAATGACCAACAGGATGATTTCATAGAGTCCTGGAGAGACTTACATGAACTGATGCTGAGTGAAATGAGCAGGATCAGGAGATAGGTGTATACTTCAACAACAATACTATATAATGATCAATTCTGATGGATGTGACCATTTTCAACAATGAGATGAAACAAATCAGTTTCAATAGAGCAATAATGAACTGAACCACATCCAGCAAAAGAACTCTAGGAGATGATTATGAACCACTACATAGAATTTCCAGTGCCTCTAATTTTGTCCGCCTGCATTTTGGATTTCCTTCACAGGCTAATTGTACACTATTTCAAAATCCGATTCTTTTTGTACAGCAAAACAACTGTTTGAACATGTATACATATATTGTATTTAATTTATACCCTAACATATTTAACATGTATTGATCAACCTGCCATGGGGGGGGGGGGAATTAGAACAAAAGGTTGTCAATATTGTAAAATTATCCATGCATATATCTGGTAAATAAAAACTATTAAAATATAAAAAATAAAAATAAAAATAAAGGTCCCAGGAAGAACTGATTAGTAAGGGAAAGAAGCCAAAAAGACAGTATAAATTTCCAGGAGCAGAAGGCTGCTGTGACATGGTAATAGTGATAGCAGTAGTAGTGAGCATTTATATAGTACTTAGAGGTTAGCAAAGCACTTTTACAAGTATTATTTCATTTGATCTTCACAACAATAATGATGTGTGAGTGTTATTATTTTTTCTACTTTATTTTTTTTATTATTTTACTTGTGAGGAAACAAAGGGAGATCAAAATTAAATGACTTACCCATTACCACATAGCTGGTAAGTATCTGAGGCTGGATTTGAATTCAATCTTTTATATTTCAGGTCTAATATTCTATCACTACACCACAAAAAGTTACGAATAGATGGCAAAAGAATTAAAAAATAAATCATCCAGGTCCTCTCTTCCATTCTGGTCTTCTTACACCTTAGTCTCCTTTTCTGTACACATTATAATATAACAGTACTAACCTCCATCCACAAAATCCCATCTCTGGGTTTCTGTAATATCTTTTTCCCATGACTGCAATACTCTGTCTAGCTTCTTTCAAGACTTAGCTCAAATACTACCATTTTTCAGACTACAAGCCTTCCAGAAGCTTTCAGGCTCTTGAGTATTTCCCTCTCAAGTTTCCTTTTTTTCTATTCTTCCTTCTGTAACTATTTCTTTACATGTTGTCTATAGTTAATGAGTAAGATCCTTGAGGCAGAAACCGTTTTTGTGTTAGGCCTTCCTTCACACTTAGAACACTTAAGTAAGCACTTAATAGGGGCAGCTAGATGGTACAGTATATAGTGCACTGGGCCTGGAGTCAGAAGGCCTGAGTTCAAATCTGCCTTCATACTATTATTAGCTATGAACTTAATCCAATCTGCCATAGTTTCCTCATCTGTAAAATGAGCTGGACCACTCCATTATCTTTCCCAAGTGAGGTCAAGAAGTGGATACAATTGAAACATCTCACCAACAACAAGAACTTAATAAACGTTTACTGATTGATTCATCCTCCTTGTATATTCCAGAAAAGCACAAATGTGGACAAAACAAGAAGAAAAGGCTTCAAGCACAGGCTCAATAATAAGATTTTGCTTTGTAGACATAGGAAGCAATAAAAATTTGAGCAGGAAAGTAACTTGATTTGATTAAGCCTGTGCCTCTATTAGAAAGCTTATTTTGGAAGTTGCATAGAGAAAGAATTAGAGAAGGGAAAGCCTGGAAACAGAGAACCTCTGAGAGTCTATTATACTAGTCCAACTGAGAAGAAAACATAACTAACTATAAATAGAATCTGTTCTTTGAATACTTGGTTTGGTTTTTTTTTTCCCCTGTAGCAGTTTTGGATTTTATGGTTCCATTACTATTTTCTTGTTGTTTGTAGAGGCTGGTCAATGATCAAAATTAGGAGTGTGATCTTTAACACTCACTATCCTATGTGAATATCTAATTTTTAGTCTTGATTTTAATAGCACCAGCTCTAACTAACCAATTAGCCTCCCCCACAGGGGACATCTTGTTTAAGTACCTGGAGAATATAAATCACAGCTTCATATACAAATATCACCCATTGATCAGAGCTCATCTTTGGCAAAATGTTCTAAAATTTCTCATCAGAATCGCTGAGGGCAAGAGTAACCTGTGCTCCCAGCACAAAGGAAAGCAGGGATTAATTGCTTTAGTCAAAGCCAAGAAGAGTCAGAGGGGATATGAGTCTTGGATTTTTTGGAAGGCAGTCAGGCAGAAGAGGAATTTGTTCCACTTAGCCTTAGAAGGCAGAAAAAGGTTCAACAATGTATCTCTCATAAGAGATACAGGTTTTTGAATTGGATAACTTTAAAGAAAAAGGTTCCAGTAAATAGAGGGTTCCATCTTTATTTGTCTCCAGTCGTTGGTAAAAATCAGAACAGAATCTTCAGCTATAAAGTAGTAATTGAGTCAGTCTGAAATTTTTGCTGAGAGTTAACAATTTGAGAAAGTTTGATTATGCAATACAGATTATTCATTTGTTCCTGTCTTCTTTCTAAATTGAGCTAAACTTTTAGCTAACAAATTGATGATTCAAATTCTCCTATTAGATATAAAAACATGAGTCATCTTCTGTGTGGTGGGTTCCCCTTCACTTGGAGTTCATCAAGTAAAGGCTGGAAGACCTTTCCAATATAGCATAGAGGAAATTCTCTTTCAGATATGAATGAATATGAAATTCTGTTATACTGTTGGCAATTCAGGTCCAAAGTGGCTGTTAGGTAGATTATCTAAATTCATATTTAAAGAAATATGAACTTACAAAAATCTACACTTCTCTTTCCATTGGGTGGAGACTGGAAGGAAAACTCCATTAGCACAGCAAAATGAAGATATGATACTTTTTTTAAAAAAAGACTATGAATAATAAAATTTTCCATCCAATAGAAACAAAACCTATGCCATTAATTTTATTCTTCACAAATCATTAGATATCTCATTGCATTTTCTAGTTTTACAAAATCCTTACTTTTTTTTTTATTATATCTCAACACCTGGGGGAAAGTTAAAGATAATTTGTATTCAAGTACTGTGTTTACAATAACACTGTATCCACTATCAATTAATATTGCCAGTTGAAAATAGCAAAACACTTTAAAGAAAAATACATGTTCCAAGGTTCCAAGTAAAATAATCAAAGCTTAAAATAATTTATCCAGGATCTTACTTATTTTTTTTCAAAGTAAAGAAAGAATTTTTAAAATAACAATAATAATTAATGTAGTGGTGGGCTACAGAGAATGCTCTGTTTTCATGAAATAAACCACTAAAATTCTCTTCAAAGTAAAGGACAAAATGAAAACAGTTTCCATGTGGCAGAGACCACATCATCTCATTCTTTCTGCCACTAGTTCCTTTAAAGAAAAGTCTAAATTATAAGCACCATCAGACAGGGGCATATAATCATAGCCTTAACTCTAACCCTGGACCATAACAAGTATTAGAATGGCACCCAGAAAACATGTGTGCATTTTGTAATACAATTTTATGGCACAATAATCTGGGCATAGCTTAAGGCAAGATGCCTTAAATTGCTTCTACCTTCTGTAATAATCATCCAAGGCTGGGCATGTAGGAACAGGTGAAATCCCCAGAAGGGGATCTCTGATGTGGACTGAGACTGCCACAAATATGTAGTGAGATTTGTTTGGAAAGACAAGAGTTCATTCCTGACCTTCTAAATTATATAGAATTCAGGTCAACTGAGAACAACAGAGGTCACTCTGGCTTTCTCACTTACCCAGAAGCTTTAGAGTTTCTGGTTTTCACCATCTAAGAACTTGGAGGAAGAAAGAGTCATAAAGAGGGGAGTCTCCCTGGCCATGCTCTTCTCCCCTACTTCCAGATAAAAGAGAAAGAATAACTCACTAATTTATATCTAATAGAAGAATCTGAATCTGCTATTTATTTGTTAACAGAGAAGTTTAGCAAGAAGGGATAAACAAGCAATATATTTGGCATAAATCAAACTGTCCCAAAATGTAACTTTTAGGCTGACTTTCAGACTGAATCTAGTTTTTCAAAACAATTCTTCTCTTCTGGATCTCCCTGTTAGCATATTGTCTTTAATAAAGGTTCTGATTTTAGATATTTTAATAATTTTTTTGTGAATTCAAAGCAACTTGTATGCTCCTCCCTCAGAGTCCATTTTTAAAAATTTAATACTTTATTTCTTTTATCAGAAGTAGGAAAGGTAAGAAAGGAGATGCTGACAGCTCTAAATAAGTATCTAAGTAGAGCATCAAAGCAGAGATCTGGCAATTAGGAGGATTTGAGTTCAAATGTGACTCCAGATACTTATTAGCTATGGAATCTTAAGTCATTTAAACTTTGTCTCATTTTCTTCATTTGCAAAACAGAATATAAAGTTTACATCTTTTACTTTTTTATGTGTACCCAAGATTTGAAATAGTATTTGTCACGAAAAGCTCCAACTTCTGCTTATTAGGCATATAATACAAATGCTACAGGGATCCATAATTTTCCAAGAAGAGTTTGGGACATCTCTTCGTAACCCTTCTGTGTCAGTAACAAAGTCCCAGAGAGTTGCCTAAGACATAAAGTATAAAGAGACTTGCTCAGGCCTCCACATCTTTTAAGTGTCAGAGGAAAAGATTTAAATCTAAGCCTTTTTGACAAAAACAAAAACAAAAAAAAAAAAAAAAAAAAAAAAAAAAACAAACAAAAAAAACCAGCACTCTGTGCATCTGGGTATGCTGCTTCTGTTATTATATTAGTCAAGACATTTAAGAGAGCAATTGAAAAGTGTGGGTCCCTTTAAAATGAATTTACAAAGCAGCAATATTATATTCACACTGGGGCTATTAGGAACATTGTTCTATTCAGAGACTACCACATCCTAGCTGGGAGTCCATTTTCTTTTTTTTTTATTAATTTTATAATTATAACATTTTTTGACAGTACATATGCATAGGTAATATTTTTTTTACAACATTATCCCTTGTACTCCCTTCTGTTCCTAGTTTTTCCCCTCCTTCCCTCCATCCCCTCCCCTAGATGGCAGGTATTCCCATACATATTAAATATCTTTTAGTATATCCTAGGTACAATATATATGTGCAGAACCGAATTTTGTTGTTGTTGTTGCAAAGGAAGACTTGGATTCGGAAGGTAAAAATAATCTGGGAAGAAAAACAAAAAAAAATGCTCACAGTTTACACTCATTTCCCAGTGTTCCTTTTCTGGGTGTAGCTGATTCTGTTCATCATTGATCAATTGGAATTGGATTAGCTCTTCTCTATGTTGAAGATATCCACTTCCATCAGAATACATCCTCATACAGTATTATTGTTGAAGTATATAATGATCTCCTAATTCTGCTCGTTTCACTCAGCATCAGTTGATGTAAGTCTCTTCAAGCCTCTCTGTATTCCTCTTGTTGGTCATTTCTTACAGAACAATAATATTCCATAACATTCATATACCATAATTTATCCAACCATTCTCCAATTGATGGACATCCATTCATTTTCCAGTTTCTAGCCACTACAAAAAGGGCTTCCACAAACATTTTGGCACACACAGGTCCCTTTCCCTTCTTTAGTATTTCCTTGGGATATAAGTCCAGTAGTAGCACTGCTAGATCAAAGGGTATGCACAGTTTGATAACTTTTTGGACATAGTTCCAGATTGCTCTCCAGAATGGTTGGATTCTTTCACAACTCCACCAACAATCCATCAGTGTCCCAGTTTTCCCACATCCCCTCCAACATTCATTATTATTTGTTCCTGTCATCTTAGCCAATCTGACAGGTGTGTAGTGGTATCTCAGAGTTGTCTTAATTTGTATTTCTCTGATCAATAGTGATTTGGAACACTCTTTTCATATGAGTGGAAATAGTTTTAATTTCATCATCTGAAAATTGTCTGTTCATATCCTTTGACCATTTATCAATTGAAGAATGGCTTGATTTCTTATAAATTAAAGTCAATTCTCTGTATACTTTGGAGAAGAGGCCTTTATCAGAACCTTTAACTGTAAAAATGTTTTCCCAATTTGTTACTTCCCTTCTAATCTTGTTTGCATTAGTTTTGTTTGTGCAAAAACTTTTTAACCAAAATTTTCTATTTTGTGATCAATAATGATCTCAGTTCTCCTTTGGACACAAAGTCCATTTTCAAATCCACTGGTACTTTCAACATTTTATGGAACACCATTAGAGCTAATTTCTTCCATTTAACATTGCTAAATAGCAAAATATTAACCATCTACCATGTGTGATGGAGAGGAAAAGATTATTTTTTTAAGATCTCTGAGATCCTGATAGTAATATCTTTGGTCTTGGGTGAATACTGAATACTGTAACACTCACTTTGCAGTCACTATTTCAACTCACATTTGCATTCTCAGGATAAGTTCTCCAGAGAGTGACAGACTAGTTCTCCCTTAAGGAGTCTAAGAAACCTTCTAGTTCAGTCTGAATTACAATATACTTGACAAATGGTCATCCAGCTTTTGTTTGAAGATCTCTAATAAAAAAAACCCACTATCTTTCAAAAAGGCAATTGAGGGCAATTGAGGTTTCTACTAGATCCCATTTTTGAGTTTAACAGTAAATCTCAGCTTGTAACTTCAGAAGAAGAAGAAGAAAGAAGAAAGAAGAAGAAGAAGAAGAAGAAGAAGAAGAAGAAGAAGAAGAAGAAGAAGAAGAAGAAGAAGAAGAAGAAGAAGAAGAAGAAGAAGAAGAAGAAGAAGAAGAAGAAGAAGAAGAAGAAGAAGAAGAAGAAGAAAGAAAGAAAGAAAGAAAGAAAGAAAGAAAGAAAGAAAGAAAGAAAGAAAGAAAGAAAGAAAGAAAGAAAGAAAGAAAGAAAGAAAGAGAGAGAGAGAAGGAGGGAGGAAAGAAAGAAAGAAAGAAAGAAAGAAAGAAAGAAAGAAAGAAAGAAAGAAAGAAAGAAAGAAAGAAAGAAAGAAAGAAAGAAAGAAAGAAAGAAAGAAAGAAAGAAAGAAAGAAAGAAAGAAAGAAAGAAAGAAAGAAAGAAAGAGAGAGAGAAGGAGGGAGGAAAGGATGGATGGATGGAGGGAAGGAAGGAAGGAAGGAAGGAAGGAAGGAAGGAAGGAAGGAAGGAAGGAAGGAAGGAAGGAAGGAAGGAAGGAAGGAAGGAAGGAAGGAAGGAAGGAAGGAAGGAAGGAAGAAAGGAAGGAAGAAACAGGAAGGAGAGGAGGAGGAGGGGAAAGAGAAAGAGGAGAAGGAAGAAGAATATATTTTTAAATTCTTGCCTTTATCATCAAAGTCAGGACTAGACAATCTAGATCAATGATTCCCACTAACTGTGACAGTACTGAGCAAAGTATTCTCAATCCCCAAGCTATGACTCCTCCAATTAGTTCTAATATTTGTGTAGCTACAAGATTCAAATAATCCTATGGCAAAATCTCTCAGTTGTATTGAGATGCCTTCCACAAAATCACAGTATTTTATTTTATTATTTTTTTTTACTTCTTAAATGGATTTAATTATTGTTAAAACAGTCACAAAATAATTGAATTATATATTCATGTATTTTAATTAATTTTATAATTATACATTTTTGACAGTATATATGCATGAGTAATTTTTTTATAACATTATCCCTTGTATTCATTTTTCCAGATTTCCCCCTCCCTCTCTCTACTCCCTCCCCAAGATGACAGGCAATCTCTTACATTTTACATGTTACAGTATAACCTAGATATAATATATGTGTGTTAATCCAATTTTCTTGTTGCACATTAAGTATTGGATTCCGAAGATATAAGTAACCTGGGTAGATAGACAGTAGTGCTAATATTTTACATTCAATTCCCAGTGTTCCTTCTCTGGGTGTAGTTGTTTCTGTCCATCATTGATCAGCTGGAAGTGAGTTGTATCTTCTTTATGTTGAAGATATCCACTTCCATCAGAATACATCCTCATACAGTATCATTGTTGAAGTGTATAGTGATCTTCTGGTTCCGTTCATTTCACTCAGCATCAGTTCATGCAAGTCTCTCCAAGCCTTTCTGAATTCATCCTGCTGGTCATTTCTTACAGAGCAATAATATTCCATAGCCTTCATATACCATAATTTACCCAACCATTCTCCAATTGATGGACATCCATTCATCTTCCAGTTTCTAGCCACTACAAAAAGGGCTTCCACAAACATTTTGGCACACACAGGTCCCTTTCCCCTCTTTAGTATTTCCTTGGGATATAAGCCCAGTAGTAGCACTGCTGGATCAAAGGGTATACACAGTTTGATAACTTTTTGGGCATAGTTCCAGATTGCTCTCCAGAATGGTTGGATTCTTTCACAACTCCACCAACAATGCATCAGCATCCCAGTTTTCCCACATCCCCTCCAACATTCATCATTATTTGTTCCTGTCATCTTAGCCAATCTGACAGGTGTGTAGTGGTATCTCAGAGTTGTCTTAATTTGTATTTCTCTGATCAGTAGTGATTTGGAACACTCTTTCATATGAGTAGACATAGTTTCAATTTCATTATCTGAGAATTGTCTGTTCATATCCTGTGACCATTTATCAATTGGAGAATGGTTTGATTTCTTATAAATTAGGATCAATTCTCTATATATTTTGGAAATGAGACCTTTATCAGAACCTTTAACTGTAAAAATAGTTTCCCAATTGGTTACTTCCCTTCTAATCTTGTTTGAATTAGTATTGTTTGTACAGAAACTTTTTAGTTTGAAAATCACAGTATTTTAGAATTCAAAAAGACCCCAGAAACCTTCTAGTTCAGTCTGAATTACAATATCTTGACAAATGGTCATCCAGCTTTTGTTTGAGGATCTCTAATAAAAGAAACCCACTATCTTTCAAAGGACTCTTCCATTTATAGATAGCCTAAATTATTAGGAAGCTTTCCTGATCTTGCACCTAAATTTTCTTTTTTTATAATTTCCACCTGTTAGTCCTGGTTTTGTCTTCTATGACAAAACATATCATGTCTAATCTTCTACCACCAGTCTTTAAGATATTGGAGGACTATTATTAGATTCTGCCTGGTATTCTCTTATTCAAGCTCAACATTGTCTGATCCTCATAGACAAGAACTCCTTGTAAAGGACTCTTGTCTAATCCTCATAGACAAGAGTCCTTTACTATCTTGGTGGCTCTCTCCCCTGGATGATCTCCTGAGTTTTTCATTATCTATGGTACCCTTTAACAAGATATAGTTTTCTTCCTTACCTTTTTAAATTAGGTCAATTTTTGCTTTTGTTTGATCTGAGATCAGAATGACTTCCCTTGTTTTGTTTTGTTTTTAACTTCACCTGAAGCATAATAGATTCTCCTCCAATCTTTTACCTTTTCTCTGGTCACTCTGCTTTAAATGGGTTTCCTGTAAACAACATATTGTTGGATTCTGGCTTTTAATCCAGTCTGCTATCCACCTCTGCTTTATGGGAGAGTTTACCCCATTCACATTTATGGTTAAAATTACTAATTCTGTATTTCCTTCCATCTTATTATCCCCAGATTATACTTTTCTCTTTCCTTTTCCCCTTACTCCCCTCCCCAGCATTTAACTTATAGGTACTACTTGCTTCATGAAGCCCTCCCCTTTTAGAATCCTTCCCCCTTTCTTATACCTTTCCCCCACTATTTCTGTATTCTCTTCTATTTAGCCTAACCCTTTCCTTTTTGCTTTTTCCCCTCCCACTTTTCAATAAGGTGAGAGAAGTTTCTCTGTAAACCAAATATGTCTAATATTTTCTCTTTGAGTCAAATCTGATGAGAGTAAGATTCACACAATGTTCATCACCCTCCCTTCTTTCCCTTAAATACAATAGGTTTCCTTTGCCTTTTCTTGAGATGTAATTTCCCTCTTTTTACCTCCACTTTTCCCTTTTTTTTGGTACAATCTCTAATTTCACCTCTAATTCCTTTTTTATATTATAATAGCAAAATCAAATTATATGTGCCCTCTCATAACAGAAATACAATTCTCAAGAGTTCTTTTTACCTTTTTTATGCTTTTCTTGAGTCCTTTATTTGGAGGTCAAATTTTTTGTTTAGCTCTGGTTTTTTCATCAGAAATAAATGGAATTCACCAGAGTCATTGAATGTCCATCTTCTTCCCTGGAAGAAAATGCTCAGTTTAGCTGGGTAGTTTATTCTTGGCTGCATTCCAAGTTCCTTTGCCTTTTGGAATATCAGATTCCAGGTCCTTTGATCCTTTAATGTGGAAACTGCTGCATCCTGAGTAATACTTATTGTGGCTCCTCAGTATTTGACTTTTTTTTCTGGATGCTTGTAGTATTTTTTCCTTGGTCTGATAGTTCTGAAATTTAGCCATAATATTTCTTGAAGTTTTAATTTTGGGGTCTCTTTCAACAGATGTTTGATGAATTATTTCAATGGCTATTTTACCTTCTGATTCTATGACATTTGAGCAGTTCTCTTTGATGATTTCCTGAAAAATTTCCTAGGTTCTTTTTTTCATCATGGTTTTCAGGGAGCCCAATAATTCTTATATTATCTCTCCTAAACTTATTTTCCAGGTCTATTGTTTTCCCAAATAAATATTTGACTCTTTTTCTATTTTTCCATTTTTTTGGTTTTGCTTGACTGATTCTTGATGTCTCATCAAGTCATTCATTTCCATTTGTTCAGTTCTGATTTTTAATGAATTATTTTCTTCATATACTTTTTTTACTTCTTTTTTTATTTGTCCAATTGAGTTTTTAATTGAATTGTTTTGTTCTATGGAATTTTTTTCCATTTGACAAAAAAAATTTTAAGGAGTTATTTTCTTTTTCCAATTCACAAATTCTGTTTTCCTGGGAGTTCTTTACCTTTTCCATTTCACATAGTCTATTTTTCTGGAGTTGTTTTCTTTTTCCAATTTATCTTTTGAGTTATATGTCTTTCCTCTTGCAAAATTTTCCTTTCCTTACCTCATTTTTCTTATAGCTCTCTTTTATAAGATCCTTTTTAATTTCTTCTAGGAGAACCATGTATGGTGGGGACCAGGTTATATCACCTTTTGAGGCTTCATCTGGAGACAATCTGCTTTTAGTCTCCTCAGGTTTTGAAATATGTTTTTCTCTTTCACTATAGTAGCTATCTATAGTTAGAGTTTGCTTTTCCTTTTTACTCATTTTTTTTAAAAGTTGGGATCTGCTTTTAAAGCAAGGAAGGCTTTCCAAGTGTCCTCTACAGGCAGCATGCAGCAGCTGAGCAGCAGTGGCTGCATTGGGATCATGCTGAATCATTTCCAGTGCTGAGTGGGCATAACAGGGAATTGATTATCATAAATATGTAGTCATTCTATACTTGTACAACCTATATCAAATTTCTTGTCTTTTCAATAGGGATGCGGGAGGAGGAAGGGAGAGAATTTGGAATTGAAAAGAACAAAGGAAAGTGTTACATAAAAGTCTTGAGGTTGAGAGAGGAGGTTACTACTAACTGAGGAGAATGAGGGAAGAAATTCCTGAGATAGCTTAAAAGAATGAAAAAGTATTCAGCAGGTAGATGGAGATGTATAAAGGCAAGCAAGTGTGAGATTCTACATGGTATGGAAACTAGTTCAGTTTGACTATAGCACAGTGTGCATAGAGAGTAGTAAATAGCATAAGATAAAGTCACATTAACACTAGATTGTAGAGAGCCTTCAATAGCAGTTTGAAAGAATATGAACATTATAACCTCTTTACAATTCTCAGCAGAGAATTATCAAATTTCTTATCAAATTTCTTCGTGAGGCAATGATATTAAAACCAGATTGGGCAATAGTGTGGAGAGAATGAGTACTAAAACTTTTGTTAGAAGTTATATATTGCAAAAGTCTATGTAGGTAGAATCAACAACATTTGGTAACCAATTAATATGAATGAAAGAAAAGATAATGACAGCTTATGAACATGATAGTATTACTGATAGAAATGCTGAAATCTTTAAGTGGAATTGGTTTTTATGAAAAAATGAGTTTTGCATTGTATATGTAAATTTGAAGTGTCATTAGGATAGCTAGATGAGATGGTTGATTAGAAATAAAGGTTTGAGAGTCATCTGCATAGAAGCAATATTTGAAATCTCTGGAAAAGATGGAATTTCTAGAGATCTGGAAAACTCCTTCATTAATAACTCCAGTTATATCTTCCTACTGATATCTTCCAGATGTTTCATTGTGGCATGGAGATGGCTCTGAATTCTCAAAGACCAAGCCAGCAGAATACAAGTCTCAGCAGGTTTCACCAGCCTGGAAAGGCTTCAAGTACAGACCTGGCAATAGTCTAGACATTTGAACTGAGAAGACCAGCCTAGGTAAATTTGGGGAATCACAATCAAAGAGTTGGCCTCTAGGAGCTGAATTTTCTCAACCACAGCTACTCATAAAACTGTTTCCTTAGGCATAAAGGGATTGGGATCTGAACTTCAAGAGGGCATACCCACATCAATGAAATCACAGATCCATTATATTCCCCCCCAAACTCTTTTCCAAACTTCTCAATTTCTTTTAGTGGCACCGCCAACCTTCCAGTAACTTAGGTTTATTAATTTGGAGTTATGCTTGATTCTTCCCTCTTTCTCAACTCCTATAACCAATAATTTGGCAAGTTTTATTGTTTCTGCTTTCAAAGCATTTCTTTTGTCCATCTTCACTTGCATAGTTTCTGTCCTAATTCAGTCTTTCCTAGACTGTTGCATTTCTTAATTCATCTCTTTGCATCTTGATTGTGAAATATTTTCTCCACACAGTCAAATTGATGTTCCTAAAATATTCAGTTATTTCAGTCATGTCAGACTCCATATGATTCCATTTGGAGTTTTCTTATCAGAGATACTAGAGTGGTTTGCCATTTCCTTCTCCAGCTCATTTTACAGATGAAGAAACTGAGGCAAATACAGTAAGTAAATTGTCTGAGATCACTCAGCTTATAGTGCCTGAGGCCAGATTGAATTCACAAACAGGAATCTTCCTGACACTAAGTGCAGAACTCTATCCACCATACCACCAAGCTGTCTTCTTGCCAAAATATAAACCTGACCGTTTATACCCTGCCACAGTCATATTCAAATACTTTCCTATTGAAAAACAAGATAAATTTATCATTTAGAGCCCTCTCCAATCTGTCTTTCACCTATCTTCCCAGTTCCATTTCTTACTGTTCTTCATGCATCTTACTTTCTAATCAAACCAGTTTGTTCTCCTAGACAATATTCTATTTTTTATCATCTACTTGTCTTTGTACAAGTGTTTGCCCTTGACTGGAACATAGAGATTGGAGTAGATTCAATTAAACACTTATCAGTCCCTAAATATGTGCCAGGCAGTGTGCTAAATAATCACTTGGAATAAAATAAAAGGAAAAAGAAAGATGGCCCTACCCTTGTGGAGTTAACAATAAATGGTATCAGAAAAGGAGAGGTAATCTTGAGGGGGCAAGGTTGGAAAGACTGAAAGCAGAACTGAGTAAGAATTGAGCATGACTAGTATGGGTACTTCCTCAGATGAAAGTTCCAGGAGGAACTCCCCAGGGTGAGACAGGAGAGTAAAAATATGGGGACAGAGGTAAGGTAAGAAGCTCAGGATAGTTAGAATATACCTGCTCTTCACCTCCATATTATAAAGTCCCTACTTTCCTTCCAAACACATCTCAGATGCCACAACCCACTTGGAGACTTTTCCTCTGTATTTCAAATTCACTTCCTTTTGAAATTATCTCATATTGCTCTTATTTGATTTGCATTTACTAACTAGTATTGTATCCTTCCACCTCCTCCAATAGAATGCAATCTGTCTGAAGGGACTAGTTTTTTGTTTCTTGGATTTTGTCTTGGTTTCCTCAGAATTTGGCCTCATTCTTGGCACAAATACTACTTAAAAAATGTCTATTGAACTGAATACATGAAGTGTGAAGAGGACAAATGCATACCAGAGAAATAAAAATAGTGTCACTTAAGTCCCAGAAGTAGATAAATGCTGCGGTAATAGATTCATTTGTTTCTATAGTTCCTGTCATCATGGTACTCTAAGGTAAGAATAATCAAATATCTTTCCTCCTTGTAGTAATCCAAGACAGGCTCAGTTATCTCAGAGAGATCCAAAATGACCTCATTGTATTAAGGCTGGAAGCCAAGAGCTTCACTTTCCTTTTCTTCTACTTAAGTTCCCCTAGGCTACATCACTTCTCTTATCTTTTACTGCATTCCTGCCCATCCGCTGTGCTCCTCTCTGGGCAAACTTTTTCAATGTTCTCTTTGTCTAATCATCTAATACCCAACATTGAGCTTTTTTCCCCAGGTTATACCTTGGGTTTGAAATGCACTGACTCTATATTCACTTTTTTTTTTAATTAAAGTTTTTTATTTGCAAAACATATATGCATGGATAATTTTTCAACATTGACCCTTGCAAAACTTTGTGTTCTAAATTTTCTCCCTTTCCCCTCCACCCCCTCCATTAAATGGCAAGTATTCCAATATATGTTAAACATGTTAAATACAATATATATATATATATATATATATATATATATATAATTATCTTGCTACACAAGAAAAATCAGCTCAGAAAAGGAAAAAAATGAGAAAGAAAACAAAATGCAAGCAAACAAGAGTGAAAATGCTATGTTGTAATGCACACAGTCCTCTCCCTGGATGTAGATGGCTCTCTTCATCACAAGATCATTGGAACTGACCTCAATCATATCATTGTTGGAAAGAATCACATCCATAAGAACTGATCATCGTATAATCTTGTTGTTGCTATGTCTGCTCATTTCATTCAACATCAGATCATGTAAGTCTCTCCAAGCCTCTCTGAAATTATCCTGTTAATCATTTCTTATAGATTCTTATAGATTCACTTTCAAGAAGAAATAATTCTGGAGCAGCTAGATGGCCCAGTGGATAGACTATCAGCCCTGGGTTCAAAAGGACGGGAATTCACTTAACACCTAGCTTGTGACTTGTGAGATAACCCCAATTATCTCACAAAAAGGAGGGGGGAACCAAAAAGAAGAAATGTCCAAGCAAATGCTGCCCAAACCCAGAACTCCAAGTACCTCTCCCTGAATCCTCATCCACAATTAACTGCCCTCAAAATTTTCTGTCTCTGTAATGCAAATTCAGACTCATTTTGCAATCCTAAAAAAAAAAAAAGTTGAAAGCAAAGTAAATTTTGGTGTATCAGATCACATTTTCTCACTTATTTTGTTTATATTTGGAATTTTATATTTTTTTTAATTTGGAAATACATCCTCAGAAGTTTTAATCTCAGTATCATTTAGCATTTGAATCATCATCACTTTTGAAAAATTAGAATTTATTACTTTGAGTTGTGTAAGGATGGAGAAGTCACTTAATTTTTCAGTGCTCTCATCTATAAAATGGGTCTAAGAATAAGAATAAGAATAAACATTTTTCACAGAATTATTGCAATGCTCAATGAAAATATTTATGGAATGCTCAGTTAAATTGTGTTTTGTTTTGTTTTGTTTTGTTTTGTTTGTCTTTGTCATGGCTTAGTCTAGGTACCTGCATTTTCCCCCCACCAAATTAAAGAAAATTAAAGACAAGTTCATCAAATAGAAAATCAATTCCTATTTTTCACACACTAAATATATATATATGTATGTATATATGCCCACATACATAACAATGTACTCAAAATTCACTCATTTCCTTATTAGTATTCAATAAGTACTTATTAAGCATCTGCTACGTAAAAGGTACCATGGTGGGTGTATGGCATTGTTGTTCAATCATATCACTCTGTGTGATGCCATTGGGGGTTTCCTTGGTAAAGATTCTAGAGTAGTTTGCCATTTCCTTCTTCAGTTCACTTTATAAATAAGTAAACTGAAGCAAATAGGATTAAGTAACTTGCCCAGGGACACACAGATAGTGAATGAAGCTGCATGTGAACTCAGATCTCCTTACTGCAGACCCAGAATTCTATGTAGTTGGCTCAAATGTGAAGCAAAGACAAAACTAAAAGTGTGTGCAATCCCTAAAAGTGATACAAAATGTACAGTGGTAAGTCAATATAATATGAAAGTTTAGGACTGCACCAAGACTTTTGGGGTACCTTATGTGTGTGTGTGTGCATAGACAAAATAAATACAAAGGAGCACTAACAACTAACTAGATCAGAAAAGGCCTCATGCAGGAGATGGCACCTGAACTGAGCCTTACCTGGAGTCAGGGTTTTCAAGAGGAAACTTGCTGGGCATGGGGAAACTGCCTTTGCATTAGGACAACGAGAGGAGATAGAATTCCAAGCAGCCTGACCAGCAGCCGGTGGGCTTGTTGGGGCTAGACCTTAGTTCTTTGTTCTTGGAAATTCTCATTAGCTTCATGAGATCTGAACATTTGAACTGCCAAGCTAGGTATTCAACTTCTTCATGGAACTCGGTAGCTAGAAGAGTTGAACCCGAGTTCACTCATTTATTTTAATCTCGATGACTCACAGAGGGGTGCTATGTCTCTTTAAGAGCCCCTGCTCCATTCTGAGCAGGCAGGGGCTGGATTTTGTTGACTGATTTTCATCAGTTTAAGTACAATACCTATTAAAGAACATTAACGTCGTTGCCATGGGCAGTGATCTTTTGAAGTCCTACCGGGAGCCCGGATTCCAGCAAACCCTGAAATGGCTTGTTAGAGAGTATTTTTGTTTGTTTTGGCTCCTGCCGACAGAGAAACTGAGATGACAACCCTTGAAGACCGGGATCAAAACGTGAAAACTGGGTCAGGGCCATCTTTTGTGAAACACGGGAAAGTGAAGTACACTAAATAAATATGTCAATGTCAGAATGTCTTACCACTAAGGTATAATACAAAGGGCAATTACTGTGATGGAAGCTCGGAGATTTGGGGGTCTGGTCTTCAATCCACCGTTTTATTAGCCTTGTCCCCAAAGAAAGCCATTTATTTACACTCTCTGTATGTGTAAGCTTATTTGCCCGGTCAAACTACACGGGATTCAAGTTCACGATTGAAAAATCTCGTCATTTACCATTTTTTGGGCCTCAGTTTCCCCTTCTGAAATATAAAGGGGTTGGATTATGCTAAGGTCCTTCCTGGCACTGTTTTGTGATTCTGTGATCATTTGCTCTCTAAAACAGATAATAAAGCTTTATGTTTGATTCTGTGAATCCCGGAATCTTACAGTTGAGACAGTGGCTGAGGTCAGCTAGTTCAGTTCTCTCCATGACATCCCCAGCAAGTTTTCCTCTAACTTGTGATTGCATCTTCCACAAAGTAGTTCATTTAGCCAAGAGAGTAAACCTGATACCTCTCCCGCAAGGCAGCTCTTCAAATATTTGTTTTCATTTTCTGCAGCTAGCTTTGAGACTTCTCTTAAATCACTTTCTCTCTTGGGCTTCAGTTTCTTTCTCTTCGAGGAAAGGAAGTTGGATTAGATGAACTTCAAGGTAACTTTACAGATCAAACGTTCTGTGACTCTGAGGTTCTATAGACACCCCTCTATTTTCTCTATGATTCAATCACAGAGACTTAGTGATAGAAAGTCTCTTAGAGGTCTGAACCAATCCCATTTTACAGATGAGGAAAGTAGGGAAGTTAACTGATTTTTTTCAGTTACACAGCCTGGATTTAAACCTAGATCCTGTACTCTTTCCACCATATTGCTCTCTGTCCCTCTCTAAACTAAACATATCCAGTTCCTCAAGACTTTAGCCTCATATGAACTGTTTCAAGCCCCCATCAGTATAAACATTCTTTATGTAAATCATATTTTCAGGGAGAAACCAGATTTTAGTATGAAAAATAAAATGAGATCATTTTCCTGGGACCTAATGACCATTGATTCTTTCTGTGGTGCTAACATCTGGCTGAATCCTTAAGGCAGAAGAAAATCAAGACCTTTCATTTCCTTCCAGAGCTACCCCCCAACCATAAAAAAAAAAGGGACAAATAATAGTTAAGAACTAAGACGACTTATTCTTGAAGATCCCTCCCAAACTGAAGATCTGTAGTTTTTATCATTTTGGGACACATTTCAATCACAAATGCAAAGGATGATCAACAAAGCCTGATCTGCTGAAGTTTCTGCCCAGCAAAGTAGGAGTTCCCAGATTAACCCTGCAACAGAAACAACTACAATCAAAAAAGATGTGTGTTCACTGAATCATAAGAGCAGGAAAGGATCTCTGGGTTAACTCATTCAATCCCTTTGCTTTGAGATGAGGAACCTGAGGCTCAAAGGGGTTTAAGGAATTTCATGAGGTCATACAAATAGTGAGTATAAGCAAGCTACAATATTTTTTCAGCCATTGCTTGGAGCAGGAGAAATGATGTGAAAGACCCAAAAGAGGGTATAGACTGTGATAGGTGAAGAATGTGAATGAGATGGATGGTCTGATCTTGGTCACTATGGGGGACTATGAGCAAGTCAGGCAACTCTGCGCCTCAGTTTCAGTAAGAAAGTATAGGACATTGTGATTTTTTTTAATACCCATTCTGTTTTTTTTTTTCTGATTATACATGTACATTCATTTTTTAAAATTTTCCTTATGAATCGTGTTGGGAGAGAAAAATCAGAACAAAAGGGAAATACCACAAGTGTGGGGGGGAACAGAAGAAAAAGGGGAGGAAAAGTGAACATTGCATGTATTGATTTACATTTAGTCTCCACATTTCTCTCTCTGGATACAGATGACTTTTTCAATCCAAAATTTATTGAGCTTGCCTTGGATCACTGAACTCCTAAGAAGAACCAAGCCTTTTATAGTTGATCATCAAACATTTTTGCTGTTATTGTGTACAATGTTTCTGATTATTTCGCTCAGCATCAGTTCATGTAAAACTTTTCAACCCTTTCTGAAATCATGCTGATTTCTACATATGTGGGTCCTTTCCCCTCCTTTTTTGGGAGGATATAGATCCAGCAGTGACAATGCTAGATCAAAGGGTATGCACAGTTTTATATTCCTTTGAACATATTTCCAAATTCCAGAATAGTTGGATTATTTCACAAATCCACCAGCAATGCCTTTGTGTCCCAGTTTTCCCACATTCCCTCCAACATTTATCATTATTTTTCACTATCATCTTAGCCAATCTGAGAGGTATTAGATGGTCTGAATTGTTTTAATTTGCATTTCTCTAATCAATAGTGATTTAGGACATTTTTCATATGATTTCAGATGGCTTTAATTTTTTCATTTGAAACTTGTCTACTAATAACCTTTGAGACATCATTATTTCTAAGGTACCTTCCAGTTCTAACATTTTTTGATCCTATGGTTTGTGTATTGGTATCACTCTTCCTTATATCTAATCAAAGAACACCAACCCAGCTTTCTCAACCCTATGCTATTCTAGTCAACTCAAACGTCCTGTTCCAATTTATACTGGCATTCACTGAGCCTCTAGTTATCTAGCACTCTCTGCATTCTCTACTCCAGGTTCCCTTTTCACTGAGCCCTGTACCCTCTTCCTACAGCAATTCTGGCTGCTCAATCTGGAAGCCATATCCCTTATACCCTGAACTAATGTTCTTTATTTCTTTGACTGGTCATCAGATCTTATCTTCTACCCCATTCTACCCTTCATTCCCCTTATTTCCATAGTACCTACTTAATTAACAATCTTTAGCCTCTTTGCTAAACTTAGTACTACCTTGAGGCCAGAACTCAGAGCTGCGCCCTTAGCATCATTGACTTTAAGCTCCTTATGTCTCACTATCCTACCCTCAAGACACTCACTATCCTATTTTCCTCTAAAGTGTCTCAAGAGCCTCCCATGTCATTGTTGTTGTTCATCCTTCATTTTCTAAGAGGACCAGTGTCATCATGAGATGATGTGCTGACTTGTGCATGAATTAGATATAAGTGAAAAAAGAGTTGCATAGTCATCAGCTTTACTTTCTCTTCCAAAGTCACTGAAGTCTAGTAACAAAAAAAGGCAAGACAACTCTTGATGGTTTGGGATGCAGTGGATGACTTTGTTCTAAGTGCTTCAGCTACCTTTATGACCATTGGAACAAATTGTTCTCATCCACCTATTCTTCTAGGGGAAGTTTTTACATGCTTAAGACACACATCCCCCTAATTCACCAAAGGATTTGAAGTCTGTTACTTATCTTGAAGCTGGTTTAGTCCATCTGCCAAGATGTTTTACTAGGGTGTTGCCACTGTACATGCTACAGATTCCGGGAGCCATAAGTGAGTTAGGTGGCAGGTGAACAGCTGTGTTTGTATTCCTCTTTCCCTCTGTTTTACCCTACCTCTGGGATTAAATCAAATAAAGTCATTCCTGCAATGGGTCTGCTGTTCATTTTCTTAGGAGTCTATTCAGTGACTTCTTAACAAAACCCTTCCCTGGCTATCACTCCCCTATGAATCAAACAGTCCCAAAAATCTTGGTATAGTTTTTTGGTTTTTTTTTTTTTTTTAATTAATTATTTATTTGTTTATTTATTTACAAAGCATATGCATGGGTAATTTTCCAACATTGATCCTTGCAAAACCTTTTTGTTCCAAATTTTCCCCTCCTTCCCCCCACCCCCTCCCCTAGCTGGCACATAGTCCAATGCATATTAAATATATTGAAATACATATTAAATCCAATATATGTATACATATTTATACAGTTATCTTGCTGCACAAGAAAAATCAGATCAAGAAGGAAAGAAAACAAAATACAAGCAAATAACAACAGAGAGAGTAAGAAAGCTATGTTGTATTCCACAATCTGTTCCCACAGTTCTCTCTCTGAGAGTAGATGGCTCTCTTCATCACTGAACAATTGGAACTGGTTTGAATCCTCTCATTGTTTAAGAGAGCCATGTCCATCAGAAATGATCGTCATATAGTCTTCTTGTTGCCGTGTATAATGATCTCCTGGTTCTACTCATTTCACTTAGCTTCAGTTCATATATGCCTCTCCAAGCTTCTCTGAAATTATCCTGCTGGTTGTTTCTTATAGAATAATAATATTCCTTAATATTCATATACCACAATTTATTCAGCCATTCTCCAATTGATGGACATATGCTCAGTTTCCAATTTCTTGCCACTACAAAAAGGGCTGCCACAAACATTTTGGCACATATAGGTGCCTTTCCCTCCTTTAAGATCTCTGGGTTATAATCCCAGTTAGAAACACTGCTGGGTCAAAAAGGGTATGCAGAGTTTGATAACTTTTTGAGCATAGTTCCAAACTGCTCTCCAGAATGGTTGGATTCATTCACAATTCCACCAACAATGTATCAGTGTCCCAATTTTCCCACATCCCCTCCAACATTTGTCATTATCTTTTCCTGTCATTTTAGCTAATCTAACAAGTGTGTAGTGGTATCTTAGAGTTGTCTTAATTTGCATTTCTCTAACCAATAATGATTTGGAGCACCTTTTCATGTGACTACATATAGTTTTAATTTCTTCATCTGAAATGGTATAGTTTTTAGCTTTAAAAGCTTACATAACTTTAAAATTTATTGAAGTTTAAAACTGCACCAAGACTTTTGGGACACCCTGAATTTTGTCTTCCCCTATTAAAAAGCAAGCTCTTTTTCTTGCTTTTTATTTTTATCAGCTCCAGATCAGTCAATACTATTTCATTCTTGAATTATCTATGATGATCACAATAACATATTAGAATAAAAAAGTAAAGGACCCATGATGATTGAGAGGACTTTCCCTTCTTTTAATTCAATAGTGTGAAATCCTAGAAAGGCATGCAAAGAAGCAATCACAAGGTAATAAACAGTTTTTATGTACTGAGTAATATTCCCTTGCAATGCTACAGAATCTCTGGATTGGAAGGAACCAACTCAGAAGCCATTGTAACTGAATAAGAATCCCCTGGATATTATCCTCAACAAGTGTTTTTTTTTTTTTTTTTTTTTTTACTTTTTACTTTTTTACCTTTACTAGAAGCTCTGTAGTGAAAGGGAAATCACTGCCTCAAGGTAGCCTATTCTATTTCTAGATAACCCTGATGGCTAGGAAGTTTTCTTCTGTTAAACAGACTGATTTCAGAAAAATCTGAAAAGACGTATATGAACTGATGCAGTGAAGTGAGTAAAATCAGAACAGTGTACATAATAATAGCAATATTTCATAATGAACAGTTGTGAATAACTTAGCCATTCTCAGCAATACAATGATTTAAGACAATCTCAAAGCACTCATGATGAAAAATACTATTCAGAGAAAGATGGTGTCTGAATATAGAATGAAGCATACTATTTTCCCTTCCTTTCTTGGTCCTTTCTTTTCTTTGTTCCTTCTTCCTTTTCTTTCTTCTTTCCTCCCATTTCTTTCTTTCTTGTTTATTCCTCTCTTTCTTCCTGCTTTCTTTCCTTCCTTCTTTTCTTCCTTTATTCTTTCCTTTCTTCCTTTCTCTTTCTTTTATGTTTAATCTATATCAGATTACTTACTGTCTCAAGGAAGGCAGGGAAGAGATAAAATTTGGAACTCAAAACTTTTTTTAAAAATAATGTTCAAAATTGTTTTTACTTGTAATGGGGGAGGGGATAAGATATGATTTTTTTAAAAGAAAAGGAAGTGAAGTTTTTCTCCCACATCACAGAAATTTTATCTCTTTGTAACTTTTACAAGTTGTTCCTAATCAACACTCTGGAACCATTAATACATAAATGCTTCATTTTTTTTTTTCAGAATTAGATTTTTTAGAATTTTTTAGAATTAGATGGCTTTTATATCATTTAGATGTTCTCCTCTAAATAAAATCAGTTATTTTATTCATAGAAGATTCTAGAAGTCACTTAAAATTTCCCAACAGCACTGCACTGTAGACACTCTTTGCTCGGGGGAGGTGAGGGGGAGGCCAAGGCAATTAAGTTGAAACTTAAGAAAAATGGGGAAAAACCATGTGGAGAATCTTTCTTAGAACTCCATATTAGTTAGTAATATTGATTCCCCCATTGTCATGAAAACAAAATTCAACCTCAGATTTATAAATCTCTCTTTTAATGTGTGATTATCCCATTTGATGTCTAATTTTTTTACACTGCTTTGATCTACTGGCTTTTCTGCAATTTGCCATCATTTTGATTAAAGGCATTTTATGGGTAAATTAGATGGAATTATTCTCTTGTTGTGCCTCTCCCAGAAATTCTTGGATTTGTAGAATGACTATATGAGTGGAATTCACTAGGAAACAACATGTCAAAATAGAATAAAGAAGTAGAGGCCACACACAGGCAAGAAATATTAGGAAGATAATAAAACTACAGGATTTTAGAGTTAGACGATTCCCTTCTCTTGAAATCATTTTAAAAAGTATTTTTTTTAATACTTGAGAAGAATCTTTCATCTAGATAAAACACTCAAATCTGTTTCAAAGCAGTACTAGTACAGTTGAATTTTTGACCCCCAAGTATATTATTTTACATTTATTCTTATTGTCTTTCACCTAATTAGCTCTAGATCAATATTCCAGACTCTAGGTATCTTTTGACATTCGGTTTTCTAATTTATATTTAGCTAGCTAGCTGTCTATCTTCATGCCTGTCTATAAACACATATTCATATAAATGTGTATATATATATATATATATATATATATATATATATATATATATATATATGCATATATGTGTGTGTTTGTGTGTCTCTGTGTGTATGTGTATGTATGTATATATACATTGCTATTCAGGCTTTTTTAGTCATGTCCAGCTCATCATGACCTCATTTGGTGTTTTCTTAGCAAAGATACGAGTGGTTTACCATTTCCTTCTCCAGTTCATTTTACAGATGAGAAAATAAGGCAAACTCCTGTTTCCCATTATTTGCCTAAGTCACACAGCCACTAATTCTGAGGTTAAATTTGAACTCAGGTCCTCCTAACTCCAGGACCAGCACTCTGTTAATTGTAAACAATGGATGCTATATAAATGTTAACAATAATAATAATAATGAATGAAATAATAATATAATACCATGTGAAGATGCCTACACTAGGGGGAAAAATCACTCAGGTACAATGTGAGTAGGCTGACAATTTTTCAGACTTACAGACTGTGTATGGATTTTCAAATTATATGTAAACAAGTTTCAAAATCATAATTTTAACAGTAAAAAATGATTATTTTTGCAAAAATATTTCTGATGAGCATGATACAGAGAGTGCTAGACTTTGACAACTTGGCTTTGGGTCTTTCCTCTACCATTTATTAGTTGTGTACTCCCATGAAAGTTACTTAAAAGGTCTCAAATTGAGTTTCCCTATCTTAAAATGGAGATAAAAAATACCTGACCTACTGCAGCAAGGTTTCAAGTTCACATCTGTTTCATTTGAACTTTTCAGTTCTGGATGCAGGTGGTAAGAGCCCATGTTTACCTTGAAGGCAGGAGCCCAAGCCAAATGTTGCTTCCAGTAAACTCTGAGAAGTCTAGGTGCAAAATGCAAGCCCAGGGATAGACTGGATTTGGGATTTAGTGGCAACCATACTACAAATGAATCAATTTAAGCTGTGAACTTAATCCACCTCTTCTCCTCAGAGACTGAGATGGTATAAGGGGGAATTATGCTCCCCAAGTGTTGAAGGGAATGTTTATATATTTATTCTTTCTATGTCTTTAAAGTATATTTTGTTTTATAAAAAGTAATCTGACTTAAGTGGTTAAATGTAACAGGAGTGCAAAAGATCTCTAAAACTGGCAGAGGCTTGAGTCAATGATGGAGACTAGATATCCTCAAACACTTTTACAGGACTGGAGAACTCTTAGGGAGAGGTGAAATGTGAGATATCTGGTCTTCAAATAGTGAGAAAGAAAAAAAGAAGAAAAGAAAAAAGAAGAGGGAGGGAAAAATATGGAAGGAAAAAGAAAAAAAAGGGAAAGGAAGGGGAGAAAAGGGAAGGAAAAGAGACATTCAGCTTTAGTATTTGTTTTCAAGTATTGAAGACCCTCACTTCTTTAGTGGTAATAGTAAAAACCACAGAAAATAATTTAAATTACAGCTAAAGAGATTTTACATTAGCTCTAAGGAATAATTGCTTGGTCTTCAAGGTAATCAATCAATCATTCCCCAAAAGATATGGAACAGATAGTTCTCAAAAAAAATCAATGCATGGTATCAACAAACAAAATAATCCTGCAAAATCACTAACAAGAAGAGAAATGCAAATTAAAGAATTCTGAGCCTTCATCTCAGATCTAGCAGATTGATAAAGGCAACAACAATAATAGCAGTAGCAAAAAGAACAACTATTACTGGAAAGAATGTGGGAGAACATATATACTACAGTGCTTTTGGTGGAGCTGTGAATAGATCTAACAATTCCAGAAAGCAATCTGGTAATATTGAATATAATGGCTGAAACACTAAGGAAAAGCCAAACAAATGATGGTGTACAAATAAAATGAACTAGTATTGTTCTACAGAGAAATAAGCCTAACTAGGAGAATAATTTATATAATGACCACAATATGATAAAAGAAAACAATTTTGAAAGATAAGAACCTTTACAAATGCAATAACCAATTATGACTCCAAAAGACCAATAACAAAGGGTGTTCCCAGATCTTTGAAGAATGGTGTTATTCTTTATGCCTACAATAAGACTTATATGTTCAGAGCTGAACAATATATGAGTTGTTTTGCTTGATTATTTTTATTTGTTACAAGACAAGGCTTTTATTGGGGGGAGTAGGAAAGAGTTGCAGGAGTAGAGGAAGGCATAATAGAATACAAAAGAAAATGAAAGAAATTTATATCAGATTTGAAACTTTTAAAAATATATAGAAGAGAGAACAAAATTTAGAAGAGGGCATTGTCAACAGGGACAATGTGATTACTTCTGGATTAAATTTAACCTAACTCTAACAAATAAACAAGTTGTACATAGACTTTCACAGTGTCATATACAATCCTCTTTTCTGTTCTTCACTGGATATGGATATACTCATGTTTGTTGGTGTTTTTCAAGTTCATAATCAGGAAATAAAATAAGACTCAACTATGGTAAAGGGACTGTTTCATATAAAGTAAAGATAAGAATTTGAGATGGCAAGTTGAAATCTTGCTTAACTAGATGACTCCATGTCATTGCAGCTTTATTATGATTCTCCAGGTAATTAAATTAGTGTAGAGATGGTACCTATCATATGTTGCTACCTCTATAGCTTTACAGAATGTTTTGCAAACAACAGATGATTCAGGAGCATTTCTGAAGAATATAACTTTAGACATTTGGATTCATCATCTTTTTTTAACCCCCATTTTTTTCTTGAGCCAACTTGAAGGAGGCATTCATTTTTATCTTCACCTGAGCTTTCAGGCTTAAAAGAGACTATAATAGTCTGAAGCATATCATTTAATTTGATAACTACAGTCATCATACATAACTAAGATGTATTATATCTATCCATTATGACTTAAATTGTAGACTTCACAATGAAGACATTAAACTTTAAATTCTCCCAAGTGAGTTTATCTAAGCAAGTTTTAACCTGCTCAACACAGTAGGAGGGCAAGAATGAGATTCTGTAGAGAGATATTAAAAGCTCTCTAACTTAGTGCAAATAGTAATCCACATTTAGGGTTAAACCCTGTGTTTCCAAAAAGATTAAAAAGCATATATGGTTATATCTTCCCATTATGTCAATTGCTTTCTATTTTTTCACTGCAAAATATTTCTAGGTTGGATGAAGGAAAAATAAATTCCCAAGAAGACAAATATTTTAGGATATAAAGAATTATCTCAACACCATACCAGATGTGGAGAAACTTAAAGTTGTTGGTAAATTAGAAGTCATCTAGTCAGGCAAGGCTGTAAATACTTAGTGTTTCTAGTATAGTTTAGACTAGAATCATGATTTTCAAAATATATGTCCTGTGACACCATGTACACCACAAAATTTTGCAAGTTGCACTGTTGTAGATAATAGGATATTCATAAATATTTTGATATATTTTATTTACCCTATATATTAATATGCAAATACATACACACATATATATTTGTAAACATAAGTTAAATAATACTTTCTTATTACCTACATGTACTAATCTTAAAACACATCAGTTCTTGAACTTACCAAAAAGAAGTCAACAATAATAACTGTTCTTATTGAAGGAAAAATGTGCATGTGAAAATCTCCTGATTCTCCTGTAGTGTTGCCAATGTAAACATTTGGTGTTTTGGGATTGCTCACAGTAAAGAATACTTTGTTGTGAACAAAAAAAAGTTTGAAAACCTTTGACTTGGTAGGTTCCTTCCAATTTTCTATTTTAAGGGACCACATTGTAGCCCCTTAAGGGCTTTTCCAGAGAGCAACCAAAAGGGTGAATGAACATTGTTATCTGATGATCTGCTGAAGGAATTGAGAACATTTAGCCTGGACACAAGAGAACTGTCACACAGAAAGGCAACTCCATTTTCTTCAGTTGGTCCTGAGAACTAGGAGCAACAATTAAAAGGCACAAGGAAGGAGATTTAAGCTTTACAGGGGCAGCCTGGTGGTGCAGTGGATAGACATTCACCCTGGAGTCAGAAAGACTTACTAGCTGTGTAGCTAGAGGCAAGTCACTTAACCCGGATTGGAGAGAGACAGATAGGCAGAATATTAAGCTTGACTTTAAGAAAGAACTTCCTAACAATCAGAGGTATCCTAAGGTAAAACGGTAGTAACTTTTCCATCACTGACAATCTTTAGGCAGAGATCAAATGATTTTGTTCAAGATGTAAAAGGGATTCCTGAGATCAGATAGGGATTGTAAGCATTGGAACTCTGGGGTTCCTCTCAACTATAATATATTCTAAATTTTAAGAATTGTTGACAGCTACCATTAGAAAGGAGGTAAGCTTTCTCCAGAAAAAATGGGATGTTCTATTGGCTGTAAAAATATCTATTTTCTTTTGTATACATGTAAGTAATTACAAGTGATATTAAAGGTCAATAAATCTGTTTATCTTCCTAGAGCAGAGTATGGGTAATTGTGCTAGGACAGCAGATTTCTTGGAACGTGTGATTGAGGTATGTCACAAATCCAAGTCAGACCCAGAACATAGGCACTTATATGTTAGGATAAATATTTTTGTTTCTGGTTTTTTGTGCACGGTCAATTCTTTGGACACAGTTAAGAAAATTCTTTGCTTCATCAACTTCAGGAAGAGGGAAAGAAGGGAAAAATAACTTTTCTCATTTGATCACTGTTCTGAGAAGTATCTCAAATACAGAGAAGATCACACAGAAGAAATGGGAAAGGAAATGAATGTTATGGTTGATGAACAAAACATAGTTAAAATTCAACCAGACTATTCCATTCTTGTTGTGTCAGCAAGAGAGAAAGGATGTAAAAATGAAAATTGTTATATCAAGAATAGAGAAAATTAAGCTACCAAATATGAAAAGTGCCTATAATCAATATCAATAATTTCCTGAACACTTAGGAAAATAGATTAACTGGAGACCCAGCTCTTAGCAAGTGTAGTTGATTTTCAAAGCAAACTTTGTACCTTTTCCATTTCCAGGTGTCCAGTAAGAAAAATATTCCATCAGAAATATATTACAGTCCTTGAAGGAGCAAAGTAAGATTTAAGGTGGCAGTTATAGTGTAAAGTTTATTAGAAGTCAAAAACTGTGTTCACTTCTTCTATAAGGGACTTACTACCTGGGTAACAGTCTTTCAGGGTCCCATGATGGGAGAGTCAGTCACAAAATTCCCTTCCAGCTCTTAATTCATAGTCATATGAAATCTGGATTAGGCAAAGTGCTGAGTGAAATAGTGTGAGCTCTTTCCTCCAAACTCCTTCAGTTGTTTCAATAGTCCTTAATAAAGACAAACTTCTCTATCTTGAAATCCTCCCAATCATGCCTCTAATTGGTCAGTTCTTTCCAGAAACTCCATTTTAAGAAATAAGCCCAGGCTAACAATGCTCACTTACTTCCCTCTTCTCAAGGACCCCACTCTTAATTCTTCTGGTACCTTCTCCCCACTAAATACACTTTTTTTCAGTTTCCTTTTCAGAGTTGTCTTCTCATTAGCATGTAAGCTCCTTGAGAGCAGGAATTAGCCTTCATTTTTTTTTCTATCTGCAGTCCCAGCATTTAGCATAGAGCTTGACTTGAAGTAAAAACTTTAATGTTATATGACTGATAAAGACCATCACAGTCAACTGTTTGAGAAACAAATCTGAGCAGCAGACTAAACAACTTCAGTAGTAATCTGTCTGCTTTGAGGAGTCAGTCATGCAGGGTATTGCACCTGTGGTCTGTGGTCTATAAGGGCTATTTCCTCTCCGTTGCTGAGTCTAACTTAAAGAGGCTGATTTTAATCTACAAAGCTCTATATTGTCTGAGAAACAATTACCTTTGAAATTGTTTCATTTTCTTTTACCCTGTCTGGGCAATTAAGATCTTAAGCATGTTTCTGCTAATGATAAAGATTTAAATTTTAGGGGATCCAGACCCAGGAAGTTGCCTCTAAAGTTAATATTTAAATCTGAAGAACACAATCATATAGGAACCATTCAACATTATCTTAGAGATATCAGATAGAACTATGTCTGCAAAACAGAGAGAGAGAGAGAGAGAGAGAGAGAGAGAGAGGAGAGGAACGCTCTCTGCTGAAATAATTGAAGTAGGAGTAGCCAATAAGTAAATTTTCAAGAGGAATTATAAGGCATAAAAAGGAATAATAGGGAAAATGGAATAAAAGTATAGAGGATACATATTATAAAATAGCACTTCAGGAAAAATCAATCAATAAAATATTTATTAAGCATCTACCGGGGCAGCAAGATGGTACAAGTGGATAGAGAATTGGGCTTGGAATTAGAAATTTTCATGAGTTCAAATATGGCCTTGGACACTTCCTAACTTGTTTGCCTCAGTTCCTCATCTGTAAAATGAATTGAGAAGGAAATGGCAGTATCTTTGCCAAGAAAACTCCAAATAGGATTTTGAAGCATTGGACACAAGTGAACCACAACAAAAAGCTCCTGCTATTGTAAGTACTGTGCTAAGCATGGGGAAAAAACAAAGGAGGTAAAAGATTGCTTCTGCTCTCAAGGAGCTTATAGTCTAATGGAGGAGACAGCATACAAACAAATATATACAAAGCAAGCTATATATGGGAGAAATAGGAAGTAATCAACAGAGGGAAAGCACTGGAATTAAGAAATGTAAGCATGTACTTTAGCATATTTAACATGTATGGGACTACCTGCCATTTAGGGGAGGGGGTGGAGGGAAGGAGGAGAAAAGTTGGAACAGAAGTTTTTGCAAGGGTCAATGTGGAAAAATTTTCCATGCATATGTTTTGTCAATAAAAAGCTATAATAATTAAAAAAAAAAAAAAAAAGAAATGTCAGGGAAGGTGTTTGGTAGAGTTTAGGATTTTAATTAGAACTTAAAAGAAACCAGGAAGATCAGTAGTTTGAGTAGAGTAAAAAGAATATGACAGGCAAGGGGGATAGTAAGAAAATGATGAAAGCCAAGAGATGAAACATTTTATTCATGGAACAGCCAGAAGGCTAGTGTAACTGAATCAAAGAATATATGTCAAGGAGAAAAGTAAAAACAGGCTAGAAAGATAGGTGGAGGCAAAGTTATGAAGGATTTTAAATGCTAAACATTATATAGAACATTTTTATATTTGTTCCTGGAAGTAATAGGGAGTCATTGAAGTTTCTTGAGTAGAGAGGTGACATGACTGGACCTGAATTTTAGGAAAACCATGTTAGTGCTAAAATTTTTACTATATGTCAAAAGAATACACAGAATGGCAAAAGAGAAAAATTTTAAAGCTCCTGCTTTCAGAGAGGATATATTCTATTCAGAGAAACAGAATATAAATTACTAGATATATATGGAGATAGTTTTCAGAGTTGATGGAAGCTAATTTTAAAAGGGAAAGTAATTATCAGTTAGAGAACTGGGAAAGACTTTCTGCAGAAGGTGGACTTTGACCTCAGTATTGAGAGAGGAAAGATAGGTAAATTATGAAGATGAGTGGGTCAGATCATTCTGGGAATAGGGGCAAGTTAGTATGAATAAATAAAGATGGGAGCTGTGCACTCTTTGAGGAATCATGAATGTTGAAATACAGTATTGTGTCCCTTGTCACAGGAATTACAAGCAACACCTAAAAATAGAATACTTTGGTTGGCTGTTGGGGTGAAAAGTATGAGGACTGAAAAGAGAAGCAAAGAGCCCTTCCTGGCTCCCTGGTAAAAAATTACTCCATTCATGAAGTTGACCCTGTTAGATAGATGAAAATGCCTAACAAATTAACTATCACTCTGAAATTTGATGCAAAAGCTCGAGAAAGGTCTTATGTTGGGTCAAATTCTCCAAAGAATTACATCATGGAACAGTAAAGGAACATTTCTTTACTATGCACTTCTCCAGGGACCAGTTGGAATGCTCTGTTTTTTATATCAGGACAATATCTGATAACAGAAGTAAGCTGACATATTTGAGGGGGTCCAGATCCCAGGCACCATACTGATCAAAGGGAATGACTTAAGTAGTAAGATCAAAAGAACTTGGTCGGTGTAGGGTGGCCAAGTAATGGTGGAGAGGGGGATATATGGGTACTGATAAGAGTCTACAAATATTTAAAAGGTGTTAACACCAATGAAGGAGAATTCCTGATTTTGCCTGCTTGGAGGGTGCACAGCTGGGAATAGAAGAGGCAAGTAAGGAAAGGAACATTTAATGTAAATGGCAGGAATTTTTTTTCTGAGAAAGATTACTGCTATTATTTAAAAAAATAAACCATAATATACATAATTAGACTAGTCAATTAGTATAAACTTCCATTCTATACAATTCTCTTGTTTTCTAGCTGCTTTTTTGTGTCCTCAATCTAATTCTATATTCAACCATACTTCTATTTTATACCCCTTGTGTCCTCCAAAAATGTTTTTTTGTGTCTTAGTGAGCTTTATCTTAAAATGTAATGAGTGATGATGATGAAAATTATAATAACCAGAATCTTAATAACACTTTAAGATTTATAAGGCATTTTGCAAATATTATCTCATTTTTTCATCCCAATAACTTTGAGAAGTAGGTGCTTTTAATATCCCCATTTTACAGCTGAGGAAACTGAGGTAGACTATAGTTACGTGAGTTGGCCAGGATCACAAATCTAGTAAATATCTGAGACTAGATTTGAACTCCAAATTTGTACTTGAGCTACCATACCACCTGAGTGCCTTCCATAAAAGGTAAAACTCTAAGGGACAAAGAACATTTCTTGTTTTAACACAATTATGTAATATATATTAAAATAACAATGAAATATAAAAATATTTGTCACTTCTGTTAATCAACCAATTAGCTATACAGAAGAATTATAGACTTTTAGAATTGAATGTAACTTTATAGATAAACTAGTCCCATTCCTTTACAGAATGAGAAACTGAGGTTACAGAATGAGAAATGAGATAAGTGACACAGATAATGGCAGAGCAGAAATTAGAACTTGGTTTTCTCAATTCCTGGTCTGACAGGCTCCTTATCAGAAAAAATAAAAACATTTTGTTGTGGTTAGGTACATTTTATTACAAAATGCTTTTGATGTTTTCATCATAATAATTTAATAATAAAATTACTTATTCTAGATACTAATAATACCACATCCAATGGCAATACCCTTTACTTTCAAGAATTAAAAAGCAATTTGTCTTTGTATGTCATTCTAAAATGTTTTTTCCTAAACAAATAATAATTAACTAATGCCAGTTAAACTAATAAGATTGTCTCAGGACAATTTTGATTTGATTTGATTTGATATCTAAGTGACAATAATAATAACTGTCAATTTGCAGTTAGAAATGGACTTAGTACCCATAAATGAGTGTAATATCATTTGATTCTCCAAACAATTTCATGAGACAATTGGTCAATTTATGAAGTGCATAATCGCAAAACAACATTATTAGTCTAGTTTTTTAGATGAGGGAACTAAAATGTATAGAAGTTAAATGATTTGCCCAAAATTACACAGCTAAACAACCTCTATGCTGATATTTAAACAATATTCTGACCCCAAATTTAGTGATCTTTTCACTAAAACCTGTTGTGTCTATGAAAACATCTCCTAATGAAACTAGTCTCCGTGGTGCTTTTTGTCTTTGTCGCAAAATTCTCAATTTAAGATTCCAGGTCTCTAAAAACTCAACCATTGATTGTAATGAGTTCTTGAAAATTATCCTCAATAAGAACTTTTTTCACTTTTCCTGACTTTGGAATGAAGGTCTTCTCACATGTTTCACTAGACAACTACCTGTAAAGGATCATATTCCACTTAGTCTGACAGAATGGAAATGACACTAGAATCTTCAAATATCTGCCAATTACTACCTATATGACACAGGGCAAGTCTTAAACTTTCTGATTCTTAGTTTTTTCATCTTCAAAATGGGAGCAATGATGCCTGCTTCACATGCCTAGCAATTTACAAACATTTATTAATACCTTATTAAGAGCAAGGATTTCTATGAGGATTAAGTGAATTAGAAGGTGAAAACACTAAGTAAATTCTAAATAATTTTGTTATCACCATTACTGTTGTTCCTCAATATTCATGCTCTTAGCTTCTGTCACTAAAGAGCACCTCTGATTCCTTATTGTGGCTTGCAGGTGACCTTGGATTCTAGGAAGCTGTGCCAACAGAGCACAAATATTGGAAGGTCCTATCAAGTTGGAAAGGGACAAGTTCAGGCCAGCAACAGACTAACCTGACTGACTATGAGGAGGTTCATAGTCAGAAGGTTGGCTATTAAGGGATTTGAAGGTACAGAGAGGAGTTGAGGAAGGTGTGCAACATAGCAATCCCTGATAATCTTCTACTTATAACCAAGGGTTAAACAGCATATGTAGAGCCCAAATTCTGACTGACCATGTTTACTACCTCAGCATGTGAGTCTTTTGTTCTCACTACTTCTGGTTATTTATAACTAACTCAATCCTAAAGGGCTTCCATGTTCAGATGACAATGTCCTTATTGGCTACAAAGTGGAAAGAACTAATGACTCTGTGGACTTTTAAAAAGGAAGTGAATCTGTCCTTGACTCTTTTTACAAAATATTTTCCCACAATTATATGTTAAATAAATTTTAATGTTTTTTTTAACACTTTGAATTTCAAATTCTAGCCTTTCCTCCCTCTTTTCCTACTTCCCTACAATAAGAAATCAGACATAGTTATATATGTGTAATTATGTAAAATATTTCCACATTAGTCATTTTATACAAGAAGACTCAAATAAAAGAAAGTGAAAGAAAGTGAAAAATGGAATATTTCAAACTGTATTCAAACAATATTCACTCTTAATCTGGAGACAGACTTCATCATTAGTCCTTTGAGATTGTCTTGGATCATTGTATTGCTGAGGAAAGCTAAATCATTCAAAGTTCTTCATCTTACAATATTGCTGTTACTGAGTACATTGTTCTGGTTCGGCTTGTTTCACTTTGCATCAGTTCATATAAGTCTTTCCAAGTTTTTCTGAGTCACTCTGTTCGTCATTTCTTATTGCACAATTATATTCTATTATATTCATATATCACAATTTGTTCAGTTATTCCCAGTTGATGGGCATACCTTCAATTTCCAATTCTTAGCTGCTATAAATATTTATGTACAAATAGGTCCCTCTCTGTCTCTCTCTCTCTCTCTCTCTCTCTCTCTCTCTCTCTCTCTCTCTCTCTCTCTCTTTCTCTCTCTCTTTCTCTGTGTGTGTGTGTGTGTGTGTGTGTGTGTGTCTCTCTCATTTTCCCATGTGACAAGGAGTACATTTTCACTAGACTTTTTGTGTGGAAGTAAGAAGATATAATACTCTTTCTCCCTCTATAAGTAATATGGGAATCATTCACATATGGCAGAGAGAACAAAAAGATTCCATGAGTTGAACTTAAGCCTAGGATCTTGACTAGTTCTTTCATTTGTATTTTTTTTTCTTTGAATAGGTGACCAAATATTGATTGTGAAATGAGAATATCCAAGCTTAGTTTTAGCCATTGGTCATGGGTCCAATGAATGGAACTGGCTATCAGCAAGGCAAGTATTTATATCAGAGCAAATGACTGACATCAAGGGAGAGGAGCCGAAGCTCTGGAATAGGGTGAGTAGTACTTGCTTTGAAGAGACAGGAGGAAGGTGAAATGTAGCAATATATATTCAATGGTCCTGCAGATTGCTTTATGTTCTAATGAAGTTTATACTGAGCAGAGTATAGTAATAGATGTACTGCCACTTGTTTAGCTTAGTTAAGACTTTCTATCAATATGTATTGTGTTTTGTGTTTAGCGATTGTTTTACATAAAGAAAATAAATAGCAGTCCCATATGTGATGTGTATTGTACACTAAGGACTTTGCTAATCCCTATTCTAAGAAGTAAATATGAGCCAAATCTGAGAGTAAAGCAATTTTTCAGGGTAGAGGATGTAAAAAGCTAAAAGAAGAAGAAGAAGAAGAAGAAGAAGAAGAAGAAGAAGAAGAAGAAGAAGAAGAAGAAGAAGAAGAAGAAGAAGAAGAAGAAGAAGAAGAAGAAGAAGAAGAAGAAGAAGAAGAAGAAGAAGAAGAAGAAGAAGAAGAAGAAGAAGAAGAAAGAAGAAGAAGAAGAAGAAGAAGAAGAAGAAGAAGAAAAGAAGAAGAAGAAGAAGAAAAGAAGAAGAAGAAGAAGAAGAAAAGAAGAAGAAGAAAAGAAGAAGAAGAAGAAGAAAAGAAGAAGAAGAAGAAAAGAAGAAGAAGAAGAAGAAGAAGAAGAAGAAGAAGAAGAAGAAGAAGAAGAAGAAGAAGAAGAAGAAGAAGAAGAAGAAGAAGAAGAAGAAGAAGAAGAAGAAGAAGAAGAAGAAGAAGAAGAAGAAGAAGAAGAAGAAGAAGAAATGAAGCTTAATTGCTTTTATTAGATGCCAGGCTCCTCTAAGATTGAACTTCATCTGGACCTCATGTGTCATCCAAAATAAATGAATCAGACATTGTTGGTGGAACTGTGAACAAATCCAACCATTCTGGAGAGCAATTTGGAACTATGCTCAAAAAGTTATCAAACTGTGCATACCCTTTGACCCAGCAGTGTTTCTATTAGGCTTATATCCCAAATAGATCTTAAAGAAAGGAATGGAACCCACATGTGCAAAAATCATTCTGGCAACCATCTTTGTAGTGTCTAGAAACTGGAAACTGAATGTATGCCCATCAATTGAGGGATGGCTGAATAAATTATAATATATGAATGTCATGGAATACTATACAGTTCTGTAAGAAACTACCACCAGGAGGATTTCAGAGAGGTCTGGAGAGACTTACATGAGCAGAACCAGGAGATCATTATACAGAGCAAAAACAAGACTATACAAGGATCAATTCTGACAGACGTGGCTCTCTTCAATAATGAGATGATTCAAACCAGTTCCACTTGTTCGATGATGAAGAGAGCCATCTACACCCAGAGAGAGGACTGTGGGAACTGAATTGGAGCCCAACATAACATTCTCACTCTCTCTGTTGTTTTCTTGCATTTTGTTTTTTTTTTCTTAGTTTTTTTTTCTTCCTTCTTGATCTGATTTTTTTTTTGCACAGCAAGATAACTGTATAAATGTGTATACATATATTGGATTTAACATGTATTTTAACATATTTAACATGTATTGGACTGCCTGCCAGCTAGGGGAGGGGGTGGAGGAAAGGAGGAGAAAATCTGGAACAAAAGATTTTGCAAGGGTCAATGTTGAAAAAAAAATCTGTAAATAAAAACCTTTAATAAAAAAAATAAAGTTTTTAAGAGATAAAAAAAAAATGAATCAGGAAGATTTGATTTCAAATCTAGCCTCAGATGCTTATTAACAGGCAAGGTTCTTAACTCCTATTTGCCTTAGTTCCCATCTGTAAAAATGGGGGAGGGACACACACTAGAGAAAAAAATAGAAATCATTTCAATATTTTTGCCAATAAAACCCAATGGACATGGGGTTACATAGAGTTGGATATAACTGAACAACAAAAACAACAGTGGAAAAGAAATAGGTACATTCCATGGAAGTGATTTTATTTGATACTGAAAATATTTATTATGTGCTACATTTCTAAGTATTGGGATAGGTAAAATTTTTAGATTAGACATAGTGTCTGACCTCAAGCAATTTGTAATCTAGCAGGAGGATAATACATTAAAGCCAAATCTATAATGAACAATATTACATAGTTAATGAAAGCAAAATTTGACAAGAGGTATGAAAGGAAGGTCAAAACAATTGTTGGGACTGAGGGTCTAGCTGGACAAGGAAAGTTTCTTGGAATAAGTAAAATTTGAGTTGAACTCTGACAGACAGGGGAAATTTAAATAGACAAATAGATGAATATGGGATATTTTAGGAACAAAAATAGCCTAAAAAAGGGAATGGAGGCATGAGAGCCCAGAGTGGTTAAGATCAGAGAGTGGGATAGTTTGACTCAGTGAAATAGAATAACCCCAGAAAAGTAGTTCTTGAAAGCTGGGAGAAAAGCTTGAACTTTTCTTTCTTTCTTTTTTGTTTTATTATTTTTTTAGGTTATACATGTACATTTTTTACACATTTCTATATAGTCATGTTGGTAGAAAAAAAATCAGAACAAAAGAGAAAAACCACGAGGGATGAAAAAAAGAGATGAAAATAGTGTGTATTGATCCACATTCAGTCTTTATAGTTCTCTCTCTAAATGTGAAAAGCATTTTCATCCAAAGTTTATTAGGATTGTCTCATATCACTAAATTGCTGAGAAGAACCAACTTTATCATAGTTGATCATGACATAATCTTATGTACAATGTTTTCCTTCACTCAGCATCATTGAACTTTTCTATGTAGTAATAGGGAGATACTAAAGGCATGATGGCTGAAATGCCATCTGTGATTTTTGGAAGATTTCAAGTAAAGAAAAAATTGCTGTGGAACTGGATAAGGGAAAATGAAATTCTATTGTCCAACAAAGGGAAGAAAGAAAAGTATTGCAAGCTATTGACTATTGACTTGAATTACTCTCAAAATTCTATAACCTAAAAGGGACAAAGTAAGAAAATAAGCATTTATATGTGTCAGGTCCTGTGCTGAGCATTCTATAATTATTTTCTCATTTGATGCTTACAATAATCCTACATTATACAATTACTATCCCATTTTACAGATGAGGAAACTAAGGCAAACAGAGGTTTAAGTGACTTATTCATGGTTACACAACTAGGAAATATCTGAGGCTGGATTTGAACTCAAATCTTCTTGATCTTAGGACCATATCTCCAAGACCTCAGGTCTACAACCTAGAAAATACAATCATTGTGAACATGTAGAAATTAAAGGGTTAATTTCTGGAGGTTAGCATGTTGTCAACATGAAGTGATCCTGTCAGAGTAATCTCATTTATCTAAAGCTTTTGATACTATTTTCATAGGCAAAATGAGTCATATTACAACAGAAGAAGGTAGATTCAGAACTAATTGAATGACTAGACCCAAATAGTAATCTTTAATGGCTAGCTGTCAACTTAAAATATGGTCATTAATGTTGGGTCCCTGGGGTTTGTGCTTGGCTCTGTGACAATTAACCTTTAGATTGATGACTTGGATAAAAGCACAGATACCCTACTTGTCAAGTTTGCAAATGATATAAACCTGGCAGGGAAATCTTAACAAATTAGAAAAACAGACTAAGACTAATAGCATGAAATTGAATACAGATACTAATAACATAAAACTGAATAAGTACAAATTAAAACCAATACTAATAATAAAAAAAGTTAACTTTAAGGACAAGATGGGAAATAGACAATTAGACAACATCTTGTGTTATGGGCCAGAACTCTGAAACAAGGATTCTTACAAGATGTGTTAAGTCAGTGGAATTGATAAAGACAATAGTTATCTAGTTTTGCATGGTGATTAATAGTCTCTAAATTCAGTATGATTGATTTAATATTACAACAAATGATGGTTTCCTAGTGATATCATGATTGGCTTATACTCAGTGTAGAGCATATAAGCGGGGACTAAGAGCCAGATTCATTCAGAGCCAGAAAAGACAAATGTACTGGAGACGGGAGGTCAAGCTCTCGGAGCCAAGGAGAGGCAGATTCATTCCATCGTCCACCTTTGTGGTGGCTGGAGGCTGAAGCCAAGCCTGAGAGCCAGAGACAGACTCAGAAGGGCTCAGAGAGAAACTCAAAAGGGCCAGACACAGACTCGGAAGGGACCCAGAGACAGAGTCATTCCATCTTCAGTCAGGCTCCTGATGGCTGGCCTCTTGCACTTCCCCTACTGAGATCAAGGCCAGTCTGAAAGGCTCTCAAAAAAGCTAGCTGGGTCCCAGGCAAGGAAACTAGATTATGAAGGAGATAATAAAGGGTTTGGACTTTAACACCTGGCTATTCTTGTGGTGTTAATTGAAAAGAAAGCTGCTCCCAAGACCTCCAGAAAACTAACAAAGAACATTACAATCTTGGAGACATATTCAAGAAGTGGGGTATTTAATGTTCTATAGGCTCTATGTAAGTTAACAGTGAGACACTACAACCCCAAAAGTTCACACACTCCTAAACTATTTTGAGAGTCACCATGGGCCTGTAGAACCTAGCTGTGATCATTTCATGTGACAATTCCCTGGTTAGTGCATATTTAGAGTGTTACATTAAAGTCTTGTAACCATGATCTAGGAAAGTTATTGGAAAAACTTTAAAGACTCCAGGACAGGGCAGTCAGGATGGAAAAGGGGACTGAGTATAAGTCACACAAGAATCATTTGAAGGAACTCATCAGAAAGACTTAAGTTGAATGTAATAGCTATCTTCAAGTGTTTGAAGACTTGTCAAGTGAAAAATGTTTAGATTTGTTCTGTTCATCTCTATAGGGTTAAAATGGAAACAATGGTTAAAAGTTGAAGAGAAATAGATTTCTGTTCAATGTAAGGGAAAATTCCCTAACAGAATTATCCAAGTTAAGTCTTCCTTGGGAAGTTTTCAAGTAAAGACCACTAGCTAGATATGATTTAGTGGAGATTTTCATTCAGTTGGATGAATTAAATCGTCTCTGAAATCTTTTCCAACTCTGAAGTTACATGAAGGGATTATGAGCCAATTACAATGGCAAAGAAGGATTCTTCTTCCTTGAATTTTTTGGGGTGGCCTTATTACTGTCTTTCCAACCTTGCAGCTACTCTTTATTATGATAGCAGTTTTCAAAACGTGGTCTGCAAATTCCTGAAGGTCCCCAAGACATTTTCAGAGTTCATGTGAAGAGCAAAATAATTTTCATAATCATACTAACATATTATTTGACTATTAAAATATTTTCCTTTCCCAAATGCAGATCTGTATGAGACTGAGTTTTCTTTGTATGCTTCAATCAAAATAACATCACAGCAAACTCAATACAGCAGCAGATATAAGAATTCCATTAGCCTTTATTAAGCTATTAAAAAGAGATTTGCAAACATATGTAAAAGCATGCTTTTACATTCTATTCTTTGTTTTGGAAAATATGTTCATTTTTCATGAATATGTTATTAACATGTATGTGTTTAGACTAATTTTAAATAAATTAAGAAATAAATATTTTAATTATCAGTTTTAATTTTTCATATGGAAATTATTGATAGATATGACCTACTTACCTACTTAAACAAAAGCTCTTTGAGTTTTCAATAATTTTTTTAAGCTTGAAAATGGGCCTAAAAACAAAAAGTTTGAGAATCATTGTTCAATGATATCTAGCTTGATAAATTTATGTAAACAATCAGATACAAATTCTCATTCTTAGAAGCATCTATTCCTTCTACTTTTAAGTTCACTTTGTTCTGATTTATTCATAAATATTTCATTTAGTTTATGCCATCCTCTGATCTAAGACAAAGTGTAAATATCAAATAAATCAATTGGTTCATGGACCAGAAATATTTTAAAAATTGAATTGCCTCAATAGTACTTTGAGACATTGTTTCTCTAAAGCTTACAGCTGAAATGAGTATTTTCTTTTTCTGAGTCTTTTTTCCCCTAAAGCTTTGAAAGTTATTTCCTCTTTGCTAAAAGCTCCTGGGTGATTTTAGCCCCATTCCAGCTTCACAGGATTAGGCTACCTGGGAGATCTCAGGAAATACGAACCTAGTGAATAAGGCTTGCCTATCTTTTGACCTCCCTTACTTATTTGACTTTTGCTTGAAATAGGCAAATAAGACTTTTTGGAGAGTGTCCAAATCTGTGATGTCATTGGCATAGGGCAGAGGTATCAAACAAGGTGCCCTCATGCAGGCCTTACTTAATACTCCCATGTGTTCCTGAGCCATTACATTAAAGTATAATTGGGAAATACTTAAAATAAAATTTTAAAATATCATAAAACATGGATAATATCATTTTAAAATTAAGTCAATATGCAGCCCTCAGGAATTCTTATGTACAGATTAATGATCCCCATTTTGATTTGGGTTCTACACCACTGATGTTGGGAATTTCCTCTCCCAAGGAAGGGCAAGTCTTCTGAAGTTTGTCTTCTTAGAAAGCCATATGGTCCACTAAGGGTGTAAATTATAAGTCTTTATTATAATGCTGTTAAAAGCAGTACTTGAATATGGATATCCTTAAGAAGCCAGCACTTATCAGCTAGCATGCTGCCTCACTAGAGTTATTATTCTTTCTACTATTATCACAAGAATAATAATTATAATAGCAACAGAGAGGCAGTGTGACCAATTGGAGATAAGCCTACAAGTTGCAAAGAAAATTCCAGCCTGCATTGTTTTAAGAGAATTTCTACACCTGGAAGTTCATTATGCCAATTAAAACCTAAATCCAGTTTCTATCCCTATCCCTAATAGCAATAGTAAATAAACTGCTAACAGTAACCAATTCAATAATAAAGTATTATTTTTTATTTTTTAACTTTATACTAAGAGGCAAGGGATACCTACCATTTTCATTTTATAGATAGATAAATTAAGGTGATTACAACTTCTAACCAATGACTTATCTTTACTTAGGATCAGAGCTGGGAAGGATATTAGAAATCAACTACTTCAACTTCATAGACAAAATTCTAGATACCCACTCTGATCAGATTACTGCACCAGATTTCTTTCTGTAAGCTAGATCTTTAGAGAGGAATTAGTATAATATCCCACTCTAATGCCAATATAAAAGATCTTTTTTTAGGGTTCTCATTTGGAAACAGTCTCTTATTTTGCAGTCTTTCCACCAGTACACAAAGCTGTCCTCAGAAAGCAAAATAAAGAACCCATTGTTAGTGTCTTTGATCATGTAAAACTTTGCATATAGATGCAATTCTCAGATAAGATAGGAGCAACATATTTCATATATTAAACATCACACATGGGTAGCAGTGAAGATATGAAACATAAGGTTAAATAAATAAGAAATAGAAAAGGAAAAAAAAACTTTGCTAGAAGCCTCTATTTATTATCTATTTTCTCTGAACTGTATATGCCAACAATGAAAATAATAAAGGTAGTTTTCATAGACAGTAATGGCTAAGCTGCACATTTTGAATGCCCAGTTATTTTTTTCCTCATTTTAAAACCACCTGAATGACTCTGTTTTTGCTTTTCCATCTTGGAAGCAGTCACTTGGGATGTCATAGAGCAATTTTAAAAAGTAGACTCCTTCCAACAGGAGTCCCCCTAAGAGAATGCACAGCATGATTCCATCTGAAACTTTCCCAATTCAGATGGGATTTCTTCATCCTGCAGATCTGCAATATGTCATATAGCAATATCTCCAAAAAATAAATCAAACCTATCTTCTTTCAAATTCTACAAAACATAGACCTTGCCAAATTTCAAGCTATCTTTTGGCTTTTGCACAGATACTTACGAAAGACAGACCAGCAGAAGGTCCCCATATACATTTTCCTCTGCCCAATATAAAGTTTGTCCTTTTTACTTTATATAATTCAAAATAAATCAGAAGTATTTAAGCAAAGCCATGGGGGAAAACATGAATCTAAAAACTGTCATAAACAAATCCAAGATCTACAAACAGCTGTTTCAGCAACAAACCAAAGAATAGTTTTCTACAATATAATCATTCATTAGTCTTTTTTAGAAACATCTACAGAGACATATACATCTTCAAGTGGAAGGAATGGAAGGAACCTTAGATATCATGTGAAAAAGATCCATGACAGGGAAGGCCAAAAAAAAACCAACCTATTTAATCTTCATCTGCATTGATAGGCCTAGGGTCCAGAATAAGGGAGGGAATGGCCTTGCTGCACCCGAATCTAGTCATGCTACATCTGGAATGTTGTGTTCAGTTCTAGGGACTGTGTTTTAGTTAACAAAGGACATTGTTGAATTGGAGGGCATCTATGGAAGAGGCAAGATAGCTAGCTGTAGATCAATTATGGTATGGTAAAAGGAATAGAGACTATACTATTGGAGGTCAGAATTCATAAAAGAAACTCTGGAACCTGATTTCCTCATTTATAAAATAAAGGGGTTGAACTGGATAACCTCCAAGCTCTACTTTAACTCTAAATCCTCTGATTTATTATTACAAAGTGGAGACAGTCTAAAGAATAGAGAGATTTAAATAGAACAAAGACAGCAATTTTAAGTATTTAAAGGGCAGTCATATGAAAGAGAGATTTGATTTGATCATCTTGGCACCATGAGGCAGTACAAGTAATAGTGACTGCAAGGCACAGATAGTTTAATTTCAATTTAATATCAGGAAATACTTTCTAATAACTAGAACTCTCCCAAAGAGAAATGGATTGCCTAGAGAAATATTCTATTCTTCATTGCCTTCTTCAGTAGAAGGTAGAAAAGGTTGGAACTTTGGAGGGGATGGTACATATACATGATACAGGGGGTTCCTAAAAGCCTATATCTTTAAAGATTAAAATTTCAGTAATATTTGTATATGTAGAGATGAGCACTATATAAACACTACTTATTATTTTTATTATTCCTTTTGAGGGTTAGACTGGACCTCTGAGATTTCTTTCAAGGACTGATTCAGTAATCTTGAAGTAATTTACTCACATCACCTTCTGGATAAGGGAATATTTCCCACAAAATTCCTAGCTCTGTTTGTACACATCTAGTAATAGAGAGCTCACTACTTTGTGAAGTAGATTGGTCACCTGTTAAGGATTCTTCGGTGTACAAATAGCTAGTTTGTTTTAGATATAATGCTTTAAGTAAAAATTGGGAGTTGAATCACATTTTACTATTAGAGTAATTGTAACTTCTGTCAAATTTTACTGCTACAAATCTTAAGACTTTAGCAAAGTTGTGGAATTCAGTAGGGTTTCTTTTAGGAGCTTTAGACATTTGGGGATATTTTTTAAGGAGACAGAAACATCTGATGCTGTTTTGAAGATCAGATCCATAGGTAATGAGGGAAAGGAAAGGGGGAACCCCATTTCTCGGTGCATAGATAGTAAGATAATCCCATGAGGTGCAGTGTCCCCTGTAAAATGAATTTACAGGCCCGAAAACCTAGATTGATAAATAAAAGGTTTATTGTAGAAATTTGGAAGTAAAGCTCAGTTAGAAAGACCCCAGGGCCAAAGGTGGCCGCTGGCGGGCAGGAACCCTTACATTGCTGGAAAGATACCATGTGTTGGCTGGGAGGGCTCCTACAATGAGGGCGTTCTGGCTAACCTCTTTTATGCCCAAAAGATGATGGGCGGTACCCCTAAGTTCTCGGTGGGCTTTTCAGTTAGCTCAGATCAGGTGAGGGCAGGGGGAAGCTGAGCTGATGGTGGGGGCTGGGCCCGGATATTCAAAGGGTGCCTTTGACCAAGATTTGTGAATCAAGATCAGTCATGGGTTGGGCAATTAGAAAGGAATCTTAAAGGGACCCCAACACTCATCATAGGTATGAATTTTGTTGTCTTCTTGCTTTCATTATAAACCTCCTTGGAGAGAAAGATGTAAGAGATCCAGTCGTTGAGCATTCTATCTTCAAACCAGAAAGTTTTTCTGCTTCCTTAGGTTGCTCAACAATCCTCACCACTTTCTTTGCACTTTGAAGCTGTTCAAGGCATCTCTGCCTTTAAAATGCATGTACCAATTCTTATAGGCATTACATTTTCTATCCTTTGATTCTTTACCTCATTGCTATATAACAATATAATAAAGCCTCAAAATTTTGGCTGGAACAATCTCTGAAACAAAGATACAAAGCAGTGTTGATTCTGGATCCACAAAATAGAAGGTGCTTCCATTTCAATTGTCTTTCACTATATTTATTCTTGTGGATTGCAACCTTTATTCATTTTTGTTTTATTCATAAACTTTAAATGACTCTTCATAATGAGGTTTGCTTTTTAAACCTACATTCACACACACACACACACACACACACACGTGAATGTTGAGTTCAAAGTGTTCACTTAGCAAGACTATCATTAGTTCAATGATGCTCCGTAGAACTGCTGTCTCTTCACCTAGTTCCCTTCTGATCTTTCGAAGATGACTCAACATATGTCAGAATGGGTGAAGGAAGTAGCTACCTCTTTTCCCTATCAAGGCTTGATCACCACCAGGAAAGAGACAGTTATTTGGATTTTAATATTTACACTCAATCTGGCTTAAGAAACAATGAAATGGCTTTATTTCATCATGCAGTAAGTATATAGTAAACACATGCTCTGATTCAGGGAGGTCCCTTTATTGAACATTATCATATTCTTCCAGAAATAGGTTCTCTAGATTCCATTTAGGGAAAGCCCTGCTGTGCATACTCCCAGAACTAGGTCTTGATTTGTGAGTTACCCTAATCTTTTACATACACATAAATGACAGGCAGAATCAATGGATGGAAGTTATTTGGTAGCAGATTAGAATGGAATGTCAGACAATTTGCAGTGCATCATTTCCCACTTTTGGATGGTGTAAGTTAGATGACCAGTTATAAGTGGGGTTTTAGAAGGAATTAATACATAGGGTTGGAGTTTGAGATAATGTTGAGACCCTGGATATCTTAGAATCAGCCAGAATCAGGATAAGCAAAAGTCTTTATTCTTGGTCTTTTGGGGTCGCTGATATAGGAATCTCCATACCTCCTTCCTCTCTCTCCACCGCCAAAGAATGATCCTCCTCCTCCTACTCAACTGGATGATCTCTCCTCTCTTCTCTTACCACACCCACAGATCGAGCCAGCATAGAATTGAGTAGGGTCATCCTCCAAACATGTTAATAGAGAATTGTCCAATTGGTAATTAGCCCTAAGTGCTAGATTACCTTGCATCCAGGTCAAACACATCTGCTCAGTTCTAGCCCTTTACAAGATACAATGCTTTTTATGTTCATCATAAATAAACAAAACTATAGAGGATGATCATCAGAGAGTCTCCATCTCCACTGAAATCAGAATAGGAGGAAATAGGCATAAGTTGATGCTTTTAGAATATTAGCTTGATCAAATAAAAATTCATGGGAGGAAAAACTGTTAAATATGAAATACACTATGCAGAAAAACTATAGAGCTTCTTTTTTCTAAAAATGAAAGAGCTCCTTATTTTTCTGGAATCATTCAGATGACTCTTCTTGATGTTGACAGTTCAAATAGATACCTAATCAAGGGGAATAAACATGACAATCTTTCTAGTCATATAATTCTACAGTTTTTTTTAAAATTAATGTACCACCTTAGACTTAAGGAACTATCTATGGATATATTATTCTTTCAGGGAGGACCAGCACTCTCAGTGTGAAGCCCTGTCAAGGCCTTTTCAGAGCTGCTCATCTACCTTTGGTGTCCACCTGTCACCCATCTCTCACCTATGGCTATAAGAAGGTGTGTTATGAGCAGTGGTCACACCAATGGTAAAGCCATCTTAGCAAATGGGATATATCAGGTTGAAGGTAACTGATAGACGTCAGACCTGTCAGTGAATGAGGGTCATTTATCCCCAATATGTGAAGATCTCTCCCCCTCCCCAGGCAGAATGGGCAGATGAGAACAGTTTATTTCACTGGCCATAAAAGTAGCTGAAGCAGGTGATGCTGGAGCACTTAGAGTTTGGTCAGACAGCGAAGATGTCAAGGTTATCTACTGCATCCTGGGTCATGGCCAGTCTTGTCCCTGGACTTTGATGACTCTGGAAGAGAGAGTGAAGCTGAAAACTTTGTCTCGTTTAAACCTAATTCACTCACAAATCAAGACATCTCATTGTGATATCATTGGTCCACTTCAAAAACAAAGAACAAACAACAACAATAACTACTTTAAAAATGAGGTTGCATTTTGCTTTTTATGAAAATGTTTTCAGGGATGGAATAAAGGAATAATTTTGAGAAAGCCATGAATTTCTAGCTAACTTGAATAGTCTTTTCCTTTTATGATAAAAAACTGAGTCCCTCCTTTTCATATTTAACAGTGATAAAGATTTCAGAGCATATCATCATTATACTTCATCATCACAGAGAAAGAATTTTTGAGCCTCACATCAAAGTAAGTGGTTTAGCATTTATAGTGTTGCATACTTTTGAACTTCCACAGAAGACAAAGGTGAATGAAGGGTCAAATTGAAAGGAGGAATGCTTATTTTTCAAGACAAGAAAGAAACCTAACAAAACTCCAGGAAAAAAATAGAACTGTTTTCAAAATACTGTTGTTTTCCTACCAGACTAAAGAAAGAATAGGTCAATACAAACAAGATTGTCCCATTCTTTCCAGGAAAAACACATATATGTGCATAACTAAAGGAAGAAAAAAATCATTGGGAATGATATTAACATAATGTTCCATTCCCCTCAAGATGTCATAACAAAGGATGTTCAATGTATAGCAAATGAAAATTATTTTTATCTTGTTACAATTAAGTGGCAAAACATCAATATTATTTGATCATTAATATCAAATTCATCATTAGAAATATTAATGAGTTCCTTAAAATCAAGGCACATTTTGCACTTTCAGAATTTTGTATATTTTGTATATTTTCTATTTTTATATGTAATTTATACACTCAACAATTTATAATCATAAGTATAAATTGTAATAATAATTTTATATTTATAAATATAATTATAACCTATTAATTTATTGCAGTCATATTATTATATGATTACATTAATATTTGATATACTATGCTATATTATATTGAGATACTATCATGATAGTTGCTACAATTTTATATTTATGAAAACTTATACATGTTGCAATAGCTATGTTTGTAGAAATCTTAAGGATACAAAGTATTTTGTGATCAGCCACAGATATCTCTGTTTGGTAATCAAAATTCCTAGTAGGCTGATTCTATACTACCTTTCCCACCAAATAATACATTAATCCCCTTCACAAATCCACACTCCACTCACAGGGGTCTACCTATGTTGCTCATACATGACACTTCACCTTCCATGTCCATGCTTTTGCATGCCACCTGGACCTGGCAGTGATGGAATTGCATTTTCTTCTCACTTTCTTTCTTATAATATCAAGTTTCCTTCAAAGGTCAATTAAGGTACCATTTTCTACAACAGACTTTTTTTTTTCTCCCTCCAGCTGCTACTTTTTCCTAATTACCTTTTGTTTTCATTTATCTTTCATTGTTCAGTTGGTTCAGTCATGTCTTTAACTTTTCTTTTTCAATTACACTTTTTTGTGGCCCCACTTTTGGGGTTTTCCTGGCAAAGATATTGGAGTGTTTTATCTTTTTTTTTTTTTTTTTTTTTTTTTTTTTTTTGCAATTGGGTTTAAGTGGCTTGCCCAGGGTCACACAGCTTGTATGTGTCTGAGGCTATATTTGAACTTAAGTTCTTCTAACTCTAAGCCACGTAATCTATCTCCTATGCCAGTTCAATATATGTAGACTCTCATTTTTGTTTTGTGTGTTTGGTACTCACTGATAATTTTATTTGAATTTCATCACAACCCCATGAGATAAACACTAAAATGCAATATCATTATTCCTATTTCACAAATGAGAAAACTGAGACACAGAGTGGTTAGAGTTGACCATGGTAATAAATTTAATAATGTCAGAGATACAATTTGGACTTATGTATTCCTGACTCAAAGTCCTGCTCTCCTTCCACTACACTACATGGTTTTTTATCATAAAAGTAGTGCTTAAACTTTTAGTAACAACTTAAAAATGAAATCTGTTTTCAGTTCAAAATACTTAGAAACATATATAGTTCTCATATTCTATGTTAGGACAACTAGATTGAATAGAGCCTTGGTCTTGGTGTCAGTAAGATCTAAGTTCAAAGTCAGCTTCACACAGTTACTAGCTAGATGACCCAGCACAAGACACTTAAACCTGTTTGCCTCAATTCCTCATCTTTAAAATGAGCTGGAGATGGACATAGCAAAGCACTACAGTGTTTCTGAAAGAAAAAAAATCAAAACCCAAATGGGGTCTCCAAAAGTTAGAAAAAATCTAACAGGAACAAAAATTTATGCAACTAAAAAAACACTTTTTAAAATTGCAAGATTTTCATAATATGGTATCTTATGTCAGGTTTCTCAATTCTAATCTATCTCTTGCTATAGTAACTAAGTTCTTCAATAAACTAAATTAAATTCAGGAGACATCAAGACCTAAAGTACTAGGGACAAAGAATACTCAAACAAGTTTCCAGGAAGATGTTTTTAGAGAACATGATAAATAGACTAAAAATCTACAAAAATCCTTCTGGAACAAACAGGTACCACTTCACACAACAATAATAAAGATTGACAATAAGTTTGTGCCATATATAACTGAAATATAAGTTCGTCCCATAATATAACTGAAATAAGTTTATCTGCAGAAGGAGCCTATGAAATGGCTAATATGCTAAAATGAAAAGTAGGTAGTTTGGTGAATAGAACACTAACCATCATGCTAGACAGACCCAAATTCAAATTTTTCCTCAGATTTTCATTAGGTATATGACAATGGACAAGTTACTTAACCTATAATAGCATCTATCTCACAAGGTTTGCTATAAGGATCAAATGATATAATGGCCGGAAAGTTCTTTTTAAACTGTAAAATGTTAGCTATTATTATTAGTGGAATCAATAAGCTCTCAATGAGCAATATCCACATGAAATCAATTAAAAACATGTCAATAAAAAAGTGTTGAACTAATACCTAGGCCTTGCAAATTTATTTAGAGAATTAAAAGGGTTTAATTTAATATCAGTTTATTATCATCATAAATTATATAACATATTGATGAATACTGATTATGCAAAAGAAAATACATAGAAACTACACAACATATCAAGGGGGGTGGCAAAAATTTAGCGCCTACCAAATATCTAACAAGAAACAAATGAGTAACTCGAATTGTACATTAGAAATTTATCATTTGGTAAATGGGGAGACTTATTTTCTCAACTCTCCAATGGCAAAAGTTGATTGGATGCCCAGAGAATAGCTACTCCATACTCATAAGGCTCTAAAGATAGCACTGAGAGACAAGACTGGGTAATTTCAATGTCATAAATACTGCAAGTACCATAACTTCATTGCTCCTCCCAATGGTTATTTATTGATTTTATTTGAGTAGAGTCAATTAGTTTTAGAAAGAGGCACTTTCTAAGGTGGCATAGTATAAACAACTGATACAAAGCATTCTCCCCAACTGTGTGATCCACTCTCCCACAGCACAGATTCTTAAAAGTGGGCTCAAATCAAGAGAACACATGGAATAAAGGGTTCCTTGCTGTTCTTGATTGCTGAAAATCCTCTTCTCCCCTTTATGATGTACTCAAGATGTTTCCCTTTGGCACGATATAGCTTCCTTGCTTGTGATGGCACAAATCTGGCTTCTCACATCCTATTGTTCATTCTTGGCTCCAGTGCCTTCACTATCTCCAGTCACTGCTAACCTGGAGAATGATAATTAGATGGATGTCAATGGGAAGTCTTAAATCCTCTGGACCTTTGTCATCTCATAAAGTTTTGTCCTAGCTAAGGAGTGGGAAGGTGAAAACTCAAGCTGTGGCCAAAGCTGAGGTGCTCACTTTCTCAGAGATTTTGCTCCAATGCTCTCTCTTCTCTGGTTCAAATAACTCTTCCTCACCAGAAGTTCAAATAACTATAATTATAAACTAGTATTTATTTTTTATATGATCCACAGGAAATGACTAAATTTCTTTAGATAATCTGGAAATTTTTTCTATCATCATATCAACTTATCCTAAATATTTTTCCATGCTAAATCTAAAGTTATTGATTGGCTGACACTTGTTTTTGATTAATAAATATATACAGACATGTCTTCATTTCACTTACTTTGAATGAGGTGGGGGTATTCAATTGATTGATTTGAGTCCCACCCTTAGAGAAACCTTAAAATATCCATGGGAATTAAACTGTACTGAAAACCATAGGACTATCATATAAAAACTGTTACCCACAAGTGGCTATAGATAACATTGCTTCATAAAAATTTAAGAAAATTTTAATAGATATTACCATTTCAAGTACTCATAATCTTCAAACTGCTTGGAATAAAAAGCTTTCACAATATATAGGAACATCCAGAAGAAATCAAAACCATCTGGAAGCAAGATGAAACAAATATCATCCCCACTATCGGCTTTCTCCAAAGGACACTTCGATAAGCCTATAGAAAATAAATTTATAGCCTTATTCAATTTTTAAAAATCATTTTATCTACCTGTGCAACAATCCAGAGAATATTAAGTATAAATCAAAATAGTAGCAGAGTAGTAATCAGTCTCAGGACTGTTTTTTATCTAAACATCATCAAACTAGAGGAGAATAAAAAAAAGCAATAATTATCATGGTAAACATAGACTGATATGGATAAAAAATTCTTTTACATGTGTTATATCATGTGCAACTCAGTGGGAGTAATTCAACTTTACATGAAATCAAAATATTTACAATATATATGAATTAGTTTATCCTGAAGGTTTTCCATGTGTTCCCATTTCAAAAATGTGATTAATTGAATATTCCTTCTTTTGTCTTATTTTCCATCCCACAAATTGCTTTGGTTAGAATTGTCATATATAGCTTCTAGTCAGTAAAAAGTGATGTTTAAGGTCTCTGCTACTGTTGGGAAAAATAGTAATATACTTCTGGCATATTGTGGGTGAAAAAGTTTTTTGGGTGAGGGAGAGAGATTTGGTTATTTTTTGTGGGTTGGCCTGAGATTCATCTAACCATTCGAAAAAACTTTTCCATGGCAAAATGTGGTTATTTCAAATAATCTACTTACAAAGGAACTGAAAGCATGTGTAAACTAGCAGGAGTCTATTTCCTGCCTTTTTTAGGGAAGCAGAAGCAGAGAAAGACAAGTACTGACTGGGACTTTCAAAATGGGAAAGAAAGAGGTTTTAGAAATCTAGTACTACATGTACCTGAACAGATACCTCTATAATATACAGTATTCATCTACCTTTGCTTGAATACTTATATGGAAGAGGATCGTACAACATCTTGAGGCAGTCCATTCCACTTTTCATAGAATCCAAGAGTGGGAACTGGAAGAGGTAAAAGAATCTATCTTTATTGTTGTTGTTCAGTCATTTCAGTCATGTCTGATTCTTTGTAACCCCATTTGGGGTTTTCTTGGCAAAGATAATTATAGGAATTTACCATTTCCTCCTCTCATTCATTTTATAAATGAGGAAAATGTGTCAAATAGGGTTAAGTGACTTGCCCAGGGTCAAGCAGCTACTAAGTGTCTGAAGTTGACTATACGCAGGGACTTTCAAGAGACTTTGAATGAGAAAATCTTATGTAAGAGGGATGGATCAGAGAGCTGGGTATATTTGTTCTTGTCAGCATTGAGGGCACTTCCTAGCTCACAAGGTGACTGTCTGATAAGTAGCAGTTTGGTTTCAAAATATGAATCATGTCCAAGAATTTTTGCAGTGAGGATATACTATAAATGAGTTAAATGCTGGCTAGCCCCACGGTAGCTATAGGTATAGTGGTTATTTTATTTTAATACATATTTGTTTTGATTTCTTTTTATTTACTTCTTGAATCGTTAGAAAAGAACTATATCCAGTCAAACCATGATTGTGTGATATCACAATTAAATCATATTCATATAATTAGGGTCCACTAAAACAAAGCACAAAAGGTGGAGGGCTATTTCCTTCTTTGGTGGAGGCTAAAGCCAAGAATATAATTGGACGAATCCACATTGATAATATCCTCTTAACAAATGAGACAAGTAGCTCATGCTACCCTTCTGCAAAAGAAGAGCTAGGGGTTAGATATTGCCAACTCTCTAAGAATCTTAAGAAAATTCCCTATATTGGGTAGAAAAAAAATAATTACCTTGGTAAATGTGGGATAACCCCCAAAATGCCTCTGAGCAGGCTGGTCCTCATCATTGAAATAGGTCAAGTAACTTGAGTTACTAGTAGCTCATCCAAAACTCACAAACATACATATAATGTGTGTGTAAATATATGTTAAATACATGTATGTGTATAAATGTATGTATACACACATAGATAGATAGATAGATGTGTAGTATATTACAGTACATATATTATGTGTATGTATATGCATAATATACATATGAATGCATATTTAGAGCCTTATACATACATATATATGTATATGTAAATATAGGGAGATGTGTATACATATTATTTTTTCCAAGATATTTTATAGAGACTAATTTGGCACAACAAACAATTAAGTAGACATTCTGATTAGAATGTATGATTTGTTATCTATTTAGACTAAATTACCTTGTGGTTCTTTCTAACTTTGCAGTTAGAATCTTATTTTCTGATTCATATAGTATTATTCCATTTGATTTATCAAAGGTTACATGGTTCACGAAATAGAATTAAAAATTGAGATTGTCTAGAAATTTAGGAATTTGGAAAGCGTATCATGTATATATTCTCTAAATCTGCTTTTCACTGAGCTGCTTATTAAGTAAAATTTCATGCTATTAGTGTAGTCCTAGGACCTCATGGTTTCCAAGGCATGTAACCTCTTCATTACTCCATTTCCTTATCTCTAAATTCAGAGTTTGATCTTCCTAAAAGACCTTTAAGTATCTTTCCATTTCCAAATCTCTGATCCTATGAACTTTACATGCAAGTTTTACTTACCTAATAAAATGTTAATAGTTTCACTAATGTCCTTTAACTCATTTTTTAAAAAAAATGTTTGAACAATGTAGCAAGTTTAAAAATAACCAATGCAAGTATAGCAGATTCTCTCCAATGTGACTATTCTCTCCCCTATGTAGCCAGGCAAGCTACAAATCCCTTTCAAGATCCTAGAGCACACTGAGGATTTTGTGGTATCTCTACTACCATTGCCTTGAGTCCCCGTTGATTATGTTTCCCTGACTATTAGATGTTCATAGGGAACACTCCAGCTCCATTTAACGAATTAATGTCAATTAGTCTTTATAAAGGAAAATTTACTTTGGAAATATAGCAATAATAAAAGCACGAATATTTCTTCCTTTTACCTCAAGAGCATAATGTCCTCAACTCTTAGGGATTTGGGAGAAAGTGACCAGTTTCTATATGGTATTGGTCCCACCAAGTTCATCTAAATATGGCATCAACAGAGTTCTTGTCTCAGTTCATACTAGGCTGGGTTGTGAAATTACTCCCTTGCTTCTTGGGACATTAAAGTGGAGGTGGCTATATAACCTATTCTCCTCTCACTTAAAATGAAAAAGAACAAATTCTGAAGCTGAATGAGAATTCAAGTCTACATTCACAAGATCACATAGCCTTAGAAAGGCCTTAGACTTCTTCCTTAGCAGTATCTTTCATTAAATGCCATGAAGGAAGGAATCAAAAACATCTACCAAAATGGAGGAGTCAAACAAAATGTCAAAGATAAGAATCCCAGAGTGCCTCAGGCCCTTCTGAATGTCTCCACTGCCAATCAAAGAGCTATACATTCACTGCAGTGTTCACCAACCAGAGCCAGTGATAGAATACTTACACATGCTTTACCATCTCTCCAAGGTACCTCATTATACATCATCATCTCTAGCCTCTCCCACCTGGAGAAATTGCACCAACTGACATGTGTACCATACTCTGTACATGTACTCTTATTACACAAGTATTTTTTCATGGAATCCATAAAATGTCCTTAGTAAAGAGAAAATAAGACCTCACATTATTCACAAGTTGATACAGTGAGCTTAATGAACAGTGAAACTTAATACCAAAACAACTTGTCCAACCTGAAGCAATAACTCATTGTCATCATAATTCACATGGCCTATAACATGTTAAAGTAAAGAAGTGGCAGAAATGTGTTGCAGATTCTCAAGAGAATTTAGCACAGAAAGCAGAGACACAGCAACTAAAGTACAATTTATTGAAGGGAGAAGGAGAAGTTAATTTGATATGACAACAGAATTAAAAGCAATCAATTTAAGACTGTAACTGGGCTTTTTAAAAGGGGAGAATTTTTTGCATCCTGTATTTAAATTGCTCCTGTCACCATACTATCCAACAGAATTTAGCTCAGCAAAGGTACTTTGAAGAAAGTTTTCTCCCAAGTCTTTTTTAATGCAATATACCAAATCAAACAATAAATTTAAAAACAAAACAAAAAAGAATAGTGAGACCAGCAGCAAAAAAAAAAAAAAAAAAAAAAAAAAAAAAAAGTTCATTTAGAATGTAGTACTAATGAGGCCACAGTCATAAACTCAGTCCTTGCATATGTAAGGCAGACTTTTAATTTCACTTGCTTCTGTGCCAACAAATTATACCTCTAAATTTAACATCATCTTGCAAATGTTTCTCATTGGCGGCACGGGCATTAGGCCACTGAGGACAGATGGATTAGCCATCAAACCATTATCATACATGAAAACTAAGTCCAATAGTATACTGATTGTGAATGTGTCACATCATGTCCACAAGGAAAAGCTGGCTAATTTTTCAAGTTATTTTTAAAATAAATTCTTAGATTACAGCCAACATTGGACTTCTCACTAAGTCTTGAAATACTTTTTTCTCCCTTTTGATTGTATGTGTGTAGGTATGAGTGAGTGTGCAGATGGAGCATTAGATGCCTAGGTTTCATTTGGATCACTGTTTTCCAAAGCCTGCTCTGAGGATACTAACTATTCTTGGTGAAACTTCAGCAATACTGAGCTCATCTATTCAATTTTATTTGTGGCTTTGACAAGAGTACAGGGTATTAAAGGTAAAACTTCTTTTTTTTAAGTTTCAGAGATTTCATAAGTATTATTGTCATTTTTAATACAATGTAAATTTAAAATTTTAATACCATATTTTATTGATACAGAACTCCCAAGGAGGAGTTCGCTCACTCTGTGCAGATGGCCTCCACTCTACAACTTCAAGCTACAAGTCAACATTGAGAGTTTAAGAAAGGGACTTGCTCTGAGTCAAGCAGCTATTGTGTATCAGAGGCATCTCTTGTACTCAGGTCCTCCTGGTTCTCAACCTGCAATTCTATCTACTACTGAAGGTAGTGTTCAACTGTTCCATAAGAAACAATGAAGGACATAGAGAAGTATGGGAAGATTTGTATGAATGAATTGCAAAATAAAGGAAGCAGGACCATATACACAATTACTAGAAAAGTAGAAATAGAAATTACAACAAAAAAGGAAATTCACCTTTTTAAAATTATATTGATCAAACTCAAAGAAAAGAAAATCTACCCTTTTCCTTTTTTTACAAAGATGGAGAATCATGGTTAGTTTTTTTAACTGCTTTTTTTTCCCTCTCTCTTTAATTTTTTTTTTCTTACATAGGATGGTTTTCCAGGAAAGAGAGGAGGAATGATAGATTTGGGAATAAAATTAATGTAAAAGCAAAGAATATCAACAATTTTTTAAAAAAGAAATGAAATGAATTTGATTTAAAGTTATGACTAATAAGGAAGCATTCATAAAAGAGGAAAAAGAACCACATGTGCAAAAATGTTTGTAGCAACTCTTTTTGTGGTAGAAAAAAAAATTGGAAAATGAGTAGATGCCCATTAATTGGGGAATGGCTAAATAAGTTATGGTATATGAAAGTAATGGAATATTATTGTTCTATTAAAATTATGAACAAGCTGATTTTAGAAAAGCTTGGAAAGATTTATATAAACTGATGTGGAGTGAAACAAGCAAAATCAGGAATACATTGCACACAGTAACAGCAAGATTATGTGATGATCAACTGTGAAAGACTTGATTCTTCTCAGCAGTTCAGTGATCCAAGATAATCCCAATAAACTTTGGATAGAAAATCCCATTTGCATCTAGAGAGGGAACTGTGGAGACTGAACACAAATCAACACATGTTATGCTCACTTTTTTTTCCTCTTTTTCTTCTGTTTCTTTTTTTTTTTCATGATTTTTCTCTTTTGTTCTGATTTTTCTCTCCCAACAGGATTTATAAAGAAGTGTATATAAAAAAAATGAAACATTGATTTATTTTTAAAAAAGCTTTATCTTTTACAATGTATTCTACGATAAAAGAGGTGTCTTATAAGGAGCATAAAAGTCAGAATATTTGGAGACCTGAACTGAGTTTGAATTCTAGTTCTACACTGAACACCAGTGTGACATGAGGCAAATTATTTCACTTGTCCCAGCCTCAGTTTCTTCATATGTAAAAGAGGTCTAATTAGATCTTTTTCATTTCTAGATTCTATGAAAAAAAAAAAACCTGCCTATAAGAAAGGAATAACTGAATAAATACTTATTCAGCACTCACTATGTACCAAGTACTCCAAAAATACTAAGAAAGGCAAAAGATAGTTCTTGCTCTCAAAGAGGAAAGAATAGAATTCTACTTTTCCCTTTCAGTTTTGCAAAAATATCATTAATTATTTTTTACTTTTGAAAACCAAAATAATTTCCCTTCCTCCCATGATTATAAAAATAGTAGAGAACTCACCTCTCTTGGTTTCCAATTCCTCATTGGTAAATAAGGGAGTTGAACTAGATGACCTCTGAGATCCCTGCCAGCTCTCAATTTATGACCCTATGATCTTGAAACCACAATTTGCTGTTCCCTCATACTGTGTTACAAAAGAAAACATGGTCAGATAAAAATTAGATTCTCTTCAATGCCACATTATCTTACTTCAGATTTTATGATAAAAAGAAGTCAAATTAGGCCATCATGAGTTTCTGTTCATAGATTGTAAGAAATAAACAAAAGAGGGGAAAGTTTAATGTAATTTTAAATACTCATTCAAGATTGACAGTGTAGAATTGAACTATAGTATGGTATTCAGTTTAATTTTTTATTTATTAAATGTCACTGAGTATGACGTTCTAGGTGCAGTTTAGAATTGTCAGCTAGGTGGTGCAGAAGATAGATAGGCCAGACCTCAGAAAAATCTGTGTTCATATACTGCCTCAGGGACTTTTTAACTTGTCCTGTCCTTAGACATTTAACCTCAGTTTCCTTATCTTTAAAACTAAATATAATTATAGAGCACTTATAGCAGTTCTATGAATAAATGATATATTTGTGAAATACTTTGCAAACTTTAAATTGATAAGTAAATTGCATTTAATTAAACAAGTTTGTTAAGTAAAAGGCAGCTAATCTCAGCAATGACAAATCCAATAGACTTGGAGTGGAAAATGCCAAAAAGAGAACTATAGAGATTGAATGTGGTTTAATAATTTCACTTTTTTGGTTGTTGCTTGCTTGCTTTTTCTTTCTCATGTTTTTATTTTTATTTTTTTTGGTCTGATTTTTCTTGCAAAACAGAAATATAGAAATATGTTTAAAAGTATTGCACATGTATAACCTCTATCAAATTGCTTGCTGTTTTGAGAAGGGAGGAGAAAAAAAAATTTGAAACACAAAATCTAATTTAAAAAAAGAATGTTGAAAACTATCTTTGTATGGGGAAAATAAAATATGCTCATGTGAAAAAAATTTTAGGCAACTAAGTGTCACAGCAGCCTTGGCACTATCTGTGTGACCCTGGATAAGTCACTTAACTCCATTTGTCTGAGTTGCCTCATCTGTAAAATGAGCTGGAAAAGATAATAGCAAACCACTCAAGTATCTTAGCCAAGAGGAGTCTGACCTGAGTGAAAAACATTATTTTTACCCATGCATGGCCGTACATTACTTCAGAAAGACCAATGAAAACATATTTTTGGATTTCATTATACATGAAAGTACTTTGCTTTTATATATCATGTAAAGATCCTAAAATATTTAATAAGTCTTAATGAATTAAGCCTAACAACACTGAACATACGGAGGTGTTATTATATCCAACTTACAAAATTAGAAACTAAGGAAAAGACAAGCTTGAGTAGGAGCCAGGGGTCACCTAGTGAGTTGGTGGCACATCTGAGAACAGAATCCAAGAGGCTGTTGTCTGCTGATTTAATTACTTGTTCAGACCGCCTCGTTTTAATTTTGAATGCCATTAGCTAATTTATAATGGGTTTCTTCCATTTTGACTTTCAAGAAGAGGATAATTTGCTTGGATTCTTAGAGATCTCTTTCTCATTCAGTTGGTTGCTATTGTTGCCATTCACCCAGTCCATCTGGCGATTTGGAGACATTTTTCATAATTACTTGGCAGCTTTATTAAATTGTTCTGAATGTCAGATAGAATGTCTTTGTGGGAACGGTGATTTTTGTCAAAGATAAGATTTTAAATGCTCTTATTTGGCACTTTATCAGGGATCTTATCACGCATAAAAGCTCTAACTATTCACTCTCCCTTCTCCCTAGGAAGCAGATAACAGGAACTTTGAAATGAGCCCAGTGCTGGTTACAATGGACTAACCTGATTAGAAATCTTGCAAACTCTAGTTCCTCTCTCGCTCGCTCGATGTATTCCCCCACAGGCTGAATTATAGCTCTCCTACCAGTCCCACAGCGTTGAATGATGTCATGGGATCTGCAGTTCGCCTAGATGAAAGGGATAAAGCACAACCCGCTGGCACTAGGAAAAACTCCCAACACACAATCCACAACACAGCTTGGGAACTGAAAAAGCTACAGATCCAGCCACTCAACTCGGGGGAACCCAGGAGGAATCCTCCGCTTTCTCCCGGCCCAGAAACCCAGGGAAGAAGCCAAAGTGAGCAACACTTAACAAAGCCATTTAAGGACCAGAAGGCGGGGAGGTAACTACCTGCTGAAAAGAGAATTTTCTTTTTAACATATCTTTAAAAAGAAAAAAAGCCCAAACAATTTAGCCTGCCTTTGATGTAATGGCATCTGATCACTGATCAGATTACAGGCATTTGGTCTCCGTGCTCGTCTGCCTTTGATCTGCACGGTTAATTTTATTTTCCTGGATTTGGAGTTTCGTCTGGGCTTGTGCTGACACACATTTTTGGGGGAGGAAGAAGCATTTGGTACAGAAGTAGTGCCAGTGTGAAACTAAATTACTGAAAGGGCGGAGACTGGAGAGATTTCAGCTCGTTACAGGTACAACATTTTATATTTTGTTGCAGGCTTTTTATTATTATGATCTATTATTATTCTCCTCTGTGTGTATGTATATTTGGAGCAAATAATTTTAACCCTCTCGGGCCAGAAGCTGTCTGTCGAATGCAACGCCACCCTTCTAACTATGCTTGTCAGAGGAAATGTAATAGTTGATTTATGCAGCAAGCATTGTTTGCAGTAGTATGTTTGCACAATTTGCTGTGAAAAATTTAGTTGCAAGCAAGCAGAAGAGACAAGTCCATCTAACCCAAGTAAAAGACTGTGACAACTTAAGCATGCAGCAGAAGTAACGCTTACAAAGAGTAGATGTAGTTTAAATATGTAGGTAAATATAAATGTAGATTAAGTATGTAGGATTTAAAGATTTTTGTTCGTTTTAGTTTTCTTGTTTATCAATTGCAATATTTGATTTCTTTAAAGACAGTTTATTTAAAACAAATTACTTATATAAAAAACAAATTAAATATCTTGCATAAATTATGTTCGTGTGCTTTTTATATGTATATAAATCATACATAATATATATTAAATATACATGTTAAATGAATATTTATATATATATATACACACATAAACACTGCAATTACATGTCTTCCTGTAGTTTACCGAGAATATTTGAAAAAATGTAATTATTCAAGCTTTTGATGTATAAAATTAAGTCTCTCTTTTTTTTTTAAGTGAAGCCAGGTTGCCCTTAACTTGGTTGGAAGCGCTGTGCACATATTATGAGCCTTTTGGAAAGATCAAAGCCCATTTAAAAGAGGACTCAAAAATGTTTTATATTAATTGCCAAATTAGCATTCAAATGCACAGTGATAGCCACTCCCAGTTAAAATTTGCCAGTTGTTTATAAAAATTATCTGAATGTCAACACTAAGTATTTTAAATAAAATGTTTGAGTTTCACTTCAAGTTCAGTTAAGATATACTGTGGCAAACCACAAATCTAACCGAGCTGATGAACTGAATTTGAAAAGAGAAAGTTAATTATTAGCAAAACAAGACAATCTCAAGTACCTTATCAGCTCAGTAAGTACCAAAATATCTGAAATCTTTTCATTTTGAACTTAATCACAATAGGACTCTGTGAAATAATGGCGAGATCAGAGTTTTTCTCATTGAATCATTAAGAACTTCTCCCCCCCCCCCCCCATCCCATTCCTTGTTTTATTTGGGCAGACTATTCAGTTAGCATAACAATACTCTATTTTGTGTTGGCTAAAAAAAGAGAAAAAAAACCCAAGATAAGGCTAAATGGTGATTGGACCAGTTACCATTTATCCTGACATTTTGATGAAACTAGTATGGCCTAATGAGGCCTGATTTCATCTATCATTAATTTTCCCAAACCAATTAATTTGCATTCCTTTGTAAAGTAGCTGCCTGATATTAGGAGGAGGGCAATTAGCACTGTAGGTTTGATTTTCCTACTTTGATAGTTGTCAGAGGAGGTTATTTAAGCCCATGCCAAGCTGACTGTGATTTAAAGGGCTGTCAGTAAGAATTTAATCTTTCAGTCTTAACTGTTGCTTTTACTGGTGCCAGGAGAAGTATTTAAAATTTCATTCTCCTAACAATGCAACAAATTATGACCATGACCTCCCAAAGCATCACTTTTAATTTTTATATATCTTATTTAATGTACTTCAGACTACTTCAGCCTAACTGTACCAGGATGTAAAGAAAACTCAAAGAAAGGACTATGAAGTCACAATTGAGAAAGCAGCCTGTAGATACACTTTGCCCTAGCCCTCAGGATTGTCTCAATCATTTTTTCCCCTTTTAATTCAGCTTCACATAGTGATTTATCCTTTTGTTAATCTCATTATAACAAACTCGAGCTGTCTACACAGAACAAAATGAAAAAAAAAAAAAAAAAAAAAATTGGCTAACATGTGGTTAATTCAGGCCAGAGGGCCAGAGCAGGCAATTCAGGTCTCCCCTCCTCAAACCATTTTACCTGAATTAATTAAATTAAATAAATAACTGCTGACTTTGTATAGACACAGCCTTAGGCCAAGAAATTAAACAAGTTTAAGAAAGAACAATTGGCTGGAGCTTTAATTATAGGTTTCCATGTCAATGAACTAGCAATTCTCAGTTTACAAAAAGTACACCGTGATTAATAACTGTTCAAAGATTGCCCTGGCTGTGTGTTGTGGTGGTGGTGGTGAATGTACCAGATTGCTTAGTGAGTAGCATAACTTTCTAACAACTGTTATAACAAGTGTATTGTGTAGCCGGCCGGGGAACAATGTTAGTCTTTGAGATATAAAGATAGCAACTTCCTCTGGCATGCATTTTCTGCTACTGAAACAACTATGTCAAGCACTTTTGTCTATCAACACGGTAACTCCAAATTACTTCTCAACTATCCGTCTTTTGCTTCTCTACCACATGAATAGGTTTCTACATTCCTACCAGGGAGTATCAGATACACCAAGTTAGTAGGATTAGCAAGGCAAGCAAAAGTATGCCTTCTAAAAATATTATCATTATGGTGATTTATCACCACATTTAAAATAGTTTTTGTGAATTTTCTAAATGCCATTGATGGGAAATTGTAATCAGCCAACTTTCTGTTTTAAGGAAAATTTGGAATTTTCATAAATTTTTCCAGTGAGCTCCCCAGACACTTTTACAGTAGCTTAAAACTGCAAATGCTAAAAGTCCCATTGATATTGTGAAACAATTGTGGACAAATGTCATTACCTGTTCCATATATAGAAGCTCTTATAATTTTTTTTAAAATCACTCTCCATATTAGTGAGAATAATTTTCTGTAGCCTTTCCTGCTTTTTTCTTTCTTGAAAATGAAATGCTAAGCAGAAAAAGCAAATACTCTAGATAAGGAATGTATTAAGGTACTTGCCAGTGCCAGTTAAAGTACTGTGGATAATTTGCTTGCAAACTCTAATTTCTAAGACCCACATACATTTTTCTAGGTAAAATAGCCATCATCCACTATTAATACTAGATTATTACAAATGGTCGTGTAGAACTCAAGAAAAATTCCAGACTGGTAATAAATTCTTTATTAAAGGTACTAAAAAGTGGCAACAAGATTATTGTTAAAAAAAAAATTAACATGGTTTAGATCTTTTAAATCTTCTCTTATAATACCTTTGCATATTTTATTTGAATAGATAATTATAGGTACCATAATTCTACCAGTTATCACAAAGTCCAGGGACAGTGTAGGAGAGTGAACAGAGTTAGCCCTGTTGCTGTGCAAACCTGTTTCTTGACAATCTCTCAGTACCCTTCAGCAACTCTATAAATTAAAGAGCAGATACAGGACACAAGTGAGGTCCAACAAATATCACAAAATTTTAGAGTTTAAATATTCATCTACTTGTCCTCTTTTTTCAGTATAGAACTTTCCCTTAGCCACTAGGCTGGTCTAAAGCTTTCCTCTCTTAGCAGAGGAATGGGTCTTCCCCAAAATGAGATGAAGATGATACAAAGCAAAAAACTCACATTTGAGGCATTCTGATGTAGAAAGGAAAAGAAGTCATTTTTAAAGAATTCAACCTGAAGTGAAACATGGAGAAACCGTTTTTTTATCAGAGTTGAGAGGAAGTTGGAACTTCCAGAGAGAACAATTTCTGTTCATATTCATAGCACAAACTTCTACTGCTACCTCATCCTCCTTCCTCTAAATAGACAAGAATTGGGGAAGGAGAGGGGGAAAAGCAAGAGGGAAGGAAACACAGGCAGCTTTTCTAATCTCTAAACCAAAGATGACTCCAGCCTATCTTTTGCTAACTTCTAACTTCTCTACTATAGAAAGAATAGAATTGACTTAAGTTTGAATCTCCTATTTTTACATAAAAGGATGAATTTAACCATATAGAAATGCTTGGGGCAGATTTACTTATTTATTTATTTATTTATTTATTTTTAAAAGAAAGTATGTTCTCAGCAGCTAAATGGCAAAATGCATAGAATGCTGAGCCTAAAGTCAGGAAGAGTCATTTTCTGGAGTTCAAATCTGGACTCAAACACTAGCTGTGTGACCCTGGGCAAGTCATTTAATCCTATTTGCCTCAGTTTCCTCATCTGCAAAATAAATTGGAGAAGGAAATGGCAGACCATTTCAGTATCTCTGCTGAAAAAATCCCAATTGAGGATCATAAAGGATTAAACAGAACTGAAATGACTTGAATAACAACAAAATGTTCTCAGCACTGTGCCCTAAATTATGACAAATGTATTTGCATCATTTCATTTAGCAGATATCATATATGTAAAGTATGATGTCAAAATAGCCTTTATATTCTATTTATAAGTTAATGTGTATATGTACTACATGTACATGTAGATACAAGCATACATTTGTATATATATATATATACACATAAGTATATGTCTACTTGGATATATATTAGACCTCCAGGGTTTTAATTAAAGTCACAGTATTTCTCTAGTCTACCTTTCCAGGCTTATTATATATTATTCCTTCTCATACACTTTATATTTCAGCTGAACTGTCCTAGTAGCTAGTCCCTGACAACATTCCATCTCTAGATTCTGTGCACAGGCTGTACCCATTGGAACTTACTCCTTCATTTTTGCCTCTTAGAATCTCTGTCCACCTCCTATAGAAAACTTTTCCTATTTTACCCATATGCTAGGCCCCCCATTCTATTATTTTGGATTTATTTATAAGAGGATATGTTGTTTCCTTTAGAATGAAAGCTATTTTAGGGTAGATATTATGTCATTTTTACCTTTATATCCCTATTACTTAGAATAATACTTGGCACATAATAAGTGCATCATCATCATCACCATCATCATAAGTAATATTTATATAGCAATGTCTGGCATCTGACCGTGAGCAAGTCACTTAATCCTGTTTGCCTCAGTGTCCTTACTTGTAAATGAGCTGAAGGGGAAAAAAAGGCAAACCACTCCAGCACATGTGTCAAAAAACCATCAAATAGAGTGACAAAGCACTGGACAACATTGAAAAGACTGAACAACAAAAATGTTTTGACTCAACATCTATTTATATGTACCTGGTATTGTCTATGAAACAAGAGCTGCCCTCAAGGAACTTCCAGTCTTCTAGGAAGAGACAAAATAAGCTCTTCTGACATTTAGAGATTAATTATCCAATTGTGTGTGTTATTATAAATACAATTGGAATTCAGAGATGTCAGTGGGAACTAAGGAATCAGAGTGGAGTCATAGAGGAAGCAGAACCAAGATTTGTTTTCAAACAGGGAAAACTATGAACCATAAAGTACAGATGCAGAAATGATCATGGTTTATGGTTTGGAACAGGGAGGATACCAGACCAAATAGGACTAAGCTTGTAACTACAGAAGAGGTCAGGTTTCCCTGTCCTAAAAGAGCCTTCCCTTGACATTTTTATCTTAGTCAGTTTCTATCCAAATATCTTCTCTCTTCCACTGCAAGATTCTTGAAAATAGTATCCATCTAGTATCCATCTCCAATAATGTTTATCTCCTCACTACCCATTCTTTTCCATATGGCTTCTACACCCACAACTAAGAAAACTTCCCCTTATAATCAAATTCAATGGCATTCTCTCTGCCCTCACAAGATCCTTCTCTGCAGCATTTTTTTTTAAATTCTTAATGATTTTCTCTTTCTATATGCTCTCTTCTGCTTCACTTCTTAATTCTCTGGCCATCTCTCTTTTACTGCCTTTTCATCATTAAGTTGGATATCCTCCAAAATTCTGTCCTTACTTTTTCTTTCCATTGCCAGTTTCATTTACTCTTATATTTCAGCTCTCATTTCTATTCAAAAGATTCCCAAATTTAATCTTCCTGAGTTTCACCTCTGCACTTCCAGCAGCCTACAGACCTTTTCTACCTTGATTCCTGTCACCCATACACTTCAACTTTTCTGCATCTAAAACTCAGCCTTATTTTCTCCTTCAAAGTGGTGCCTCCTTCTGACTTTACCAGTGGCATTACCATTAATCCATTCAATCTTTCATGTTTACAACCTTGGGGCTACTTTTGACTCATACTTCTTCTATTCATTTATTTTTAATCCAACCTGAGCTCTATCCCTTACATTTGTCCCTTTCTATCCCCACTGCTACTACACTTAGTAGTTATCCTCATTACCTCCCACTTGTAATACTACAATCACCTTTTACCAATAGTCTTGCCTCCACTTGTTTCCCATTAGCTACATGGTGCAATGGGTAGAAAGCTGGGGCTGTAATCAGACCTGAATTCAAATAATGGCCTCAGATACTTATTAAATGATGAAATTCTGGGCAAGTCACTTTCCCTCTGTCTGCCTTGATTTCCTTAACTGTAAAATGGGGATAATCATAGAACCTACTTGTCAGAATTGTTGTGAAGATTAAATCTGATAACATTTGTAAAACTCTTAGCACAGTGTAAGGCACCAATTGGGTGCGTCATAAATTTTTCCTTCCTTCCTTAATCTGCCCTTCACATTTATGCCAGGCTAACCCTTTCTATGCATATGTTTGGCCAAATAACTACTCTGACCAAAATGGAAAATGAATAGGGTAGAAAGGACAGAGTCAGAAGACTTAACAACCAGACCAGTTTTGGACAAGTATTATAACTTTGGACAAATTACCTGCCCAACCTGAAATTCAGTTTTCTCATCTGTAAACTGGTGATAGTAATGTCTTTCCTCTTTTACAATGTTGTGGTAAGGATCAAATGAGGTCATTGGTAATGAGGAAGTGGGTCTTTGCCATTGTGGTAAGCTTGATAGCAAGGGCTACCAGCTTTGACCCATTCATCTCTTAGGTTCCTGGAGCTCTCTTCAGGTTTCTTTACAACTCTGGATAATGTGTGGGGGTTCAGATGTAGAGGACAGAGAGATGATCAGTGAATAAAGACTTAGTGTTGAACACAACCTCAAAGAGATGCAATTTTGTTAGAAATGTGCTGATCATATTGGGGTTTTTACTTGTATTCTAAGGCAGGAAAAGTTGAATGGACTTTACTCTATTTAGCTAAGAGTGAAGGTTCAAAGCAAAAGTTTTCTTAGCTATCTGAGAAGATTTTATATGAACACATTGGATGCAGCTCTGCAAAAGAAAGGGAAACACTTGGCAATGGTGGAAGAAGCAATATAAAGCAGCAAATGGAGGTGGTGACTGTAGAAGCAATGGAAAAGTGAGGAGCTCTTGGACAAAATCATTTGCTATAAGAACACAAGTTCGCAGCAGCAGAGTAATAAAAGAGGCTTTATTTTGATGAAATCAAGGAGTTTCTAATTCACAACAGGAACTCAAATAGAAAAAGGGAAAAAAAAGAATCCAGGCAAGGATCAGAGAAGGGGGTGGAATGATGAAGCTTACAGGCACAAAGTAGAAAAACAAATTTACATAATGTCCTTAATTGGTACTGTGGATGGTGTAGATTGTGAAGGACTGGGGAGGATTCTTTTTGTGCTTTGAAGGGTAGAATAGGGAGAGATTAACTATAGGATGTCACCATAAGACTAGAGCCATGATGTGAACCCCAGAAGATGGAACTTACTAAAGATATTGCTTTTTTTTTTTTTTTTTTTTTTTTTTTGCCAATCTATGGCCTTTCTGTTTTCATAATTGAATTAATCGATGTGTTTTATTTTTTGATAACTTATTAGTATGAAGTGAAAGAGAAATAAGAACATCTAGAAAGCTAGAAATTAACTAAATTCAGATGTTCTCTAAGTCTCAGGAGACAGAAGCAAACTGATTACATTTATTGAAAAATTTCCAAAATTGGCTCAGGTGCTCCATAAAAGGAAGCTATTGTTCTTAGATAGATAGATAGATAGATAGATAGATAGAGATATATAGATATGTAGATATATGTCCTGCTATAAATATAGGATAGGCAATAGTATGTGGTATAATGGAAAGCAGTGACTGGAATCAGAGGGTATGGGTTCAAATGTAACTTTATACTTGATTTCAATGTGATGTTGGGGGGGGGAAATTGTTTAGCTTCTCTTAGCCTAGTTTCATCATCTGTAAAATGAGAAGGTTGGACTCACTCACCAGTGAGTGGTCTATCCATATTATAAAATCATGTGTCCAGAACAGAAAGGGACTTTCATAAGACATAAAATTATGAAAGTTTCTTCTGAATTCTCAGCATTTCCATGTATGGTTGTAATTAGTCATTATCTTCAGTCAACCAGCCAATGATTCAACAAATATTTGGATAGTTAGTAAACAGTTGTTAAGTGCCTACTGTGCACTAGGCACTGTGTTAAAAAGAAAGGCAAAAGATAGTTCAAATCCTCAAGAAAATCAAGTCTAATGGGGCAGAGAACATTCAAACAACTATGTATCAATCTCTTTTCAGAATAAAATGTGAATAACCTTGAGAGGGAAAGAACCAGAATTAAGGAGCTCTGGAAAAGGCTTTCTGTAGAATAGAGGATTTTAGATGGGACCAAAGGATTCTAGGAGACACAGATGAGAAGGAAGAAGGTGCCAGGAAGTGTTGAGTTATGTTTAAAGTATAGCCTTTGACTTCAAAAATCCTAAAAAGTATCTGGAAAGCTTTGACTAGCACACATCAAACTGCAAGAAGCTAATTCAAGAGTTTTTAATTAGTACACTTATATTAGATTCCCTTGGGATTTTGGTGAAACCTTCTCAGAATAATATTTTTAAATACATAAATAAAATACATAAGATTAAATATATTGAAATAGTTATTTTAAAAATCCATCAAATTTATTTATCTTGTCTTAGGTACCCCTGATGCTAGTCTTGTTGCTATTATTCAGTCATTATACACTCTTCACACCTCCATTTGGGGTTTTCTTGGCAAAGAGTGAAATGGTTTGCCATTTTATTTTTTTCATCTTGCAGTTTACAGATGAGGAAATTAAGGTAACAGGGTTAAGTGATTTGCCCAGGGTTACATAATTAGGACTTGTCTGAGATTAGATTTGAACTCAAGAAGATGAGTCTACTTGATTCCAGGCTCCATTTACTGTACCACATACCACATTTGTACCACATTTGGATTCCCTTTTCCTTTTTTCCTCCTCCCCTCCCCACGAAGATACTAGTACAATGCTCAAAATTATTTTTTGAATGAAAGTAACAACGATCTCGACCCACTGAGCTACCCCTTTTTCATGGCACAACCATTTGTCTATACAGACTTTTCCTCAGTCAAGAATATCTAAATGCAATATTTGAGCTCCTGCTACTAGAATGGGACTCACAGGATAGTAAGATCTGAAATCTGGCTAGGGTAAACCTGAAAAGTTTTTTTCGGAAGTAGCCTATACTTTGGGGAAAGAAGTTTTAACTATACTTAGTTAAGTGTTTGTGTCTTATACCAATTAAATTGTCAGCTTCATGGGGGCTGGGACTACTCCTTACATTTTTATCTCCCCCTTTTATGGAATGGCTCTCTGCACACAGTTGGTACTTGATACATATTTGTTGAATTAAGTGGGGGAAATGTCAAGAGCACAAGAGAAGCCTTTTGACTAGAGGCAGTTAGGTGAGAGAAGTGAATAGAGCCTTGATCTGGAGTCAGCAAGACCTGAGTTCAAATTCACCTTCCTAGTGACCCTGAACAAGTCACTTAAGCTATTTACCTCAGTTTCCCTAACTAGAAAAAGAGATTTATGAGGCTTAACTAGTTTTCAGGGTCATTGTGAGGATCAAACAGGATGTTTGTAAAGCATTTGACACAATGTCTGGCACACAATAGGTGCTTAATAAATGCTCTTTTCCTTCCTTCCACTACATCCACTACAACCGTTCTCCTTTTCTTCCTACCTTAAGAAGAGTCCAAGAAGCACAAAGCCAGCTTGCTGATAACTATCTCCTGCCTTTGGTTACCTACTCCAGTGCCTCTCTGGTGTCCTAGGAGGGAGATTATTGCTGACAGTCCACCTCATCCCAGAACCTAGGAGGAGAGCTTGAGGTTTATCGCCCCCAGTGTTGTCCCGGAGGCGAGCTACTGCTAGGTCCCGGGATTGCAGTCAGTGAGAATGGAGCAAGGTAGGACATCATCCCAGGTGCGGGGCACAGATAAGGGAGAAGAGGGGCGGGAGCGGGTAGAGTGGCACTAGCGCCCCTACAGTGAATGTTTGGTCTCTGGAGAGGCTAGACTGGCTATGAAGAAGAAGAGGGCTGGTCCTATAAAGGAGAGGAGGAGACAGGAGAGTACCGGAGAGGAGGGAGGGGCCATGCAGAGTGAGCCTGGCTAGAAGGACTGGGGAAGCCGAGGCGGTGGCAGTGACGGCTGCTGTTGCCCGGGCTACGGGAGGGCGCTGTGTGCTGGCTATAGTTTGGAGCAGCAGCTGCCAGAGCCAAGCCCCCAGAACTAGCCACCCCTTCCATCGCCGAGCCTGCTGCCTTCAAGCTCAGAGCGCCTCAACCTGGCGCCGAGCTGCGTGGGACTTAACCCTGGAGGGCCTCGCCGGAGAGGAAGGGAACCCGGAGAGATAAGTGCGCTCGGGGAAGGGCCTCCTAAGGACCGGAGAAGGTGAGCTGTCCCAGGATGGGTGCCTGGCTTAGGCTGCTACCCAGCCCAGCCCTGCCTTGCTCTGCACTATGCTTGCCTGAGGCGACTCCAGAGAGCTGGGGCTGGAGAAAAGAGGCTGCTCTGACCGTACAAGTCGGGTGCTGACCGCTGATCTCCTAGGGTGGGAACGCATCTAGTGCAGCAGAAGGTGTGAGCGTTGACTGGCTTTGGAGAGACTGAGCGCGCACTGAATGGCAGGACGCTTTGGGAAGGGATGAAGGCCCAGGATCGCAAAGTTTTTCGGGGAAGGGGGAAAAACTGAGGGATTCGGCAGGGCAAGTAAGCACCCAGGAGCCAGATAAAAGAGTGGGAAAGCTTTATTCTCTGCTGGAGGAGAAGGCTACTTGACTCTCTAAAAGCACGGGCTTGTCTCAAGGATCTTGTGAAGTGCTCCAAGATTTGGGTGATAGGCAGAAAAATGTTGAGAATTGCCTAGTCTGTGTCCAAATGCGTGGTCACCTCGGAAATAACCCTACATAACTAACTACATGCGAGAGCTGCCAGCGTGCTTGTTCCTATGGGCATCCAGGAGTAAAGACTGCTGAACTGCTTACTGATTTTAGCAGTTGGAAACAGCATCTCATATTAACAAGTTTAGTCTCTGCAATTGCAACGGGGGAGGGAGTCAGAAGGGGCTTTGGAAAGCCTCATACATAGTACATAAACATATGCTATGCTTTCTGTTGAAGGTTGACATTTATAAAGGACTTTAATGTAAAAAAAAAAATGATGTAGTAGAGCTTAACAGATTTGTGGTTGCTCTTTCCATTATAAGGAGGTGGGGTGGGGGAAGAGGTTTGATCCTCACAACCTCTAAGTCTTTATAAGTTTGCCGGTGACATTCTTTGGACATAAATATAACATGGAGTTAATTATAACCTGGGTAATAAAGGTTTGGGTGAGTTGAAATGGGAGACTGCCTTGATGATGGGACACTTTATTTTGTCTGTATTTAGCACGTAAAAAAGCTTTAATAGGATCACTTTTTAATTTTATATGAACAAAAACATTAATTTTGTAAACAAAACCCCAGACAGAATATTGTTTTTGTTCTTTGGAGAAGATCTGTATAAAGTTCACACATCCTCAGGACAATGACAGAACACATAATAAGCAATAAATATATACTGGCTGAGATGTATACTTTTTCGTGCAAAGTCTTACTTGACTTAGATTCCACTATATTAACAGCAACTGTTGTCGAAAAGGATATACATAATCTGAAGAATTTAACGTAGTTATTTCATAAATCAGATACTTTTTTTTTTTTTTTTTGCAAGGGGCAGATTATATTGCATTTGGGAAGAATTTCTTCAGCATCTTTTACATTGTACATCTTGTATGTTGGTAATAATATATCCTAGGCATTTTTTTTTTCTGTGCTGCTTCTCAAGTAGGTGAGGTTTCACATGTCACTTACTGACCAGCTTTTAAGTAGAATTTAGATTTGGTAATAGGGAGTAATTGAGTCCTTCTGCCAAAAGCTATCATCCTTCTCAAAACTATTCATCAGTAGATTGGTGCAAAGAACTATTTTAAAACAAAAGAATGTGTAAATAGGAGGCATAGATAGGAAAATAATGAACACATCTGAGACAGAAGAGGAAAATATTGGGTTGCTTAATGTCATTGTTCTTTGTTGAACTAATTCCAGAAAGACATGTGCAACTTTAATCAATTATCATTAATACAGACTATGAGAACATTAGAAGGCCATTCTTGGCATTCTCTTCACCTATTTATGCTAAAAAGCATTTTTAGTGACTCAAATTCCATTTTAATGTGGTTTGTCTTCTTTTTAAAGTATTTTTTTCTTAGCCTTGAAGGGTAATGTGAAATTACTATTAAATATGCAGTAATGCTTTGTTTCTTATAGTTATTTACTTATCCTTTAATAAAAATAACTTCTTTGCTACTTTTGTTTCCATAGAGTATATAACATGAGTTTATTTATATTATTTTCTTTCCATATTAAGTGCTAGATGATTTACTGTCTGCGTGTTTCTGGATAATCATAGAAGCAATTTTTTTTTCTTTAGCTAAAGGATCACAAAGTAGATTTTATAAAAATTTAAAATTAATCTTGCACATGAATCTGAATTTTGGAACATGAAAATTTATTTTTTCTTTTTTTATTTGGTAAAGTCCCTTATGCAAAAGTTTTGCATTAGGATCATGGGCTACATATCTATGTGACTTCTAAAAGGAAGAGATACATACAGTCTGATTACTTCAGATGAATATGATCTGTAGTTTACATAGATTATAGAATTTGTAATAGCCACATACTGCCCATATTAGATGAATGTTACCCTATCTCACTTATAATTCTACTTCATGAGCTTAGAGCTTATTGAGTGAACTTTTAATCAAAAGCAAAAAACTTCCATGCATACTCATGAATAAAGTTAGAAGTAGATTTAGAGTTAAAATAGAATTTGACTCTTCATTTTCAAATTTACTTTAGTGAACCTATATTTCTCATCATCTAATAATAAACTTTTCAAAGTTTAAAAAAAACCTATATGATTCTAAACCTAATGAACAAATATTTAAAGGGAAATATTCAAAATTGTAGCAAAAAGTTCATGTTTTGTTTTCATTTAATGCATTTTAAATAATTATGCCTAACTAGAATAAATGTATATACCAAGTCAATGAATTGATGATTGCCTTTTGATTCTACAATTATAGGATCATAAACTGGATTTTCAAAGGAATTTTAGAGGCCATCTGGTGCAAATCCTTTTTACAGGTGGGGAAACTGAGAATCAGAAAATAGAAGTGAAATGTCCAAATTTGTTGTTAGGTCTGATTTTTTGTGACTCCATGTCTTTTTTTTCCTGTCAAAGTCCCTTGTCATTTCCTGCTCCAGCTCATTTTAGAGATGAGAAGACTGAGACAAACAGGGTTAAGTGTCTTACCCAGGGTTCCACAATTAGTAAATGTCTGAGGTCAGAGTTGAACTCAGGAAGATGAGTCTTGGCTTTAGGCTCTGCACTCTTCCCACTGTCACTTAGCTGTCCCAAGATCACATAGGCAGTAAATGATAGACAAGTAACAGACAAATCCAGCTTTCCCATTGCATTGGTCTGCATTATAAATAAAATCAGTTGAAAAAAATTTGCCCAATAGCAATTTATTATTAGTCAGAGACTTAAAAATAAACTTCAAAGCTGAAGACAAAAATCCAAAACTGGTAGGTTGTGCAATGTATTTCTTTTCCATGACAGTTCATTCACAAGCTTGTTATCTTTCAGAGATTCTGACAATAATAATTAGGATAATTGAAAGGAATCATATTATTTTCTGGGAGCCTCAAAAGGTTTACTTGTGGCTCCATCTAGCCTTTTAAAAAGATTTTTCTATCTATGATAAAAATGCCCTAGCATTTATATGAAGCAAAATTGTCAAGAACACTCATTAGCCTGAGTGAGTGTTATTAAGGGGCTTCTCAATCAGCTTGTCTATGTTTTAAAGGAATGGTGAGTATTTAGCCTCAAGAGAAGACAGCAGTGGGTTATGAAAGAAGGTATTGTAATCTCCTCAAAATATATTTTAGAAGAATAGTTTAGACAGCTATATTTGGAGAATGGAAGAATGCAATTTTCTCCAAAAGAAGGGAGATGTGGTCTTTTAAATCCCCTTTCGCATTCAAATTGATGTTTGCTCAGAATTTAGAATAGGGTAGATCCATAAATTCTTTTGGTATTTTAGTGGTTTTATCATCAATGGAGAACAAGCTTGAAAACATCAATGTATCCTATAGTGGAAAAATGTTATCTACTCATTAACCTGGGAAACTCATTCATCATTGGAGGGATAGAGTAATAGGGAAGAGAGTTAGACTTGAAAAACCTTGCACTGATTTGATTTTTTTTTTCCCCCAAATTGGCATGATTTTTGGAACTTGACATTGGGTCTTAAGATTTTTGAACTTTGGGTGTTTGAAGATATTGCATTTGGCAGCAGAAAATTTTAAAGCTTGTAGAAAATATTTCATGATTGCAAAAAGGAAAATCATTTCCATCTCTAGGCCAACATCAATATGTGTAGTACAGCACACCTCTATAAGAGTTCCTAGGCTGCATACATATTTGCTAGTTACACAATGCCACAAGAACGTTTTATAGCTGAATAGAGTGAAATTGAAAGCTAAAATATGACAGTAGAGACCATAGGAGATGCTAGTGGTTGTAATCCCTCCTGAAGATAGGAGTACCCTATATTTATGATTCATTTTGCATCACTTGACATTTAGGACTGACATTTGTTTTTAATCCATTTATGATTACAGTCTAGGTATTAAAATACTAAAGCCTGTATTTATAGCACTGGCTTTACCTCAACACTGGTTTTTATAAATTGTGAGCATGCCAGTTTACATTAAAGTTGATTTTAAAAAAATATTTCAGGTTATTGCATATTGGAAAAATGTAAGGGATGAATATGGCTTCATTTATATAAAGTTAATATGTGATTATTACATTAAAATGGTTACCTCTAACATGGGTTGCATCTAGTGGCTAATAAATCAAGTGGTTTTTGTTTTTGTTTTTTTTAATACAAAGAATGGAAAATAAAGTAAATGATTTGTTCTGAAAATTATCCAGGCTATTTGAAATACTCTTTTAAGATTCACATTTTGGGTCACTGGCAAAATTATATGTACAGTTCATTCTTGGAAATATGAAATCAAAAGACTATGAAGGAAAGGGTGCTGTCAAAATAAAAAATAAATATAAATGTTAAGCATCAATAACTTTGCTCTCTTAAATAGTTTAGCTCTTCACATATCAGCTAAGGATCAGTCTGTCAAGAAATGTTTTTTAAGTACCTTTATCTTGGGTGGCTGACAGGCATTTGTATATTTAGATAAGGGATTTAGAGGTGTAAAATTTTAAAATAAAATAAAATAAAGTCTTTTTCTTTTCCCATTTAAAAATGTGGTAATGGGAAATAAATGCATTATCAGCCCAAGTTATCATGATGGGAACCTGGGTGGACTTATTTACTAGGTAGATCAGAGCAGAGAATGCTTTCAGAAGGCAGGAAGACCTTAATTCAAATCCTGGCTCAGATATATACCTACTTTGTTTATGTTGATGATTTATTTCAGCCAGGTCTGACTCTTTGTGATCTCATTTGGGATTTTCTTGGCAAAGATATTGAAGTATTTTGCCATTTCTATCTCCAGCTCATTTTACAGATGAGGAAACTGAGACAAACAGGGTTAATTGACTTGCCCAGGGTCACACAGTCAGTAAATGTCTGAGACTGGATTTCAACTCAGGAAGATGAATTTTCCTGACTCCAGTCCTATTTACAGCTCCATTTGGCTGCCAATGATTCTGAGTAAATAGCTAGAACTCTCTGTCCACCCCAGTTAACTCATTTATAAATGCAAATAATAATAGCAACTGTTTCCAGGGTTGTTGGAATAATTGAATAATATATTAAAATTACCATATAAATAATATTATGATGATTACATTCTGGCTTATGTAAATTAAGTCTTCCAGTCTTGCTCTTCGAGTCTCTTTTTGATGTGGTTGCTTAGTACAATAATAAACAAGTACCTAGCAGAAACAACAAAGCATGGTCAGAAGGATCAGCTTCAGGAAGGAAAAGATTTTTCCAATGATCTACAGTACTTATTGATGTTTTGTTCCTAATCATAAAGGACACAATAAATGCACAAGGTTTAAGGAATTAAGAGATGTGTGATATCTCTAAGTCACTGGCACTTCCAATCTCAACTATTTGCTCTTTGAATACAATTGTTTTATTAAGATTAGTCCAACCTCTCTCATTCATATCATTAATACTGGTTCCATACAAAGATTATTATTGGTTTTGTGTCATTTCAGTCTTCTGAAATGACCCCTTTTGGGCATTTTCTTGGCTAGGATACTGAAGTGGGTTGCCATTTCTTTCTCAAGTCCATTTTACAGATAAAAAAACTGAGTCAAATATAATTAAGTGATTTGCCCCGGGTCATAGAGCTGGCGACTGAGGGGATTTGAACTCTTGAAAGTGAGTTTTCCTGACTCCAGGGTTAGCATTCAATCTACTGCACCACCTAGCAAAGGCTATTATCCTTCACAACCCCTCTCTCTCCTCAAGAAAAGAGTAGACTGATTAGTAGAGACATCATACAGGATGAATGTGTATTTGCAGGATCCACCCACATAGCTGCACTTCTAACCAGCTGCCCAATTCTATATAAACACAATCCTTTCTTACCCTATAATTCTTTATAACTTCACTTTTGATGTCACCAAATGAACACTGAATAATAAAAAATATATATATCAAAAGCTTTTGAGAAAGATGTCTAGCAGCTAAAGGCATTTCAGTAATTTTTTGCTTCATTTTTAATTTTCAGTATTATTACTTTAAAAATGCTTGACTTTTTTTTTTTTTGCCCAGTTTTCCCTCTGTTTTGAATGCCAAAGAAATTCATACTGCATTTCATTTTATTCCAGGAAATTCAAGTTCATACTCCTGACACTTCATCATGAATTACTTACAAAATGTCTCTTGGTTTTCTCTTAAGTTAGTCTCTTATGGAAATGTTATATATATGTTCATTTGTTAAAATGTCCCTTTTATAATCTATCTCATCCAAGAAAGGATAGTGTAGAAAATTCAACCAACCCTTCATTTTACATATGAAGAAACTGAGGAACTAGGAAGTAAAATAGTTACTATAATAGTCCAATGTCCTTTCATGAAAATTCACTTTTAGTGTCTTAAGTAAGAACATCACCTTTGAGCTTCTATTCTGTGTCCTTTGGGAGTAGTAATTATCTGGTTGCCTGCCAAAGGATTCTAATAATAATACTTTATATCTGTGGACACCAATTTTCATAATACTTTCATATGCATTATCTCTTTTGACCCTTATATCAATCTAATGAATTAGGGATGATAAGTAGGGCTTTCTCCCTTCTCTAAAGGAGAAGAAACTGAGGTATAAAGAGCTAAGTGTTTTACCCAAGATCACCTAGCTAAAAGTGATACAACTAGTAAAAGAATAAGAGAATGATAAATAGGATAGGGCACCCACCCAATGCCATTACTGGAAGATTTTCTTTTTTGGGGAGAAATGCCTGTCTCTTTAAAATGTTAGACATGAAATAGCTAGATTTGAATTCTTCATTCAGCTCTCTATTTTGGTCCAATTTGGCCTGTGTTAATGAAATAAGAGAGGATGTTTCAAAATAACAAAATAACTTTGTTTAAAAAAAAATCTCTTCTAAAATAAGGCATCACCTTATTCTGGATCCAAATAGGCTATCATTTCAGTGGGGGAGGGGGTTAGGGGAGAGTATGAGTGTGATGTACATGTGTGTGTTCTTACCCCCATTAACTTTTAAGGGCAAGGGCCAAAGCCAGGTTTTTGAATTGGATATAAATGTTCATGACTGTTAGTATTTCATTTTTCCCCTTTACTGATGCTATGCTGCCTGCTAACTTTCCACAGAACCCAGGGTAGTACTCTACACAAAGTGAGTGCTCAATTGACTGCCTCACTGATTTTATTAATTCTTTTCTCTCATTCTATAAAACCAAGTCTTTTGATATTAGGAACTTTATATATAAACTTAAAATTTTTATTCTTAAAAGAATTTTTCAAAATTAACATGACAAATATTTTTAATTGTTAAAAATTAATTACTTCATTAACTGTTGTTGGTACTTTTTAATGATGTTGGATTAGTGAGGGGATCCTAGACTTGCAGTCCGGGGCCCTGGGTTCAAATCCTGAATCTTTGACTTGTGTGAACTTGGGTAAGTCAGCCTCTTTAGATCTCAGTTTTTTTCCTTTTTCAAATGAAAGTTTAGACCCCAAGGTCTCTTCCATCTTTAGGCTATAATCTTGTTATCCTGTGATGCTAAAGAAATGTAAGTCATTTTGAAGTTGAATTTTAAGGTATTGTGATTTGGTTTTTTGTTTGTTTTTCTACTTGTGTATTCACAACCTTAGGGAACTAGGTGATTAAGCAATTAAAGCATTAGAGTTGGATGCAAAGCTTATTCTTTTCTAAACACTATTACTAAAGGTCTCCTAAGGGAAGATAAATTAATTTATCTCAACTTCTGATCAAAAAATACCTGTTAACTATCCCTACTTGGTTTTCCCACTCTATTTGACTTGTTAAGAATGCCAATTTGATTCTGCCTTTTTCTCTGAATTCTTGTTGCCTTGTTGAGGTGTCCCCTTGGCTAATTAGTCACAGCTAAAAAATGATCTTTTCTTTCTTATGCTTTGTAGCAAAATTTGCTTGCTTAGTATGGGAAGGAAAAAAAACCAAACATGATATTTTGCTTAAAGTATGGACTTTATTCTTTTTTGGAACATAGAATCATCTTTTCTGGATCTATTTGTTTTAAAAAACCTCTGCTTCAAAGAAAACCTGGACTTTCTTTCTCAGCTTCCTTTTCAATAATGCAACTAGATGGACACCTAGAAGGTATCTGTTAAACTTTTTTTTTTTCCCTTAAGAAGATCTCTTCTTCATTTGACACTGTGTAGATGTGAACAAATTGATTCGCTTTGCAAATTAGTGTTCTAAACATTCTGGGAAAGAGAAAAATGTTCTTTCTTCCTTCCTTCCTTCCTTTCTGTCTGTCTGCCTGCCTTTCTTAAAAGAAATTAAATTAGATTGTTTTCTCTTTCTGAATTACCCAGATCGGTGTCTCAATTTAAAGTGGTCTATGGGAACACTCAGTTTACCAAATGTTTTTAATGCCTTAATGATTCACCTTCCTATATATTCCTTTTATTTCCACATCCGTATAAAGAAAGGGTGAAAGGATTGAGTTGATCATTTCTGAGGTCTCTTCTAGCTCTAAATCCAATTATCTTATGATTCTTATTTTCCCTTAATTTTCATATATACTTAATTCACATACTTATGGTGTGCATCAAATTGCACAAATGCCTTCTGTACAGATTTACCGCCAGTGACTGTTATGTCCAAATGGACAAGTCAAACAAGTTGTTTGACTGTCTTTTTTTCACTAGTGAATTGACTGGTTGTTTGACTCCAGTGACTTCATTAATTGATTGTTCTGACATCCCAGAGGCATAGCCTAAGTTCATCCTTGCATGGGGGATGAATTGCCTTTGAAGTCAGTAGTACTTTTCTTTGTCCCTGTTTGAGATGTGATTGTCTATTAAGTGCCCTATACTCAATGGTGATTTAAAATAGAAAATGGAAAACGAAGGAGGTAAAAACCAGTTGGAGTTTTAAATAAAAATTGTTGGCAGAATAAAGTCTTAATTTTACATTGCTATGTTTTTAGAACAAACTGGTTATTTGTTTATATTGACTTTTAAAAATGGTCTCTTTTAAATGATGATTGCAATCATATTGTTGAATTTCAAATGACTATTCTCAAAGTAAATCCAATCATGTTTAAAATTTAAAATTTTTATTTTCTTTGATTTTAGTTTTCAGATTGGGAATATAGTTCATCAAAAGAGATGGAATCTAAAAGATCTTCAAAAGAAATATTATTCACCATAGCATTTTTACTAGCACATTTGGTAAGTAAATGTTCATTCAACTTTTTCATTTGAATGTGATGAAAGAAACATAATTAATATAATGTGGTCTAGAGTATTTTCTATAATTGTCTCAGATTCTTTTGTTTTTATTTTAATTTTTTTTTAACTTCTGTGGTAGACATGAATGAATCAAAAATGGACAGAAATGTCCAATCTTGACTTTGGAAGACATTATTTAAATTCTTTTCTTTGAAATATAGAGGAAATCAAATAATTGGAGTAACAACATTTCTAGCCCCATGACAATGATAAATTATCTTGTGGCTCATAGAAATGTGCCACACTCAGCACGAGTCAGACCCTTCCTGACTAGAGTATTATTTCCAGTTCCGGACTACAAGACTTATAAGGTTTGTGGAGGACTTGGAAAAGGTTCAAAGGAGAACCATTAAGATGATTAAAAGTGTTGGAAAATAGAGCCTATGAGGGAAGTTAAAAGGAACTGAAATTTATTTCATCTGGAGACATAATAAAGCAAAGCTTAATAATGATCTTCAAATATATGAAGGGTTATTATACAGAGGATAGTAACTGTCCTCCTTGGAGAACAGAGAATGAAGAAAGGGGGTTAAGCTACTATAAAAAATTCAGGTAGACATATGGAAATTTTGCATAAAGCTGTTAAGCATAAGCAGTTAAAAAGGGAGGCTGGGTGGAACTTTTCTCCCTGAATATCTTTGAAACACAGCCTTTTTTCATCTAAATTTAGATGAAACTAAGTCACTCTGGGCTTAAACAAAATGACAGCTTATCTGTTATAGGATCACAGATCTTTAAGGTGTTTTTGGCCAAAAGGGTGATTTTACAGGTGAGAAAACTGAGGCCTGGATAATGACTTGTCCAAGATGACAGAGGTATTAAGTAATAAGGCTTCTGCCTAAAACCACTCATTGAGTGCCTTTTGATACTTGGCATTTCAATGAGGCATTATACCAAATAAATGAACATAGACCTTACCCTCTTCAAATTTCCATGATCCTGTGTAAAAATGAAAAATACATTTGAAGAAATCTCCTTTATATTAAATATAATATGTTTTACTGGGGTGAGGATGGGTAGAGAGGGAACAAAAATATATGAACATAATTATTGACTTTCAGGGAATGACTAATATAAGGTTAATTCATATCACAGCTGAGTACTCTGTTGTCCTAGTTTTCTCTGAGACTTTCAAGTCTGACTTAAGTAATTTTTGATCACACAGATTTAAAGCTAATAAAGCCCTCCTTTTGAAAATGTCATAGAAACCAAATTGCCTTGATTGAAAGTTTCTTAATTTAAGACTTACCCTCCCCAAACATTCTATTTATCTCAATAAATTATTAAGATAACTGAATAATGATGAGAATATAATTTCATATTTATACAACATTTTCTGAAGAACTCAAACTATTTCAAAACCAATATTTTTCACCCAACTAGAATAGGCAGGAGTAGTGAACAACACTGGAGAAGAGTCAGAAAGACCTGAGTTCTAATCCTGTCTGGGACACTTACTAGCTGAGGAACCTTGGACAAGTCATTTTGTTTTCTTAACCTCAGTTTCCTCACCTTTGGAAAGAGCACATTAACCACGCCTACCTTAAAGAGTTATTATGAGATTTAAATGAGATCATAAGTGTAAAGCACTCTGCAAACTTTAAAACACTTTACAAATTTCAACTTTTTATCCAGTAATTTTCAGAAATTATCTCCCAAAGCTAGCACCCAAAACCACAAGGGCAAGTATATATTATTCTTTCATGAATTCTCAGTAAAATGTACACTGTGTACACTTGGAAAGGACTGAATTTGTTTCAGCAAAACTAATGGCACTCACATTGAATCCACTTGGAAATTTCTAATGAGTCATTGCAAAATCCTGTGTAACTGGCCATCCAAATTCATTATATTTGCAAATGTATCCTCTTACTTGCAGATCAGAGAATAGGGCTGCTGTTAACTTGGAAGATTACAGAGCAGAAGAATGCTGAAACCCCCAGAGCCAGGGAAGAATAGCTTTCTCTGCATGCCCATTCCTTTCCTAGACATTTCCTAGGCTCCAGACATTCTCCTTAGGCTGTAGAGCCCTTAAGGACATAATATATCACTTTTCACCCAAATTGTCTGAAAATTGTCTGAGGAAAGTAGCAATTCTGCTCTGGAGTTGAATAAACTGGCTTCCAAGGAGAGAAACTTTCCTTCCTCTATGTTAGGGGGAAAGAATGGTCTTTCAAGTACCCTGAAGAATTAGGCTCATTGACTTATTCAGCCCATCCTAAATTGGCCTCTTTTCAAAAAGTGAAAATGAGCTTTATTTCTTTCTCAATTAGCATTTCTGGGTGTGACTGTAGTTATTTCAGACAGCTTTATTAGAACAATACCTTGATTTTTTAATTTGTTTATTTATTTTACTTTCTATGCAGAAGGGTTCTAGATACTTTACTGTGAGATGTATCTTTGACAACAATTCTCTCTGAATTTTATGTGTATTTTCCCCCCCTTTTAGCCACGTAGAATAATGTCTGAAACAGGAGACTGCAGACAACAAGAATTTAGGGATCGCTCTGGAAACTGTATCCCCTGCAAACAATGTGGCCCAGGAATGGAGCTGTCTAAGGTACATTTATTAAATCTATAATAGAATGATAGCTAAATGTTTTTACTCTTCATCAATTTTTTTCCCCAAAAATTCAAGTCTTCTGGAAATTTGTATTAATGTAATCATTTTATTATGTGTTTTTTAACCAAACACTATAGTTTTTAAGAACAGAAATTATTTTTCTGTGCATCAAACATATACAAGATATGAGTTATGGAGGAAGATTTTTTTATTCGATTTTAATTGCAAAATAGGCCTTTCCATCAAACAAAAGTTATAAGACTAAAAAGTAATTTTTTTAAGTTAACATCATTTTGTTGATATGTTATAAATACAACCTTTAAAATAAACACAAAGTAAATAAATATAGACATGTATTCAGTGATATAATTGTCAGCTTTTCTCCTAAGGTAAATGTTTCTGATGGTAGTAGAAATGAAAAATGAATAACCTACATTCTACTTTGATTGTGCTTCAGGGCTCAATAATAAGCTTGTGTATAGTAAATGATTATTTTATTTGTAAAATTGAAGGATCCCTTCAGTAGTACATCCCATCCAAATTGGATGAGGGTAAACATTTTTTTTTTAATAAAAAAAAAAAGTCAATTGAATTTACCCTATTTTATGTTATCATTAAAATAAACACATTTGCTCTCAATTTTTTAAATTAAAATTGAGTCAAAAGCATTTTGTAAATGAAGCTTTTTTGACAATTTTGAGGCATAAGAGAACTTAGGGAAAATATAGGCCAGCAAAAAATGTTGATTCTCCATTCTCCTGGATGCATGTTTAGAAAGGTAGGGCCTAGTTCTTTTCCTTGACACTTTGGGAGACTGACTAGTTAGTTGGGGAGCTTTTAAGTCATTGATGTATCTTCTTGTGCAGTAGAAAGCATCAAAGTCTTCTTATTCAAAAAGATACAAACAATAGAGTTTTTCCTTTGTTTAAAGTGACTAAGTCTGGCTCCTCCAGAGAGAAGTGCTCTCTACCCACCGGCTTGACCATTGTTCAAAGACTGGTTTTGTCATTCATAGATTTTTGATCAATGATCTACAAACAGCAGGAAACAAAGAATTATGCATTGAACTAGTAGTTTCATGAGAGGCAGCTTCTTTGGAATTGGTGTGTTAAATAAGTAGGGTGATTTAAACATCCTGTGTTTTACATTTGGTTTTGAATTATGTGTTCTTTGAACTCTGTGTGAAATCCAGTATCATTTCCAACAGATAATTTTTAGCTTTTAATTCTCAAAAATATATGTTCAGATATACATTTTGCTATTGTATGTAATGCAATGTTTGAAGAGTAAATTTAATCAGGAAGTTACTTTGTTTTTTACCAGAGAGGGAGAGAAGACTTGAGAATCCAATTACTTAAGGTGTTCCTCAGAAAAACATTCCCTCTCATTAAGGTGGGAGTCAAATTTTCACAAATTCTGGCTGAAAAATACCAAAGTATTTTGTAAAAATATATTTAAAATACACAAAACATTTGGGAATCATTTTACCAGTAACTGTATAGATTGAATTAGAAAATGGTTCTAAAAGTAAGAATGATCAGCTTAAACAATTCTTGCTGGACTCTACTGAATAACAATGACAATGAAACCAATTCATTTACAAACTCTGTGCTATGCCAGTCGAACTTACCAAATGGGTCCCTTGTGGAAATTAACTACAAAATTCATTTGGAGGAAGAAAAGATATAGAATATCAAGAAATATAATGGGAAAGGGCACAAATGGTTAAAAAATAAAAATATAAATCACTAAAACAGAATAAACAAAGAATAAACAGAAATAATTTAATCAAAAAAAAAATCCTAAAAATATATAAATTATTCAACCTAGAGCTACCTATTTGATAAGAACTGCTGGGAAAACTGGAAACCAGTTTGGCAGAAATTAGATTTAAATTAAAATGTTATGCCATATTGTATGATAAATTCAAAGTGGATACATGACCTAAATTTTAAAGATTAAATTGTAAAAATATTAAAAGTAGAGTATGTACCTTTTATTTATTTCCTATTTATCCTGTGTATAATTTGTTTGTACATAATGATTTTCATGTATTTTCTCACAATAGCTTGTAAGTTCCTCAGTAGAGACTGTCTTTTGCCTTCTTTTGTACTTCTAACTTTGTACTGCTTAACACAGTGCCTGGCATATAGTAGGCATTTAGTAAATGCTTCACTGATTTCTAGAAGATGAATTTTTAACTAAATGGGGAATATACTCAATTACAAGAAATGCAATACATATTTTTGATCAATAAAATTAGAAAGTTTTTGTACAAACATAAATACACTTAGGATAAGAAAGGAAGTGGATGACTGTGAAAGATATTTTACATTGAATATGTCTGATAATGGTTTTTATCTAATAATTGCATAAATATTTATGCATGTACTTTAACATATTTAACATGTATTAGAATACCTGACATCTAGGGAAGGGGGTGGGGGAAGGAGGGGGAAAAATTGGAACAGAAGGTTTTGTAAGGGTCAATGTTAAAAAATTACCCATGCATATGTTTTGTAAATAAAAAGCTATAATAATAAACAAAAAAATAAAAATAATTTTATCTAAGATATGAGAAGCAGCTAATAGAAATAAAACCTAAAATTAAAGTCCACCTTTACAATTTGAATTAAATTTACTTTTACTACTGAACATTTCCAGAAAACTTTGACAGAAGATTTCTAAAAAAGCACAATGAAATTTTGAAATCTCTGTACTTTATATTAGATCAAAGTTGTTATATTAAATAAAATAATCACTTTTGGAAAATTATACATATATATATATATATCCATGCTAAAAGTTTCCCTCCAATTAAAATGAAAGCTCATTTAAACAGCAATCAAGATGTTTCATGTAATATTTTTGGATGGAAATGGTAAAAAGGGAAATCATTACAAATCTTGGGACTTTTGTAATGCATTTCTAGATAAAAGTTCTACTTCATTGCTTCATTATAACAAAGAAATGATCATGGGCTCTTGAAGATTGTATCTATAGAGCACAAGCTTCCATCTTGGCTGAAGAATCTTTGAGTCTTAATCAGATCACAGACTTAGTCTCTTCCAAGGACCAAAATAAATGAGTACAGAGAGGCTTTTAACGGTAGGCTGGCTACTAGGTGATGAGTTCTTCAGTCATGTGAACCCATAGAACAAAAAAGGGTGGGAGGAGATGTGGAATATTTACTAACATTTTCTGAATTTGGAAACAACAGGATAAATTGGATGAGAAAGGTTTGGTTTTTCCATGTTTTATAAGAACAATAATAACTTTAAAGACTTGAGTGTTAGGTTTCAATGGAATGTACAAATATATTCCATATTATTTTATGCTTCTTAGAATATAATGTTTGCTTCATAGAGTAGTTACCTTTTTAAAAAAAAGTGTTTCTATGGGTTTTTTTTTTTTTATCAGAGTCTATGGGCTTCTTCATCAGTACTAAACAATTTTTTAAAAAATTGTATGTGTCAAGGTTAAAGGCCAAAGCTGAAGTAATTCATGAATCCACAAATTATTTTTATTCATGCCTCCTCTTCAAAAGATTTTAAACTTTTCTATCTTAGTTTCTGTTCTTAATAACTTAAAGTGGTAGGTGATCCCTGCTACTGATGTTAAATGCAAAACTCGTGAAATTCAAAGACACTTGAGAAAATGCAAAATATATTTTTATTTACTAGTTAACTTAAAATCAAGGTAAAAATTTTTCTTAATCACTCTAAGGAAGAGAAATCTATAATTAATTAATTTGTTCATTTTTCTTCTTTGTTCCTCAGACTGGGATTTTATCTACTACATATGACTTTCCTATGAAAGAAAAATAAAGTATAAGTAGTTTTATGTAGGTGAAAACATTTAAAAGATCAGCTTTATTTAATTTGGTTAATTATTACTTTCACGCTTTAGGTGTAAAAGAATGTCCTCTTACAAAAAAAAAAAGCCTTTTTGTTTAGCAGTTTTATAACATCTGTACATCTTTTAAATTTGTGATTTAAAAAAAATAATTCTATGGATAACATCCTAAATGAGATTTTTACTTAAAAAACTAAATATGTAGTTATAAGAGAGGTCTTCTTATTTCCTTTTTATGAAGTACAAAAAGAAAGAACTCTTTTAACTTTTTGATTGAAGCTTGAGATTATGGTTAGGCTAAGTGTTTTGAATATAAAAAGTACAGTAAACAGCAGCATCTTTAAGTAATTTATGGGAAAGTGGAAGTACTGGATCCAATTACTGAAGTCCCACAACTAAAGTTACTTTGACATGAAAAAGACAGCACATTTCAGACAACATGGAAAGCTTACAGAATAAGCTATTTTCTTTGCTTCATTTTCTTGTCCTAAACCATGCTTCTCTATCTATAGTAACATCAGCTTTTCTGCTTACAATTATAGTCTGATTATTTTTTAATTCAAAATTTATGCCGATAGCTTAAACATAGGTCATAAACATCTTACAGGTGAGAGCTAGGTATACCTAAAATTTCCATCTGTGGTTTTATTACTTCTAATTATTATTTTCTTTGGAAGTTTTTCAAGTCTTTATTTTCTTTCAAGGTGTCTAGGATTAAATTTTTACTCTTGGGTCTCTGCCTTTAGGGTTCTTTGTAGCAGGGTTGAGCTGGCTTTTTTTATGCTACTGGTATACCATTCTTCTGTAGAGGAAGTGGGAGCTTTGGTATCCCACTACCCTTCATGGTCAGTGGTTTTTCCCATACTTCTTCCCATTTCCTTTCAATTACTAGGTAGTAAGAAACCTCAGCAGCAGTTCCTGATTCTAAACTTAATTTTTTTTTTGCTTATTTAAAAAAATTATTCTTTGCTACTTCCAATACATCTTTAATTATGAAAAAAGTACTTTGAGGAATATATATTCCAGCTTGCAGAGTTATATGAATTCAAAAGGTGTCTCTTATTATTTGCAAACCTTGAAGTTCTCCCAAAATTTTTTTGGAGGTCTTGTTTCATGAAATGGTGATTCCTTGGAGAACCATGTTAAGTCCTGCATGGTTTCCCCCTTCAACATTTTGCTTTGGGCAAATGATTTCCTCCCTCTTTTGGAATTTTCCAATTTTATTTTATTTTCATTACTCTCTCTCACTATATAGTCTTTATTTCTTAAAATTCCCCTTGACCTGAGGTTTCTAATCTTTTTTGTGTCTTTAACCACTTTGGCAGTCTGGTGAAGCTTTTAGATCCCGTCTTAAAATATGTTTTAATGCATAAAATAAGAACACAGATATGATTACAAAGAAAACAAGCATGTTGATTTGCATTTTAAAACAAAACAAAGCAACTAAGCTTACAGAATTCAGGATAAAAAATGCTTGCTCTATTCTAAGACCATACAGTTTGATGATGACCAATTAGAAGAAGTCCAAAGTTTTGCAACCACTGTATGCCTTTTCACTCTTCCTAATCTACCCTTTGATGATATGATTTCAATAGCTCTTTAAGGGTCATGGGTTGTTTCTGGTTTCATTCTGCATCTTAGCGAAGATCTTTTCCTAAGAAATTTGCTCAATAACAATTCAGAATTAGTATTATACAAGAAAAGGACTTCCAAATCACAATAATTACACAATTAAATATTTCACATGTAAAGACTATGTATATATAATTCACTTGAAACAATACTTGAAGATTTACAAAATACTCTCTTCACAAAAACAATTTCAAATAGTTTGCCAGCATTATCCCCCATTTTATAGAGGACAAAACTGGAGTCTTAGAGAAGTGACTACTTAGTTTCATAGCCTTCCTTTGTATCTTCTGAGCTTAACACATGGTTTGGAACACAAATAGTGCTTAATTTGCTTGTTGACTTACTATACAAATTGTCTCTTGCAGAAACCAAAATTTCTAAGAAGCCAATTCACTTCAATCTGTCTAGTTTCTAGATTCTAAAAAGAAAAATGATGATGCTTTTTAAAAGTGATAAGCCACATCATATTAATAAACCAAGTTAATTTGCCATTGTTATTTGAAAAATATATTACAGATTTTTGGCCCATGAAGTCTAGCTTAACTAATGTATTCCATATTTACCAGTGGGGAGTGTAAGTTGCTTTTCAGTCTTGTCCAACTCTTTGGGACTCTAAATTGGGGTTTTCTTGGCAAGGATATTGGAGTGGTTGCCATTTCTTTCTCTACCTCATTTATAGATAAGTAAATTGAGCCAAACAGGGTAAAGTGACTTACCCAGGGCCACACAAATGCTAGTAAGCATTTGAGACCAAATTTAAATTCAGGAAGATGAATCTGCCTGATACCAGACCCGTTACTATATTAACATGCCTCCTCACTGCCCGATAGTTTATAATTATTTACAGAACTAATATTTAACATTTTTTCTTTTTGATAAATGTGGATCTGATGTTGATAAAAGATTAAGAATATGAAAAATATTTAAAATATGAAAAGATGTATAAATTGTTCTATAAGCAGAACATAGAGTTTGTACAACTTTCTATATAAGTGAATTGGCAAAATTTGAGGAAGCCATTGGGCATCCTTTCAATTCAAGAAAATAAACAAAATTTTGGGATTTGTGGGAGAGCATGATATTGTTTTCTTAAAGTAACCACATTAGACTTTTAATTTTCACTGTCTAGAATTTGCCCAGCCATGACTGTGCCTCTTCAGCAAGTATTCCATTTTAAGTCCTAAGTGCCAGCAATGTACTTTTAACATGAGCATCTTCCAGCTGTAAATCAGGAAACTAGTTTTTGCATGAACCACTGAAAACAGTTGGGCTTTGAGTCTTTGGCACTGTTTTCAAAGTCAGCTTTTCTAACCAATTATTGGGATAATTTGTCAATGTAAAAAATTAACTCTTATAAACAACAGCATTCCTTCTCTTACTTAGGTGGATGTCTATCTATCTTCATACTTTTTCAGTTTACTTCTCTTGGAGGTAGCTATAGTTCATGTGAAGAGATGCGAGAAAAATGTTAATGTAATCTGTAGTCATAAAAGCTATTTATTCCCACCATTTAATTAAAGTGTTGCTCATTTTACTTATGCTTGATTATAATTGATGGAACTGAATGATGTTTGGCATATACTAACAAGCTCCAGCTTTTATTTTCTAAAAGCAACAATAACAACAATACAAAAAGAAAAGAAAAAGAAAAAAGAAAACACAAACCCAAAAAACAAAAACCCAACCAAATCCAGAATATTACAAACTGGAAGCTAGAGAAAACTCCTTGGGCTGTTTTATTAAAGGAAAGGGGAAAAGCCAATTTCTGAATACCACTGACATGAATCTAATTTATATTTTTCTTTTTGATACTCTAAAATCTATCCACAAATAACTCTTAACAGGTTCAAATATGAAACTGATCACTTTGAAATTTTGTGAACTTTGCTTCAGTAGACATATAAAAAAGACTATTATAGACTAGTCCTGAAATTATAGGCAATGGATTATTGCTACTTGGTGAGGCTGTTTTAGGTCATCTATGGCTTTATCTATAGTGAAAAGTGAAAGTAGGAACAGTTCTAAGCTTAGGACTGAGTTCAATTGCTGGCTTTTGCAACTTGAGTGACCTTAGCCAAATGAATTAACCTCTCTGGGCCTCATTTTGCTCATCTCTAAGATAAAAGTGTTGGAAAAGATGGACTCCAAGTTCCCTTCCAGTTCTTCCAGCACATATACATACATATATATATATATATATATATATATATATATATACATAGAGCTACATGCATACATATCTACATATCCATCCACATGCATTTGCCCATATGTAAATATGCATTTAAAACAATATTACTATGGTTGACATATAATGTAGATTTCTCTTTTGATTAAATCTTTAAGTTTGATTTTTGTCTAAGATCAATGATTACTAGCCCTGCTTTTTTTTCTAATATATTCTACTCCTAATCTTTGTAGTGTTTACACAAATATCTTATTTCTTATTCCTGCTAACTCTTCTACTTTAATTCTGCTCCTTAACTTAGCTTTCTATTACTTAATCTCTTTCCATTCCTGTCTCTTCCTTATCTTCTTCCACTACCCTTTGCTTGCCCCCCCTCCACTTCTCCAGATCTTCTTTATATTTTGGAGATCACTATACTCTTCATGGTATATATGTACTAGTTCTAGATCATTGTAACTATGTACTAGCATGATACTTTAATTGTTAGAGGGAGAAAAAACAAAAGATGATTGTGGCTGATTTACTATGAGTGATTTTACTGAGGGAAACTCACCAACTGGGGCTTTTGAGGTTTGGGTGGAGAACATAATGAAGCAATTGGATCCCATCAAATCTTGAATCCATGTCAAGGTTAAAGGAAGCTGCTCTTAGGAAGTTAATCAGCAAGCATTTAATAAGCGCACACTACATACCAGGAACTCTGAAAAATGATACAGATACAGAGAAAGGTAAAAACACTGGTTTTTGTCTTCACATTTTTAATGGGCTAGACAACATGTAAATAGCAATGTTATGAATAGATAGATATGTTGTTGAATCATTTCAATTGTGTCCATCTCTTTGTGACCTCAGGGTTATCTTTTCAAAGATACTGTAGTGTTTGCCATTTCCTTTTCCAGCTCATATTACAGATGAGGAAACTGAAGTGCTCAAGATTTTATGATTAGGAAATGTCGGAGGTCTGATTTGAACTGAAGTCTTCAGACTTTAGGGTTAGCATTCTAGCCACTGTACCACCTAGGTGCCCTAGACACACACACACACACACACACACACACACACACACACACACACAAACACAAACAAGACCTATCAAAGGGGGAATTTGAGCTGAGCCTTGAAGGAATCTAAGAAGATGAGAAGGAGAAAGTGTATATATAGAAAACCTAACTGAACAAGATGACTAAGAGCCTACATCTCCAACCCTGCATCATGCTCTGCCTTCTGTTCCTGCCAGTATAAAATTATTTTACAGAAAAGTCAACAGTGGGCTGGTAAAAGAGCACTTTTACCAAAAAATATTTAGCTCATTCCATGAACCCAGCTTCCCAGAAGCAGTACAAAAACTCAGACTTCAGAATAATTGATATGCCACTAATAAATCCTACTGTTTTTCTAAATGAGAACAACAGTTAGTCAATTTAGTGAAAGACAAATAGATGTAATCAGAATCTCATACCAGGCAATTTTAGATTGGATTCTCTGTTTAAAAGTTTTACTACCCATGGAAGTTTAACATCAAAATAGTGAGTTGAAATCCTAGTAGGAGAGATCATTTAAGGATATCTTGACATTTTGTACGAAACCATCTCCAATAATTGCATTTACTTATCTGCTAATTTTATATGGAAAAGCTATAGATATGCTATTTAGAATGAGCCTATTTGGTCTAAACAGAACACATTCTTATTTTCTTTTTGTACTCTTATTTTTTAAATCTTGTTTCCCTACATATTTCCTTTCTGCTCTTGTCATTCATATCTTTTAGCTTCTTTTTGATTCTACTGTGAAGAATTTTAAAGCACTTTTTAACCAATAGTTTTATTTAATTTAATGAGACTATATCAAAGAAGACATTGGAGTTTTTAAATTTTTATATTGTAAGCAATTTAATATTTATATGCTGTTTACTTTATTAGAGGCATCTAAAGTAATTACAGTGGCTCTGATGTTTATGATGCATCAGAAATGTGACAGATCAAGTCTGCAAGTTTTAAATGCTTTGATAAGTTTTCTTTGTTGTGCCCCAAACAATCATATCCTACACACTATAATTTACTTCTTTGGATAATTGGAAACAACTTCTCTGAAATTCTAGTCTTTTCAAGATTTATAGGATTGGCTTGAACAGGGGCTACATAGAGTTCCCAGAATTTTATGATCTGCCAGCTGGATTAGTTTTCTTTTTTTTTTTTTTAAGTGGTAGTGGTGGTGGTAGTGGTGGTAGTTGTGGTGGTACTTTAAATTACAATGGCTTTTCAGTGTCATCTTCTTGAAATTTTCTTAAATACTCCCTTAAAATTAGTGGGTATAAACAACCCTAGTCCTCGCCTCTGAATCTTCTAACAGGCAATAAAAAGGCAAACTAAGCTCTGTCTGAAATATTAAGATAATATCCAAATAGTCAGGACCCAATGTGACACATTCATGGCCCAGAAATTTAGAAATTATTTAATTTTTTAAAAATTTGGCCTTTTAAAAACCGGCCAGTGTTACAAACATTATTTCTCCAATGTTTATCATAGAAGTAATCATCTAAAAATGGCATTGATAACTAACACCTCACTTCTCCAAGTCATATCATTAATTATTTCAGTAACATAGTATTCAATTGATGATTTAAAAATGAACAAGAAATTTGCTTAAGATATTAAACTAGAGGTCATAAAGTCTGAGGTTTTTATTTTTAGGAGAATCTCTTAGAACTTCACTCAAAGTCTATTTACTACAAATGTTAACTTTACCTTCAACTGGAAGGGTTAGAACAGGTACTAATGGAAAGCATATTATCTCTCTTGCTGTTTATCACACATGACACCTGAGCTCTAGTCTGCCTTTGTGATGACCATCTTCCACATCTGGAGAGTATCTAGGTTTCTTAGAATCCCTTATTTCTTTCAAACCTCTGTCCAAGCAGCAGCTTTCACATGAATGAAGCCTTTCTGAACCCTTCACAGTTCCTAGAGCCTCCTTGTAATTTACCATAGTGTTATATCTATTTGTTATGTATATGTTTTCTTCTAGAATGTAAGCTCTTTTAGGGCAAGAACTGTTTCCTTTTTTTTTTCCCCCAAATCTCAATATATCCCTAACATCTAGAACAGAGCTGTAATTAAATGTTTAATAAGTGCTTGTTGAATTAAACTAAAGGGAGCTCATTGAACATGTTGAAGCATAGATTGGAAACATATAATTTAAAAAAAAACATATATTGCAGATTAGAAGTAAATGAAAAACTTATTAAAGAGTATAGGGAAGCAACAAAATCTGAGTCCTGACAGGCTAAAGAGGAGGGGAGCCACAGAGAAATTATACAGAGTAGACATGAGTGAAAAATATAGGAGCAAAGAGCCATTTAATGTAGTGGTGAATAGGCATTTGAAGAGACATGTGAAAAAATCTAAGGAAAAGAAGGAATTCAACTATTGCCCATTTTGTAAGATTCTCATCCTGATTCCTATAAAAATTAGATTGAAATCATCTTCCTCTAATGAAATCAAGTTCAAAATCTTTATCATGTCCAAATGTGCTCCATTTTGGCTTGCTGTATGCTCCTTTTGTTGGTAGTGATCTTTTTTTTTTTTTTTTAAACTGGAACTATGATTTTATTTAATACAAGAAGTTCCCAATGAGGAAAGTCCCTTGATCTTTGCCAGTTGATCATTGCTCCACAATTTATAGCCTTACAATTGCTTAGGGCACAAAAAGGGTCACTGCTTTATTCAGGGTCATGCCATGCACTCTGAACTCTGTTATCCCTTGAACTCCTGCCTAGGACTCCACAGTCCTGACCAGTAATTGTCACAGTCATCTCCTACTTTGATACCTGGCTTAAACCACATTTATTTCTTTGCCCTAATCCCTATGCTATCTTCTTCAATAACCATGATAAATTCAATTCTGCCCTTGTCAACAAGTATTTACCATATTTGCTATATGTCAAGTATTCTGTTTAGCAATTAGCATACAAAGAAAGACACAAACAATCCCTGCCTTCAAAGAGCTCATATTCTAATGGGGGAAACAAATATGAAAATAACTGAAGACATAAAAGACAAATAGAGAGTAATTGGAGTCAGCTCAGAGAGACTCTAGAAGCCAGGGGAACTAGGATAGGCTTCCCATAGAAAGGAAAATTTGGCCTAAGTTTTGAAAAGTGACTGGAAGATGGATTGGAGTAGGGAGAGACCCAATATGTAAATTTAGAGAGATTGATTTTAATTGAATGATGAAGTCTAAAGCCAGATTGCAGACAATTAAGGAGAAAGTAAGAGAAGTATAGGTACCTTGTCTAGATGGCTTTTCTTCTATAAAGAGTGTATCAATCTATATTCCTGTGAGTCTGATTATGATCTCTGTAACTAAGTGGTTCTGAAATTATTGTCCCAGGGAAGTCCCAGGAGGTCTGCGAGGTCAAGGCTGTTTTAATAATAATAATACTAATACACTATTTGCCTATTATAATTCTCCCTTTTCAACCATATATCTGTGTGAGGTTGGGTTTTCTTTATATGCTTTAATCAAAATAATATATCACAACTGATCGAATGCAAACAGGTATGAGAATCCAGCTGTCTTATAATAAGTCATATATTATAGAGAATTGCAAAAATAAGTTTTAAAAATATTACTCACTAAATTTTTTTATTTTTAAAAATCTATTACTTACATTATATATTATGGGCTTATTACTGGTATTTTAAATGAAATTAATAACTTTTTAAATGTCAGTTTTAATTTTTGATATGCTTAATATTGACAGATGTAACTCACAAAAGCAAAAGTTCTTTAGCATTCTTACTATAAAGAAATCTCAAGATGAAAAAATTTGAGAACCATTACTACAACTTTCCAAACAAAATTCTCCTTTCCTGACTGCTTATCAGTATGTTCTCTCTCCCCTAAGAATGTCAATTCTCTAAGAACAGGAACCATCTTTGCCTTTGTATTGGTATTACTGTGGTTTGACACAGTACTTAGCATGGAATAAGCACTTTAATGAATGCTTTATAATTCATTCATTTTAGGTAATGATTTAGAATATGTAAGAAAATATAAAATTTTATTAAGCTAGTGAAAAGGTAAATATATGACATGGAATCATAGAATTTTCAAACTCCAAAGGAGATATATCCCTTTTATTTTGCACATAAAGAATCTAAAAAAGTTTAAATAAAAGCCCCACTTCCCCAACCTTTTACATTGGCCACATATCTATGATCACTTTCTCAGCATGGTCTAGTTTGCAACCCTTGGACCTCTTAAGATTATAATATGTAAAATACTTTTCTTGGCATCCAAATCAGAAATTTTAAGAAGCTAATTACAATGCATGATCATCATAAGTTTTCATTGTTTGGGGATTTTAAGAAGTATGTGAATACCTTATTAAATAAAATTTGAGCTTATTAAGTTGCTAGATGTAATTAGGTAATAAAACTTAAATATCACTTTTTCAGTCACTAGTTAAGTATATATTTGGTTATTTTTGTAACTATGCAAATTTTGTGTGAAATTTTACATGCCATTATCTTTCTTCACTCAAGATATGAACCTTAATATCAAAGTACTTGTTTTTATGCCTTTACCACTGAATTACTGAATAGTCCATTCACTTTAGAATCTTAACATTCACATGACTGGTTTAATTAGAAAATAAGAAAGCTCAATAATTCTACCATAAGCTAGTAATAATGTACCAGTGGGAGTCCTTGCGGGTCTTTATTATTCAAATACTCAGTAGTTTCTTGAATAAAGTGGATGACTAAGTATACTTATAGAAGTAAGAGAGATTATTAGCAGTGGAAGACACATTTGAACTTGCTGAAAGAACTGCTTTTGTATCTAGGAAGGCCTACTCTCAGTAATTATTATACTAGGTCTTCATTTTATCCCAGCAGTCCCTCCTTATTCACGCTTGCAATGTCTGAATAGCTTTCTATTGCTTGTTAATCCCCACAGGAATGTGGCTTTGGTTATGGGGAGGATGCACAGTGTATGACATGCAGGCCGCACAGATTCAAGGAGGACTGGGGCTTTCAGAAATGCAAACCCTGTCTGGATTGTGCATTAGTGAACCGATTTCAGAAGGCCAACTGTTCTGTCACCAATGATGCTGTTTGTGGAGACTGCTTGCCAGGGTAAGTTAAATTTTCCTGTCCTTTCATTGTTCTAAACTATTTCTCCTTTTTTTTTTTTTAAACCTTAATTTTATATTTTCCAATATTAGTTCCTAAATTAGTTAATAATATATTGGTAAATTAATGTTAATATTCAAATCATGTTAATTGAATTGATTACTGTTATAACTTTTAAATTTTGCTATATTACTAAATTGATATACTAATATTAACTCAAATTATTTGTCATGTTTTGTGTCAATAAAATATTGTGTAAACCATTCTAGGTTGGAAATTGGAAGGATCTGTTACTTGGGCATGTCACTTTACCTCTCTGGGTCTCAATTTTTTCATCTATTAAAAAAAAGAGCATTGGATTAGGTGGCTGGGATCCTTTCAGCCTTAACTATGACTATGAATTAGATTATAGGTTCTGTGAATGTAGGATCCATGTTTTATACTTCTTTGAGGCCCCAATAGTATCTTGTATATATGAGGTATTTAATTCGATTTCTGGATTTGTCATTTCAGTGCTTTGCCATTTAGTCCTTTTGTGCTTTCATAGCTAAATCATTGCACTTATGCTCCATGTCCAGAATGGACTTTTCCCTCCCCTTTATCTCATAGAATCCTTGATTTCCTCAAAAGTACTTCTCAAGTGCCACCTCCTAGATGAGACCCTCCCTCATCCTACCAGGTGGTAGCTCTAGATTTCATCTTGAAATTACTTTGCATTTGTTGGTTTCTTATAACATCAGTCAATTTCTCTTCCCCAAATCTAGTTTTCAAGGAGTTACTTTTTTCCTTAAGATTTTTCATCTCTTTTTCCAATTGATTAACTTTCTTTTCATAATTTTCTTGGATTGCTTTTAACTCAGGTACATGTAACATTCTACTATACACACACACACACACACACACACACACACACACACACACACATCCTTTCCCTACCAATAAGCTTCTTATAAAGACATCATCTGTTATTTTTATCTTGTGTCCTCAGCACCTAGAACAGTATATTGTTTATAGTAAAAACTTAAATCAACATTTGATTTGAACTTCATTATATAGAGTTCAATTTAAAAGCAAGGTCCAAGTCTCATGACCTGAATTTATTTGCATTTATCCTAATGATTTCATTTTTGCTAATATCAAAAGCTCATATATTAGAAGTTATAACATAGTGAATATGACTTGTAAGTGAATGAATTCATTCTGACTCATAAACTTGCGATGTCAGAGCCAGAGAGAATTTAATCTCACCTGTTCACCTTACATATAAGAAACTGAGGCCTAGAAGAGAAATGACTAAAATGACAGAGAGAGTGTAACAAGACAGAACCAAGATTCACACATCCTAAACTTCTAGCCCCATGTTCTTTCTAATGTACCTAAATAACTCTACAGATAAAACATTGACTTCAAACTATCTGTGTTAACACAGAATTAGAATCAGAAAGGATCTCAGAATTAATGTGGGTCATTCTGTATCTGAATAGAAATATGTCTATATGCTCTATATGTCTCTGAAAAGTGGTCATCCAGACATTGCTTGAAAACCTCTAGAGAGGGAGAACTCTTACCTCTTGAGACAATTCATTTCACTTTGGTATTTTTCAGTAATTTTCCTAATTATACTCTCCTCATATTTATCATGTTCTTCTCTCTGGACATACACAGAATAAGTTTAATCCATATTCTGTGTTATTTCTCTTCAGATATTTGAAGATGACTATCATGGCCTCCCTCTGTCCCACATTTCTTTCCCTAATTTGAAAAAATTTTTTTTCAATTAAGCATTTATTTTTCTCATCCTTCCACCTCTCCTCTACCTGAAAAAAAAAATGGGGGGGGGGGGGACTTGAAACAAATGCATAATCAAACTAAACAAATTTCCATATTCCTTGTCTAAGATCATATGTTTCAGTCTATATATTTAATCCATCACTTCTGTCTTTGGTAGGTATCATTTTTCATCAGTGCTCTGGAATGATAGTTGATCTTTGCATCGATCAGAGTTCTTCAGTCTTTTAAATCTTTTGTTTTCACAGTATTGTGACTAGATAAATATTCTTCTGATTCTGTTTTCTTTACTCTGCTCAGTTCACACAAGTCTTCCCAGGTTATTATCTTTATCCTTCACCATTTTTAATAGTATACTGTATACCAATCATTCCTCAGTAGATAGGCACCCCCCTTTCTTTTCAGTTCCTATTCCTCATGTGATATAATTTCTAGATTATTTTCTATTCCTCAATACAGAATCTCTCCAACTGTCTATTCTATTATCTACATACTCATTGAAGGGTTATGGAAAAATACAACCTTTCTTTAAAAGCGACTGGTCTTAAGGATAATTCAAACTCAAGACCTTGAATGTCTTTTAAAATGTAGATGTAGAGTCTTAACTATTTCAAAATTTGAGGTATATTTTACTGCAGGTATGTAATATAAAACCCTAGATCAGGAATATTGTGACTCAGATTGAGGGGAAGAGGAAGTTTTTTTCAGATGAGAGGAATGAATTATTGAATAACTAAGAGGCACTTTTTAAAAATTATGGAATGGGGGCAGCTAGGTGGTTCACCGCACCAGCACTAAAGTCAGGAGGACCTGAGTTCAAATGTGTTCTCAGATACTTAACACTTGCTAGCTAGCTGTCTGACCCTGGGCAAGTCACTTAACCCCAATTGCCACAGCAAAAAAAAAAAAAAGAAAAATAAATAAATAAATAAAAATTATGGAACAAATGTGATAGGTCAAGAAAAAATAGAGGGTAGGGGGCAAAGTGCAAATGAATAGGCTGAGAAAAGGAGGACAATGAAAATGTACCAAATTCTCCAACTTCTTTTTCTCTCTGCTTAAACTACAGATTTTTTTTTGTTTCAGAGAAATATTTAACTGTAGTTTCATGGCATGATTATTTTTAATATTATGTCCTTTTCAAACCAGATCAATGCATTTGGTAGATGGTACATACATAGTGGCTTTTATTCAAAAGGTTTTTCAAAGATTTTTACAAAAACATTTAATTTTACTATAACTCTGAAGTGGGTGATAGGTTTTAATCCTCTTTTTGAATAGCAAAATTGAGGCATAGGAAGTGACTTTCATGGTACCACCCCCCAAAAAAAAGCAAAAGCAAGGGTAAAACACTAAAATTGACAATAGATAACCTATTTTCCAACTTAAGTCCAAATGTAACCTAAACCTTTATTCAAATAGGCATATTTCTGGTACATTGTCTAAATTCATCAGAAAGAAATACTGGCTTCATTATATTGATGCTATGGAGAATAACACTTGAATTCTGAATATTATTAAAGTTTTCTTTATAATAGGCTTAATTTGAATTATGGTTGAAAGGCAAGGAGCCATTAGCTTCTTTATTTTTTTTTTCCTTTTCTATTTGGGATTAATTTAGAACATGTGAAGTCTGTATAAGCATGTTGAGTAAGCCTTATTGAAAGCCTACAATGTGGTCAGAACTGTGTTTTATTTGATGGTATAATACCTGAGATACAATTATATTTTAATGTTTAAGTTAAGTTTTCATTTGGAATAATAACAGCAGCATCTAATGTTTTCTAGCAGAAATCTGTTGTTCTGTCTATTAGCTTAGGAGAAAAAGATCATAAAAGTGAATTCTCCTTCCTTTTTTAGATTTTACAGGAAGACAAAGCTTGTTGGCTTTCAAGACATGGAATGTGTACCTTGTGGAGATCCACCACCTCCATATGAACCTCACTGTGAGTTAACTTTGCTTAAAAATAGGTCTGGAGTTCTCCTTAATCTTCTTACTTGCTTTCATTACTTGAGAAATGAAGTAAATTTCTTTTCCCTCTGAAACTGAGCAGGGGGCATGAATTTTTATCAAGTTCCCTACCAGGATATTACTGATCATTTGATAGTGTTTTAGAGAAAACCTCTTGATTCATAAGGATCTTAAAGAAAAATATATTTTGCTATTAGTACATAAATACATAAATTAAAAATAAAAGGACATAGGAAGAAAGACACTATCTGCATCCAAATGATAAACAGAAATATGTATATATGTGTGTGTATGTGTGTGTGTGTATATATATGTGTGTGTGTGTGTGTGTGTGTGTGTGTGTATGTGTGTTTGTATTTAATCATAACCATTCGGAGAGGGGGGAAGGAAGAAAAAAGGAAAAGGGAAAAAATAAATTTACATAATAACTGTTATATATTTAAAAGGAATAGCAAGTTTTATGTAATAGATTTGCGGTTTCCTGTGCAACTATGTTTTTATTATATTATGTATGTTTTATTCTGTGAATTGAATATAAACTAATTGTAAATCTATTTTTCTATTACATTTCATTGAAAAGAGGGAGCAAGTTATAATAGTGTAGTAGACCTGGAGTTAGGAAAAACTGAGTTCATATTCTGCCTCTTCAATTTTATGTATGATCCTGGGCAAGTCACTTAAGCTCTGTGTTTTGTAAACAACATCCCAGATCTCTATTAAATTCTAGATGGATTATAATCTGTGTTGCTGGAAAGAGACCCTCCATTTTGAAGAGAGTCTCTACAGAGAATTACCCACACTGACACAATCACAACTACTTAGACGTATTGTATTCTGTTCCTATTTCCTATTTTGTTTTATGCTTACCATCAGTCCATTCTGATTTGGTGAACTAATCACATTTTATAATAGAATAAATGTAATTTTAACAGAACTTCTTAGAAAATTCTCCATCCCCCAGAGTGAAGATTATAGGGAGTGGGATAGGCATAAGGCCACCAAATTGACTTACCAATATGCTTGGAACATGCATATTGGTTCCCATATGCCTCTACAGGTCTTTCATGTGGTGCCAGAGTATGAAAGGAACAAAAGATGTTCCATTGTTGGCATTTGGGAGTGCTACTAACAACTGGAAAAGAATTCTTATCATTGGCCCTGATCAAAGGAAAGAATTCAAGACAATCAAAAGAAAATATTTTTTCCTCCCATATATTGCTAGTTCACTTCCAGATAGAAATAAGACAATTGGATAATGTCCTTTTATTTTAAAGTTCTGTATTAGTTTACTTTCATGCATTCTTCCATGTGTTTTTTTTTAATGAATATTAACTGTTATAAAAATAAGTATAGTTCCATTAAAAATATTGAAAAGGCAAGGGAAGGACAAGTATTTGTAAACCTAAATCTCTGTATGATATGAACAGTTAATCAAATGGGTTTGCTAAAAACATCTTTTTTTGTTCTGGATTGTTTTATTATTGCTGAAATTTTTGTCCTAGGCACATGAAAAAACTGGCTAAATAAAATAGGAACTAAAAATATTCAAAACTTTATCTCTCGGATAAAGATAGATGTTTGCTTTTCTCTTTAGGCTTTTGTAAAAACAAGTCATGTGATCCTAAATGGATAAAAAATAAGATAATGCATTTGTGTGGGAAGTAGAAGAGATGCTAGCTTTTAAACAAATACTTCAGAAAGCAGCAGTTCTTTGCACCAGGAATGAATAGCCTTAACATAAAGCTATAATAATCTTAGGGGGGAGGGGGAGATTTGACAGTACTGTTTTTCATTCCAATTAATCAATTAAAAATCAAACACTTTTTGAAAATGGAAGAGAGGCATGTGTTAAAGCAAGACCAACAATACTAAGAATATCTGGAGAAGGGGAAATGAATAATTTAAGAAAGTATTTTAGTAACCTTTAATAATAACTCTTCATAATGTAGCAAATTATGCTTCTCCAAAATGTGTATATTTAAATAAGAAAAATAGTAAATGATATTTATGTAATAATCATAATAAATGATTGCCTTAAGGTTTACAAAACACATAATATAGAAAAAGTGAGTTTCATTAGCTGCAAATAGAATGAACTTTTTATCATGTTTAATTAATAAATATGACATACTTTATGCTAAAGGTTACACCTTCGATCTAGTGAAAAATTTGACCTGATTAAGTGAATTTTATCTGGGATTGTTATTGTACTTTTATCTAGTTACCAGCATTGAATTAATCCCATGAATTACAGCTATCCAGGGTGCTTGGTGTGAATATGCTCTCCCTTGGGCACCTGTCCTGGAAAAATCACCATCAGAGTAGTGCAAATGACAAATTTCTTGACTAAAAGTGCTTTAAAGTGAATGCATCCATCTCTTTATTGATATTTTGAAAGCTATTGAGAGTGTGGAATGAAGAGAACAGGGAATAGTGCAGTCAGAGAATCTAGAAGCTTAGAACTGACATTTCTTAAAAACTAGTCTCCTGTTTTTCCTATGTTTTAGACTGAAGATAACTAGAAAAGGAGACCATACTGCTTGATGCAATAATAATAATAATAATAATAATTTTCAGTCATTTCCAACTCTTCTTCACGTCATTTGGGGTTTTGGGGGCAAAGATGCTGGAGTGATTTGTCATTTTCTTCTCCAGCTCTTTTTACAGATGAGGAAGCTGAGGCAAATAGGATTAAGTAACTTGCCCAGAGTTACACAATTAGTATCTAAAGCTGAATTTGAACTTAGGAAGATGAGTCTTCATGAGTCCAGCAATTCTATCCACTGTAAAACTAAAGTGCCCTACTACTACTACTATTACTACTTTTATTATTAACTATCACTACTACCTAGCATTTATATAGCCCTTTAAGGTTTGCAAAATGCTTTATAAATATTATCTCGTTTTATCCTCATAACAACCTTAAAGAGTAAGTGGTATTACATTCCACATCTTACAGGTGAGAAAAACTGAGGTAGGGAGAGATTAAATGACTTGCTCAGGATCATACAATTAATAAGACAGTTGGTAAATATCTAAGGCTGGGTTTGAATTCAAGACTTTTGACTCTAATTCCTATGCTTGACCTACTATGACATCTATTTATATTAATAATAGCATTTATGGCGGGCAGCTAGGTGGCCCAGTTGATAGAGCACCAGCCTTGAATTCAGGAGGACTTGAGTTCAAATCTGGTCTAAGACACTTAACACTTCCTAGCTGTGTGACCCTGGACAAGTCACTTAATCCCAGCCTCAAAAAAAAAAAAAATTAAAAAATAATAGCATTTATGTGTGGTTTAAGATTTGCAAAATGCTTTGAGATTCTCCCAACCTCTCTGTAAGATAGATGCTTTTATTGATATCTCAGATGTAGATATAGATTTTTAGTGTTCTGTGTTCAACCCTTTGAAGGAAAGGACTCTCTAAATAAATGATCAATATCTGAAATCATTTCCTTTCCCAAACATTTCCTAGCATTACCACCCATCACTATTGGGGAAACCTGTAAAAATTCCAAAGAATGAAAGAGTTGCATCACATTTTTTGGACTGCTCTTCTTTCCTTCTAATATGAAATAGTCTAAATATTTGCAGGCCATTAACTCTATTTGACTGTTACAGGTGAAAAGGAAAAGTTTAAATGTTTCAACTCAGTAAATTGACATTATCCTTTGTATCTGGGGGATGCTTTGGAAAGTTTTTGTTTGCCTGGGAGCATTAGCAGGAGGGCATGAACTTCCTTTGCTCATAGTAAGGCTTTGAAACTTTGATCAGGACCTCAGAGAACTAGCAACAGTTGATTATTACCTAGTTAGCTATAAATCTAACTACTATGGCTTTCATCTTCTGTCTGTTGTAGACATTTAAAACAGTGACTGGGTTTAAATATTTACTTATGAAGAAACAGGTTATAGCTTATTAAAACCATCCCAGAATTTAAAATATTTTATATTGAGAAATAGGGTAAGTTTGGGGGAAAAGAAAATGAAGTCCACTTATCCTATTTTTCTGGAATTAAAAAAAAAGGAAGAGTGAATTACATTCACTTGTTTTAAACAGTTATAATAAATACAAACAGTGATGAAAGAGGCAAACATTGTAAATGAAGACTCTGTAATGGCAAGAAGAATCCTATTCTGAGTTGAAAGACAGTCTTCTAAAGGGTATTTTTTCCCTTACAATCCAGTAAAGCGCCCAGATCATGAAATATTTCAACTCCAACACTGTGCCTGAAATCAGATAGAACAACTGGGGAGAAAACCTCTGCCTTCATTCAGGGAGTTCCTATTCTAAAACAATTGATTGGGTAGAGGGAATGGTTTAAATTGTCTATTTACATTGGTGTATGCTGATTATAGGAGTCTTCCTCACCTCAACTTTAATTTACTTGTGAAAAGACTTAGAATTTGAGGTAGATCTTAAAGGAGGAAAAGAAATGACAGAAGAACTTATAGGAGAAGCACACTAAAAAACTTGGGATCAGAAATGGAATGTCATTGACTTCTGACTGGAAAATAACAAAAAATAATTTTCAAGGTAGAAAAGATATTCAGTGGATTAAGTGCTGGGCCTAGTCAGGAAGACTACTAGACACTTACCAGCTGTGTGAGGAAACAATAAAAAAGAAGAGACATTAGGAAGGGGTAATTTAAGATTGTACAAGGAAAAAATGGATCCTTAAGGTCAACTTTAAAGAAGGTGGGACTACTTATCCATGCTTTTGAAGTGTTTTTAGATTGTGCATTTAGATTGTGTTTTTGACCAACAGAAAGAAAAAATATCACTAACTTGTAACAATTCAAGAATTATGAATCAGTATATCATACTTATTAACTGAAACATGACAAATATTTTTTTCTTCTAGAAGTCGAATAAGAGGGACAGAGTAATTATGTAAGCATTAATTAAAGTTTTGTGATCTTGTAAAGGTTCCTTTTATGAAAAATATACAGGACCATAAAATCATAACTAATCTCTAAAATTATGTAATTCCCTTGGGGATTTTTTGGTCTCCTTTTTATGTTTGATAGTTTGTTCTATCGATATTTCATTTCTCAAGAATTCCAAAGACTGTTGTATGAATTTTATTTCTTTGGAAGCTACATGGCACAGCTCAGGAATCAGCAAGACTTATTTTCCTAAGTTCAAATCTGACTTCAGACACTTACTAGCTGTGTGATACTGAACAAGTCACTTAACCTATTTGCCTCAGTTTTTTTCACTGTAAAATGAGCTGGAGAAGGAAATGGAAAGCCCATTTTAGTATCCTTGCAAAAAGAGGCACACAGAGCCAGGCACAACTGAAAACAAATAACATATGTCTTCTTGCAAAGTACAAATTGTTTTGAGATTTAAAATATCAGATGATTGTTGAAAGTCATAAATTTCTCAAATTCCATACTGGTATCCCTACCACCACCAAATGAGACTAATTACATTTATTTTTTCATGCTTGAGATTGATGTATATATAACAATTACTCATTGTTCATCCAAAAAAAATTTATAGAACCTTACTGTATACAGACCTAGACTTGATACCATACGGATACCTTTTATAGATATTAAAAATTGGAAAATAACTCTTAGCTGTATTTATTTATACACTGTGTGTGGTTTTTTTCCCCCCACAAAATTAGTTCAAAAGCTTTGAAATGTAGAATTCCCACTATTGGGTTTTTATGTTAACTGTTAAAATGCTTTATGATCATTCATTTGATACTTTAAAGTCTGTAAAGCCTCTGCCTAGCAATAATTCTGAGATATAGGTATTCTAATCCCCATAACACAGATAAAAAAAGCTGAGACTTAAGAGAGTTAAAAGTCACTCAAGGAGCAAGTCTTAATGGCAGGACTCAAATGCAATCTTTGTGACTCCAAACCTAGCTGTTATGATTCATTTCTCTCCTCTGCCTATAGAGTCATTAACAAGCAACTTTCAGAAGTAATCAATTGTTTTTTTTTTTTTTCCCATGGTATTTTATTCTCCAAATACATGTAAAGATAGTTTTCAACATTCCAAATGTTTTCTCTCTCCTTCCCTTACTTCTCCCCTCCCCAAGAGTGGAAGTAATTTGATATAATTAAGTATTCTTTTAAACATATTTCCTTGTCATATTGTACAAGAAAAATCAGGGGAAAAAAAACAAACAAAATGATAAAAAGGGTAAAAATACATGCTTTGATCCATATTTAGTTTCCATAATTCTCTGCCTGGATGTGGATAGCATTTTCCATCCCAAGTGCATAACCAAATTTTTAAAAATTCTATATGAATGCAGTTTAGGCAAATGCTCATGTAGAAGTTTACCTCACTGATTTTATTGTGTCATCATTTTGTTTTGTTATGATAAGCTTCAGAAATTTTGAAAAATATCTAAGCTAGCTGGTGGAAATTTTGGCTGCTATGCCAAAGGAATCAAGTGAAACTAAATAATGATGGGAAAGAGTCACCATTGTTTTAAATTTATATATACTAAGACAACATAGGACATACAAAACAAGTCATTTTTTTTCTTAGTTTTGTCCATTTGCTGTGTACCCTATTTTCATGTTTGAGGGGGAAAAATCTTTCTATGAGAATAAGTAAATGATAAAGCCTTTATGAAGGGTGTACAGTGTGTTAGGCACTGTTAACAGCTAGAAATATATTTTTTTTAAAAAAAGACAACCATTAACTTAGGAGCTTATGTAGAAGAAGGCAATACATGGGAAGAAATAACCAGGAAAAGGAATATTCTGGAGAAATAGAAAGCAGGATGTTTATAAACTCTGAGACAGGCAGATGGGAAGATACCCTGGGTGCATGCTTGAATGTAAAAGTAAGATGTGGTGTCTTTAGCCAGTCAGTAATGTTGAATGGGTTAATTTGGAGACATTCAGATACTAATCAAAAAGGATCCAAATAAAAAAGTACACACATGGTCTGAGCCTAGGAAACAGAACTGAAAGTTTTTCATGATCATGTAATAGGAAAGCTGATTGTGTCATCATACACACTTGAGTCACCACTCCTAACTGATTTGACCAAATCCTCGATTAAATCAGTACACTTGTCTAGTTCACTTTGGTTGTTCATCTTTTATCAAATGAAGTAATCTTTTCCCCTGCCCCCATTGAGCTGACTGATCATTTTACTAAAAGCAGCTGAATGAGAGCCAGGTGACTTAAAACAAAGCTAGCCATAGAATGTACAGATCAAAAAATATATAGAATTAAGAAAGAAATTAATATGATTCTTAAATACCAGTCCTTATTTTCTCAAAGAGGTTGTTTGATAATAATAATTGTAGATTTATCACCTAATGTAAAGCCATAAAAGATTAACTGATTATTCTCTGAGGTAAGTAAAAATCATTTAATAGGGAATCTAAGAGTTATAAATTTTTCTATCTCAAAGTTTATGCTATAAAATAATATTACTATCAGCAAGGTCATTTGTCCATCAGGAGTATAAAAGATTGCAGCTGAGAGGTTTGGCTCTGGTATTCAAAAGGTTAAGGAGAGCCAGGACACAGAAATGTGAAGGGCAAAAGCCCAAGTTCTGTATCTTTGTTCTAAGTCCCAGCTGGCAGTCTTGTTTGTTAGTCCCAGTGGATACACAAAAACTATTTTTGAGCTAGCACATCCCTCAGCACAGATGTTGAAGAGGCTATAATGCCTGAGTTCTGTTAAATGGCATTTTTAGTTTATTGGTGTCAAATTTTAGAGGCTTCATTGCATCATGAGTAAGTAAATGGCAGTAATGTACCCCATGAAGATTTTCACAATAAAAAAATGAAATAACCCTGGAATTAGAAAAGAATGCATTTATAGTCCTCATTATGCTTTAAAAAAAAAAACCCAACATAATAATTTTGGCCTATAATATTAAGTCCTAAGTATAAATGTAGTATTAATTTATTTCATTTATGTTATGAAAAGCAAGTTCTTAATATTTTTACATACCAGATTTCCAATTTTGACCATTACCCAATTAATGGGCATCCACTTAGTTTCCAATTCTTTCCCATTAAAAAAAGGCCTATCTTAACTAATCTTAATCTTAAAATACTTATCTTTTTTTGTACATATGGGTATTTTTCCTCTCAATATTCTAAATTATCAAAACTGGAAACTGTATGTTAAAGTATTAAAAAGGACTTAATTTTCATAATATAGATGAAACAATACTGTACTTAATACTTAACATTATAGGCCAAAATTAATAAATAGAAATAACCCACCTACATTACTTTTTTAAACAATTTTATTCTTTAATAATCTTTCCCAATATGATTCTTGTGAAGTGTTTAAATTCATATTTATTATTTTAATTTATATTTCCTCAGTTGTTAGTGATCTGGAGCATTTATGTATATAATTGTTGGTAGTTTGGATTTTTTCCTTTGAGAACTGCTTGCTCATATCCTTTAATCATTTACATATTAAGTATGTGTTTTTGTGGATTGATTATGGAAAAAAGATGACTGGTGGAAGGAGAAAGCTTATTTTTCTTAAATTCTTATATGTTTCCCTGTTCCCATATAATTTCTTAGAAATCTGTTGTAACACTTGAAACAGTGGTCCTAAAACTTTTTAAACAGGGGGCCAGTTCACTGTCCTTCAGACTGTTGGAGGGCCGGACTATATAGTTAAAACAAAAGCTCACACTCTGTCTCCGCCCCTCAGCCCATTTGCCATAACCTAGCAGGCCACATAAACATCTTCAGATGGCTGCATGTGGCCCACAGGCCGTAGTTTGAGAACTCTTGAAAATAACTAGCCTTGGTTATCACTAGTCTAATAAAGTGAGAGCTGACCTGGAAATCTGTCAATGAAATTCTCCAGTGGATTAAGGAAAACATAGGTTAAATCACTTACCCAGTGTCATTTAGCTACTTATTAAATGTCTGAGGTCTTCCTGACTCCAGGGCTGGTGATCTATCCACCAAGCCATCTTGCTGACTTTGTAGTAATATATGTGCCCTGTTGTGAAATTACTGACAAGAGTCAGAACAGAACAGTCTGTGGATTAATTTCAAAAATCAACTAATCACAGGGAGTAATGAAAATGTGACTAAGTAGCTAAATTAGAAATCTAATCTTAAATCCTATAACATTTAGCTGTATATCCCATTATCTAAAATGGTAACACTTTAAAAGTTAAAATTCTCAAAACAATTTAAACATTTTTAAGGTAAAGTAAGTCCCTCTCAACTACCAACTTCAAAATGTCAATCAATTCTAAAACCCAGTTACCTCTTAAATAAACATGTTCCATATAGGGTAGGGGTGGGATGGGTGGGTTTTCTTTAGAGATCATTTTTTAAGGATTCCTTATGGTTGGGGAGAGCGGGATGAGGTATGTAAGTGCAAAGTGGTATCAGGGGAAAGTAAGAATGTATCACAACTCCCATACTCTTTATCCTTTTCCAACTAGGACCAGAATCTGAAAGTATCTAATCCCTCCTTCCCCCCAAAATAATGTTGTTATACTGTTTGTTTGGAACTTTATCAAAAAATGTTTTAAATTCTCTTAGTGAGAAACAATTTGTTTCAATTCAATAATAAGTTGTGAGCAACAGAATGATTGTTAAATTGTTGTTGAACCTGAGACACAGTAAAATCCCTTCCAGTTTTCTTTCATGAATTCAAGAAAATAAGGTAGAATTGATATGGTTATATGAGCTCACTATATATAGAAGAATATCCTTTAATAGTTCTTTTTTTAGATACACTTTTCTTTATTTCTTAAAAAAATGAATAAAATATCTATGTGATTAAGTTATTTTCATTGGCACAGATTGTGATTGAACATTATTTTTAGAATTGATTAGAGTTGCAGAGCCTTGTAGATCTCTGTGCTTATTTGTATATAATATATTAATACGTAGGAGTACAAAAATCACAAATTTAAAAATCATAATTTGGAGACTGAGCAATGATTTTAAAATGTAGATTTAATAAGAGAGTTTTAATGCATTTTTACAAATGAAAGTCACTAGGAACCACAAGATGCTGATTTAGGGAATAAAAGGGAAAGAGAATAAACATTTATGTAATAGCTTATATGCCAGGCACTCTACTAAGCACTTTACAAATATCACATTTGATCCTCATGGATAATCTCATGAGGTGCTGTTACTTAAATTTTGCACTTGGTAGCTGAGACAAATAGGCTAAATTACTTTACCAGGTCACACAGTTAATAAGCCTCAAAAGTTAGATTTGAACTTAGGTCTTCCTTTCTTTAGGGCCAATACTCTATCCAATGTGCTATTTAATTCGCCCAGGAAAAATTTGGTTGCCTAGAGACATTCATTGGTACTGTACCTTTCATATTTCTTAAGAGAATCAAGCAACCTTACCAAATTCACCATGGTAGAACTAATTCAATCTGAATAAACCATTTATTAAACACCACCTGTTATGAATATAGACATACAAGTGCCTATAATACAAAATAGAGTGTGTAGAATATATAGGAGTGAGGGACTCAGAAGGGAGAGGACATTATTAGCTATGAGGCTTCAGGGACAGTTTGAGGGAGGCACCAATATTAATTCCTCTTAGTTGAGAAATTTTGTTTTGACACAATACACAAACAGAAAAAAAAAAAACTAACCATTAAAGGTATCAAAGTATAGTACTCTAAAACAATTAAGGAAAAGAGTATAAAAGAGTTATTGTCTGTGATAGTATAGCTAAGCCCATATTTTACTGTGTCATTTATGGTTTGATAAAAGAAAGGAATAGCATATGGTTTAAATTTAATAAGGGTGTGCCAATGTTGTCTATTACCTTTCAATATTGACTTTATATATTTTTATTCGTAGTGAGTATTATGAATATTGTTGCTTGGTTTTGTTTTCTTCACCTTGCATACAAGTCTTGTCATGTTTCTTTATTTTATCACTTTTTTTCTTAGTTAATTTTTTTCTAACTAGGTCTTTTTTCTTCCTTTTTGTTTTTTAAATTTTTCAATATTATTTTATTTTTCCAAATACATGCAAAGATAATTTTTCAGCACTCATTTGTGTTACAAATTTTTCTTCTTCCCTCTCTTGTCTTCCCCCAACCCAAAATAGTAAACAATCTGATATTGTTTAAATATGTATAATTCTTTTAAACATATTTCCTTATTTAATATGTTGCTCAAGGAAAAAAAAAACAGACCAAAAGAAGAAAAGCCACAATAATGAAAAAACAAATAAACAACAAAAAGATGAAAATACCATGCTTCAATCCACATTCAGTCACCATTTTCTGGGTATAGAAGGCATATTCCATCCCAAGTTTATTAGAATTGCTTTGAGTCGCTGCATTGTTAAAAAGTGCCAAGTCATCACAGTTGATCATCACACAATCTGTTGTTACTCTATATAATATTCTCTTGATTCTTCTCACTTCACTCACATCAGTTCATATAAGTCTTTTCTAGGCTTTTTTTTTTTTTTTAAATCAGCCTGCTGATCATTTCTTATAGGGCAATAATATTCCATTAAATTCATATACCTTAACTTATTTAGCCATTCAAAAAAAAAAAAAAAAAGGCTGCTACAAATGTTTTTGCATATGTCAATCCTTTTCCCTTTTTTATGATCTCTTTGAGATACAGACTCAATTCACTGCTGGATATAGAGATATACACAATCTTATAGCCCTTTGACCATAGTTTCAAATTACTCTTCAGAATAGTTGGATCATTTCATAACTCCACCAACAATGCATGTGTCCCAGTTTTCCCACCTCCCATCATTATCTTTTTCTGCCAGACTGAGAAGTATGAAGTGGTACTTCACAGTTATCTTAATTTGTAATTTCTTAATTGGTGATTTAGTGTATTTTTTTCTTATACCTACAAATAGCTTTAATTTTTTTGTCTGAAAATTGTCTGTTAATATCTTTTGACTGTATATCCACTGGGGAATGACTTATAAATTTGACTCAGTCCTCCATATATTTTAGAAATGAGAACTTTATCATAAACTTTTGCTACAAAAATTTTCCTCAGTTATCTGTTTTTCTTCTAATCTTGGTTGAATTGGTTTTGTTTGTGCAAAAACTTTTAATTGAACATAATCAAAGTTATCCATTTTGCATTTTATAATGTTCTCTAGTTCTTCTTTGGTATTAAACTTTTCTCCAAAAATCTGACAGACTATCACTTACTGTCCTAATTTGGTGTTAGTATCACCCTTTATGTCTAAACCATGAACCCATTTCAATCTTATTTTGATAAAGGGTCTAGTTTCTGCCATACTATTTTCCAATTTTTTTCAATAATTTTTGTCAAGTAGTGAGTTTTCATCCTAGAAACCGGAATCTTTGGCTCTATGAAACACTAGATTACTATAGTCTTTGACCTAATCTATTGCACTGATCCACTACTCTATTTATTAGCCAGTAACAAACAGTGATGATCACTCTTAGTCCATTTCTTAAGATAATATGGGAGGAGATATTAATATCTGACCATCAATTAGCATTCATTGAGCATTCTTTATATGCAAGCCATTTCTGGGGATAAGAAGAGATTTCCCCCCAAATGAGGCCATTTCCTACCCATATATTTATTCTTATTAAACAATCAACAACTCTTATCTAGGGCCTGTGGGATGTGCCAGGTACTCTGTTTAGTTCGAGGATTATCAATGTCAATCAATTCTTGTCCTTCCAGAGTTGAGGTTGTCCTATATTTTCAAACATACTGTTTACTTGATTGTCCACTTAAATCTAAAGCACTCATATAACTATGGAAAGGAATGAATTATGATGATATAGTTGTGAGTGTGTGTGTGTTTTGTTTTTTAAGGAACAAATCCACATAGTTGCAGTTATAATATTTTTTGTTGAAGTTGTAGATTCTAATTTCTTTATGGTTTTACATTTTTATTTATGTTATATTACTTCTCTTTTTATGAGGAGCCAAGCAGTCCTGGGCAGCACTGTCGCAGATAGGAAACCATTTTGGTCGGCTAAGATTTTTTTGGTTAAGAATGGTATGGAAGCTAGTGGCTTCTGAGAAGGCTTACACTGGAAAATGGTGGTTTTTCTTTATACTCCAAGGCTTTGCCAGAAATCTTGGGTTCTCATCACAACTTTGTTACTAACTAGCAGTATGACCTAGGACAAACCTCTGCTTCTTCCTTTCTTCATCAGAAAGAGACTGGCTGGGCCAACATTCTGGAAAGCAATTTGGAACTATGTCCAAAAGGCTATCAAACTGTGCATACCCTTTGATTCAGCAGTGTCTCTACTGAGTCTGTATCCAAAGAGATTATAAAAAAGGGAAAAGGACTCACATGCACAAAAATGTTTGCAGGAACCCTTTTTGTAGTGACAAGGAACTGAGTGGATGCTCATCACTTGGAGAATGGCTGAATAAGTTATTGTATATGAATGTAATGGAATATTATTGTTCTGTAAGAAGAAATTGGCAGAATGATTTCAGAAAAGCTTATAAAGACTTACATGAATTGATTCTAAGTGAAGTAAGTAGAACCAAGAAAACATTGTACATAGCAACAACCAGATTATATGATGATCAATTCTGATAGATGTGGATTTTTTTCCCTGAAGTAATTGGAGTTAAATTACTTGCCCAGGGTCAAACAGCTAGGAAGTGTTAAGTGTCTGAGATCAGATTTGAACTCAGATCCTCATGACTTCAGGGCTGGTGCTCTATCCACTGCACCACTTAGCTGCCCTTATGTGGCTTTTTTTAATAGCAAGGTGATTCAAGCCAGTTCCAGTGGTCTTGTGATGGAGAGAGTTATCAGCATTCAGAGAGAGGACTGTGAGGACAAAGTGTGGATCACAACATAGTATTTTCACTTTTTTGTTGTAATTTGCTTGTTTTTTTCTTTCATATTTTCCCCCTATTAATCTGATTTTTCTTGTGCAGCATGATAAATGTGGAAATATGTTTAGAAGTATTACACTTGTTTAATCTATATTGGATTGCTTCCTGTTCGGGTGGGGGAGAAGAAAAAGAAAAAAACTTGGGACACAAGGTTTGGAAGTGAAAATATTGAAAATTATCCTTATGTGTATTTTGAAAAAATAAAAAGCTGTTTAAAAAAGAAAGTAAAAAAAAAAAAAAAAAGAAAGAAAGCCTGGATCTAAAAATCTGAATGTATGACATAAGGAATAAAAGAAAGTGGAAAAGTAGAGATACAGTAAACAATATTATTTGTATAGATTAGATTTTTCCTTAATCCTGAGAACTTTTCATTCATAAGCCATGTACTTATCTAATTTTTCTACCCATTTCCTATCATTAGCTTTCTTTTTTTCTTCTTTTCATAAAACAATTTTAAAGATGCTAATGTAAAGTTCCCTGACTATACATTTTTGCTTATGTGGGTTTTGTTTTGGTCTAGACCTCTGCATCTGTAGGGGGAATTCCTAGTGAAAAACTTCCTTCTAACAATAGAAATCTTTACTAGCTCTACAATTTTCAGTGTTAGAACATAATCTGAGCTAATATAAAGTTAAGTAATGTACTAGGATCATACATCCAATAGGTATCAGAAGCAGGATTTGAAACTAAGGTCATATAGTGTCCTTAGGACTAGTGCCTTAGCTGCTATCATGTTGCCTCTCAATCTCACTAATGGACTAAATCCACTGGGTTTGTTCATGAGAGAATATGAACAGCATACCTCATAGTGAGAGGCAGTGTGGGAGAAGAGAAGTTAAAAATCATGGAACCTGAGTTACAATACTGGTTATATCACTTACTACCTTGTGTGACATTAAGGAATTTAGTTGACCTCTCTGGACCTCACTTTACTCACTGGGAAATGAAGAGGGTTGAATTAGGTGATTTCTAAGTGCTCTTCTTGCTCTAGATATCTGAATTTGGATTTATTATCCTTTTTTTCTACTTTAATATCAGATCACTTATTGGTACCGATAGCTTAATGTAAACTCAGTCTTGGTTTCTTTTCAATGAGTAAGAAATTTATCATGCAATTGTTCTTTATGTTGTATGCTATATAGAGTTGTCCCTTATATGCTGGTGTTATATTAATATTAGACAAGCAGCAGTATTTTGTGTCTTTTCTAGAGGTAATAATTAATTAAAAGTAAAGTAGAGATTATCTTTTTTGTTATGTAAATCATATAATCATAGCATTCTTATCTTTAAACTATTGAATTTCAAGAGTGTTCATTCAGTCTATTACATATCCCCTTATTGATCAATTACCACACTTGAATTATGACTTATGTCCCTCACTTTACAAGATGCTGTTCACTGAAAAGAAAAAATGAGTCATTTAAAAATATTGACTTTAGTTAAGGTTTTCTAATAGTAGAGATGTATCAGGTTGAAACTGAAGATTAATAGCTTGTCATTCATGAGAGAAACATATTTTTACAAGAAAGCATTTTTCAGAACTTCTTAGTTTACTTGAAATTTCAAAACATCAAAGATTTTTATTAGAAATAATGTTGAATTAGGAGTGTTCAGAAATAAAATATAAGGTTTTATTTTAAACATCCAGTATTTCATCTTCAGAATGTGAACATTTTAAAATATAGGAAGTAACCTTTATAAAATGCTCCTGACACTTCCTTGACTGTATATCTCTTTATATATTACATTTAAATATCTGTTAACATATTTCATTTGTAATCATAGAATAAAGATCATAGATTTAGAACCAGAAGCCTGTTGATGGCAGCCCCTTCATTTTACAGATAAGGGAAGTGGGACTTCTAAGGACATTGTGAATTGCCCAGTGTCACACAGCTAATAAGGGTCAAAAACCATGTTTGTGGTTGATTCTAACATTGTGAACATGGGAGACTAAAAAGATAGCATTGCCTTTTAATAGAAGGAAGAAAGTTTAGAGAAGTGGGTTCTGAGAGAAAAGATAATGAGTTCTGTATGTGGAGTTTGAAGGATCTGCAAAATAAAATGGCAATTTGTGATGTAGACCTGGGTTCAGGAGAGAGATTATAACTGGGATATAAGCTTAGGCATCTAGGTAGAACAGTAGATGAAATGCTGGGCCTGGAGTTAGGAAAACTTGATTTCAAATATGGCCTCAGACATTTACTAACTTTTGACCCTGGGCAAGCCATTTAATTCTGCCTCAGCTTCTTCATCTATACTTCCTTGGGGAAGTGAGGATGAAAGGATATAATATCTGTAAAGTGTTTTAAAAACTATAAAGAGCTACATAAATGATATTATTATATATGTGAAGTTGGGGGTCAGTTGCACAGATATGGTCATTAAACCCATGGGAATGGATGAAATCCCTGAGTAAAGGAATATGGAGAGAAGAGAGAAGTGAAACAAGTTGTAACATTAAAAGACAATCAGAATTACACAAGCATGCAAAAGAATGAAGGTTCTAGTGAAGGAGACTGAGGAGTGCTCAGAAAGGTAAGGGAAGAAGAAAGAGCTGAATCATGAAAATGAGAAAGAAGGTGTTCAGGAGGAGAGGATAGAAAATGTCAAATGCAGCAGAAAGATCAGTAAATACAAGGATAAAGAAAAAAGTCGGTATTGAAATTAAGCCATCATTGAGAATCTTAAAACATTTTTAAGTTAAATCATGAGGTGGAAGACAGATTATAAATTATTTAGAAGAGAAGAAGTAGATACATCAATTATAGGTGTGCTTTTTCTCAAGGAGTTTAGTGAAGAAGGGAAGAGAGAGATGATACAAAAGAAGCAAAAATGGTGAATACTCAGTTGTTTTGTTAAACCTAGGCATCAAGGAAGGAACCAGTAAGTAGGAAGAGATGGAAAATTAGAAAGTGAGGAAATAATAGTGAGAGCAATCTTATAGGATAATATATACATGTGACCTTGGCAAACAGAAGAGTCACTTTCAACAGAGATTGTAGAAGGACAGATCATGAAGGATGATGTCGCAGAGATAGAAGATGAAAAAAAAAAAGGAGAAAAAAATAACCAATTTTCTTGGTATAGTATGAATAGCTAAGGAGTCAGCTAAAGAAAATGGTGGAGTGGGCTCTCAGAAGGCTTGAGAAATAGTTTGGTATAGTTCTTGTAGTGAGTAGGACAGAGATCCAATTAGAGAGAAGTATAAGGATTGCCTTTTAGCAGTGAGGGAGGGAACAGTTGAAATTAAATTAACACTAATTTAGAACGGGCAGTCAACATGGTCATGTGACTTCCAGTTCCTTTTAGTACTCTGAGAATAGGAGTAAAAGAAGTGAATAGTGGAAGTGATCTGGTGATAGCACAAGGAAACCAGTGATTTCAGTGTAAAGCATGGGTGTGAAACTCAAATAGAAATGGGGGGGCCACTTAACTACACATAAGCTTTTCTGTAGATTAACCTAGTTTTGAAAATGTAATTTTATCAATGGTTTATTGCATTTTTATTTATTTTGTCAAGTATTTCCCAACTATATGGGATTGGACCATTTAATATGGTTTAATATGGTTTGGACCATTCTTGGTATGTGGGGAGCCTCATGGGGCCTGTTTTTGATAAGGAGAGTGCAGAATTGAACTGGTTCCCTAAGGAGTCATAACTAGGAAGACATTATAACCAGAGCTAGGGTGATGACTGAGAAAGTATTGAAGGAAGGAGAACTTGGAGGTCCCAGTAAGGAAGAAGAAGAAGTTGGATAAAAGGAAGGGTAACAGCGATGGAATGAAAGACGATTATAATTAGAGGAATTTTCTAGTTCTTGAACATGGAAGTAGAGTATTTGTGGATAATAGTGATATCACCATCCAAGAAAGAAAGTACAGAATTTGGGAACCAAATCTAATAGAAGATCCTCCCTCTTTCATATTTGGTAGTTTATAATTCACAAACTATTTGAAGTATCAGGTCAGCCCTAAGAAAAATATAGAATTGATCAATGGGGAATAATAAAAGATTAATGATACAGACTTGGGGAGATATCTCAAGAATCCAGTCATTTGTTCAGTGTATAATATAGTGAACAACCTAAAGTTGCCTGTCACATAATGGAGATGTTTTCTTGAGTGGCTATTTTTCCCTGAAGAATACTTACTTATTGAGTCAGCATTTACTCTTAAGTTGTTGTTCAATCATTTCATTCATGTCTGACTCTGTAATCCCATTTGGTGTTTTCTTGGCAAAATTGTTGGTGTGGTTTGTCTTTTCCTTCTCCAGTTTATTTTTACAGATAAGGACACTGAGGCAAGAACTGTTAAGTAACTTGCTCAAGGTCTCACGATTACTGAGTGTTTGAGGCCAGATCATTTTCCTAACTTCAGGCCCAATTCTCTACCTGCTGAACCACCTAACTACTCAAGCCTTGAGTAAGACATAATAAAATGAGAATAAAATTTAATACTTCAAAAAGCTATGGTTCATCAGGTGGGTACTCTTTTCAGTAACCACAATTACAACCCCTTTATACCTTACCAACTGCTCCTGGAGAGTTTCTGTGGCTGAAAAAATCAGTACTCTGTGGCCAACTTGATGCTGAATCCCTCTGAACTGAGCCAGTCACCAGGCCCAGACTTGAAGCCTTTGTCCTTTGGTTGGACTTGTCAGAGCTTGCACACTTCCCTGGCAGTAGCTTCAAAAAGTCAGGGTCATCTCTTTGCACTGATGGAACACCAGGGAAAGCCTTTAAGAGAGGAAATGAATGATGAGCAATTTCAAGTTCAAATGGAAATCAAAGACTCGAAAAATACTCCCTGGGGAGTTTTTGCTCATGATAAAGTAACTGTCTGGATCTTCACTTTTAGTGTTAAAATAATGAAAATTGAAGACTACCTCAGGGCTCTGAGGTGATTCATTTAAATTTAAACCATCAAAGTGCCAGTAATTATAACTATGTCAAAGTAGTATACTTAAAAAGAAGAAATCAAGCTCTGAAGTCCTGTATTTATAAACAAGTGTGGCAAGATTTTTAAACAAATGAAGATACTTGCATAGCTGCACTTAAAAGTTCTAGAGGGGGAAAATCCTTCTAAAAACACTATAGGACATCAACTTGGAAACTAAATGCTTCAAAGTCAGCACTTGGAGCAGATTTGAAAACTGTGGTTTGACATGATGAACTTTTGGATTTAGGCCATACCATGCAACTGACTGTCTATTACAGATGTTAGGAGACAATATCTCCAGTGTTTACCACAGTGTAGGATAGCTCTCTACTACCTATCAGAAAATGTCAGGATAAAAAGGAAAATCATTTAGTTGGGTTGTTTTTTTTAAATGAGGTCAAGATGGTAATGGATCACAGATTTTAGAGCTAGAAATTACCATAGGATCAGAGATTTAGACTTGGGAAGTACTTTGTCCAATTAATCACCATCCCCCAACTTAAACCCATCCCCATTTTACCAATGTGGAAGCTAAGATATAGAAAGATTAAATTACACATGATAGATTCAGGTTTTCTCAATATTATGTAGTAACTGAGTTGAGATTCAATCCCAGATCTTCTAACTAAACCTAATATTTTGTTTAAAACACTATTAATATCTAAATTCTTTTTCATTTGAAAAAAAAACTTTTCCTATATTAAGTAATTTTGTTAAAATTACTTGAGTATTAGCAAGGAGTTTGTCAATTTGTGATTTCACACTGCCAAATATTATTTGTCATAAATTGTTTAGTTCTAAGAAAATTTTGTTGTCTAGTCATTTCAGTTCATGACCCCATTGGGATTTTCATGGCAAGAATACTAGAGTGATTTGCCATTTCCTTCTTTAGTTCATTTTTACAGATGAAGAAACTGAGCAGAGTAAAGTGACTTGTCTAGGGTCACAGAGCTAATAAGAATCTAAGACCAGATTTTATTTCAGGTCTTCCTGATACCAGTCCTGGCATTCAATCCCCAGTGCCACCTAGATACCCTTCTAAGCTGATAGGTTTGTCTTAGGATAATTCTTTGTTAAAGTTGATGTTAGTACCTAATCTCCACAAAAAAGAACCCCCACAAAAAAAAATAATACATCATTGACTTTTTTTCTACTGTATTAAAAAATAAAAAAATCCCTTTTCATTTATCAATCCATTGGTGCTAATATAAAGTAACTGTGATTAGTTCATGGAGAAGTAACTGAAACATTTAGATAGACTAGCCCTCAAAAAATCATTTTAAGCAAAGAGTTTCCAGAGGTTCTTAAATTTAACCAAAATCTTGAGAAGATGCAGTAAATGAGGAAGGCATTCATTTTACATTTATCTGGTATCAGGTACAAATCTACTGAAAAAATCTTTTTTTTTTTTTTTGTTTATTGGCAGCTCCTTAGTGGCACATCTGGATTTCATATGTTTAATGTTGCCATAGATATTTTTGTTTAACCAGTGTGGATTAACAAAAGACTTTCTTCCACTCTAAAACTGTATCTCTGTCTCATTTGATATTGCAAAAGAGCTTTCCATTAACATTTTTCACTTGAAAATGTCAGTAGAAATAGGTTCATTTAGTTTTCAGTTTTCTTAAGCTTTTATTAAATATAATTTTGTGCTGGAAGAACACCAAAGAATTAACTGCAATTATACGAAATAGATTAAAATATAAAGAACTTTAGAAAAGATTCAAAGATATATAAATTGTGTAAGCATTTTTGTTCTCAAAGATAACCATTAGTTGAGATAATAGTGATCTATTTTCAAAACCAAGAAAAAATCCTATGATGTTAGGATTACTTGGTTCATCTTTGGACAATCAGACTAGCTTTTAAACTAAGACATTTATATGGTGTTTCAAGGTTTACAGAGGATGTAGCATTTTGGTCTTAAAGAATGGGTAAGATTTCAACAGGTGGAGACCTTCACTCATAATGATGTTATAATCTTACAAAACTCAGTGTTAGGCAAACACACTCTTTGTTTGCCTCAAGCCACATTTTTTTCAATTCAATTTTGATAGTCTATGTAACCAGGAATAAAAGGGAGTGAGAATAAACATATGGTTGGCTTGCCTGGACTTTTTTTCATGGGCAAGGAAGAAGTTAGCTGGAGAGAGGGGCATATCTATTATTTAGATTTCTGTCTTTTTAATCCTGTATACTAAGGGCAAAGAATTGAACATACAGGATATTGCATGTATTTTGCCAGTTACTTCCAATTTATTTTTGTGCACTCATTTTACCTGCTCAAATGATCAGATAGTGGAATTTGTGAGGGCATGAACTCTATTAGTTGTTTATAGATATTTCCCCACAGCCCCTGTTGTGCTCAGCACAACAAAGGACCTTCAATTATTGTTTAATCAAGAAATTACTATCATTTTCGGAAAATGTAAAACTTTCCAAAGGATTTACAAATTCACATACATCATCCCTTCAAAACATCATCAGAACTCTAATAAAACATAGAGGAAATGGAGGTTGGGTAGTAGAGAAATTAACTAGTAGCATCCAACATGCTCAGTGAAATATTGATAAGGAATTTAGCAGAGATATGTAGCAGATATCACTTAGGGTGAAAGAACTGGAAATCTCTATTTCATTGTAGCCTTAATAAAACCCACAGAGGAGGAAAACAATGCTTGAATTTTTCTGTAAAAATGAGGCATTCATTTCCTGAAGGTTTCTGATTAAAACCAACTGGAACCGTCCTAAGACAAACCCATCAGATTAACCAGATGACCAGATTTCTGCATCTCCTCAAACCATTAATAATAATGATGATGATTAGTGGCAGATAACATTTATATGTTGTTTAAAATGTGTCAGGCTGAGCTAAGTGCTTTACAATTATTATCTCATTTGAGTTTCAAGCCATCCTGGAAAGTAGATATTTTTTGTCCCCATTTTACAGATGAGGCACATAAGAATCAAGTTGTTTGCTCAAGGTCATACAGCTAGGAAGTATCTGAGACCAAATTTGGATCCAGATCCTCCTGACTGCAAGCTTTATTTACTATCCCAATGCTTGACTTCCTGAGCAGGGAATGCCAAGAATCCAAGTTGATACTTAAGAATTTATCCTAAGAAACCACTTTCTGGGTATGTTCTGATGTCAGTGCACATTCAGTCCATTGGCTTATGAACACCTTCCACATAGGAAGAATTTTGTAGTTAGAATTGATGTTCAGAATAAGCCTGCAATATTGTCACATGTGGTCTCTGGGGCCATTGGTGTTGTTTAACTAATTTTCTGTGTAATGACAGGAGGCTCAATGGTTGGATGAGTGAGGGTATATCCAAAAATGACTGGAAAAACAAGGAACAAAAATAAAACTTATTTTTTAAATGAGCCTAAAATACCATAAATAATCATGAAAGATTAATCAAATTACATTAAATTTACTACATCAGAAAGAAAGCAAACTAATAAATGTCTGATTTATAAATGCTAGATTTCCGTCAAGGGTTGAAATAAAAAGAGTTTTCTGGTCACTCTTTACTAGCTAGCTAGCTTTTCATAACCCAATAAGGGATTTTCTGCAAAGATACTGGAATGGTTTACCGTTTCCTTCTTCAGTGGATAAAGGCAAACAGATTAAGTGACTTGCCTGGATTCACACAGTTAGTAAATTTTTGAGGTTGCATTTGAACTCGGGTCTTTCTGAATCCAGGAGTCACCATGTTATTTACTGTGCCACCTACCTACCTCTTTTCTCATCTGTTGCATGAAGGAATTAGATATCTGAGGTCTCTTTTGGCTCCAATATGCCACAATTAGTAATTTTTAGTATGAAAATTCAATTAGAGTATTCCTATTCTCATTATTGTTCTGTAAGAAATGACCAACAGAATGATTTCAGAGAGGTTTGGAGAGACTTAAACATGATTTGATGCTAAGTGAAATGAGCAGAACCAGGAGATCATTATACTCAGAAACAGCAAGACTATATGATGATCAGTTCTGATGGATGTGGCTCTCTTCAACAATGAGATGATTCAAACCAGTTGCACTTGTTCAATAATGAAGAGAGCCATCTACACCCAGAGAGAGGACTATAAGAAATGAGGGTAAACCATAGCATTTTCACTCTTTCTATTATTATTTCCTTGCATTTTTGTTTTCCTTCTCAGTTTTTTTTTTCCTTTCTAGATCTGATTTTTTCTTGTGCAGCAAGATAACTGTATAGATATGTATACATATATTGGATTTAATATGTATTAGACTATCTGCCATCTAGAGGAGGGGGTGGGGGGAAGGAGGGGAAAATTTGGAACAGAAAGTTTTGCAAGGGTCAATGTTGAAAGATTACCCGTGCATATATTTTGTAAATAAAAAGCTATAATAAAATAAATAATAAAAAAAGAATATTCCCATTCCCTATTGAGTTCCACTTAATTTCAGTCTCATTGAATTCATTACCGACTATCAGTGATCTTAACATAATAGTTAATACTGTGTTTACCCCTAGAGAATATAAGTTCCTTGGAGCCAGAGACCATATTGATATTTGTATCTCTAGTGCCCGGCACAGTATATGGCATATTGTTGACAATAAATGTTTGATAATTGATTGATAGCTAGAAGAAAATTGATTGTTGACTGTTTGGCAACTAACAATATCAAAAATGATCAATTATATTCCCCCAGACCAGCTATTTTTAATATATTACATTTTCTTTAATAAGATAGCTATTTAAAGCTGTTTATTTTGGAGTAGAATTTACTTTCACATAGCAGGAATTCTCATTTACTGGACCTATTATCACCATTTGCAGTGCTTTGACATTTCCCAGTTCACTTTCATTTAGTATTTTGTTTTTCTCTATATAAATTACATGTAAAAAATAATTTTTATCATGTATTTTTGAGTTCCAAATTCTCTCCCTTGTTCCCTCTCAATCCCCCTGATTCAGAAAGTTATACAATGTATAATTCTGCAAAGTATATACCATATTAGTCATGTTGCAAAAGAAAACACAGACCAAAAAAAAAAAACACTCAAGAAAAATAAAGATTAAAAAAGTATGCTTCATCTGTATTCAGACATCATGGATAGCATTTTCATCGTAAGTTCTTCCAAGTTGTCTTGGATCATTTTGTTGCTAAAAATAGTTATGTAATTCACAGCTGATCATTTATAATATTGCTGTTACTTTATACACAGTACATTTCACTTTGTATCAGCTCATGTAAATCCTTCCAGGTTTTTCTGACAGTGTCCTGATTATCATCTCTTTATAACCACACATCACAAATTGTTCAGCCATTCCCCAATTAATGGCATCCCTCATAATTTCCAATTCTTTTCCACAATTAAAAAGCTTATATAAATATTTTTGTACATATAGATCTTTTTCCTTTTTTTAAAAATTGCTTCTTTGATACAGATCTAGTAGTAGTAATTGTTAAGTCAAAGGATATGCATGTTTTTTTAGCCCTTTGGACTAAGTTCCAAATTGCTCCAAAAAATAGTTGAATCAGTTTACAATTACTCCAAGAATACATTAATGTTTCATTTTTTCCCACATCCCCTCCCCAAAATTTGTCATTTTTCTTTTCTGCCCTATAAAGTTCAATCTATCTCAAAATTGGTCTAATTTGCATTTCTCTAATCAGTAGTGAGCTAGAGGATTTTTTCATATGGCTGTAGATAGCTTTGATTACTTCATCTGAAAACTTCCTGTCTTTTGATTGTTTATCAATTGGGGAACGGCTTTTATTTTTATAAATTTTACTCTATTCTCTATTTGAGAAATGAGGCCTTTACTCAGAGAAACTTGCTTCAAAATGTTTTCACCTTTATGATTACTAAATATAATTTCCTCCATTCTATTTCCCCCACCCCATATATTCTATCCTCTCTCTTTCTCTCTCTCTCTAGCCTTTCACCCTGTTACTCCTCAAAAGTGTTTTGCTTCTGATTTACCATATAATCTGCTCTTTATTCTATTACCTATCCTCTTCTTTTATCTACTTTCCCTCCTTCCTTCCTGTAGGGTAAGTTAAAATTTGTATATTCAATTGAGTGTCTATGTTATTTCTTTTTTGAACCAATTCTAAAAGTAAGGTTCACTCCTTCCCCCTCTTCTCCATCCATATCTCCCATCTTTCCCTCCATTGTAAAAGCTTTTTCTTGCCTCTTTTATGTAAAATAATTTATGCCATTCTACTCTTTCCTTTTCTCCCAGCTCATTCCCCTTTATAAGTCCTTTATTTTTTTTTAGATATTATCCCTTCATATTCAACTCATACCTGTGTCTTGTGTGTGCATGCGTGTATGTGTGTGTGTGTGTGTGTGTGTGTGTGTAAACTTATGAGGAGTTTATACTGCTTCTAACTACTCTAAAAATGAGAAACTTTTAAAATATGTTACAAGTATTATCTTCCCATGTGAGAATGTTTAACATTATTAAGACCCTTATGATTTCCCTTTTCTGTTTACTTTTTTATGCTTCTCTTGAGTCTTGTATTTAAAAGTCAAAATTTTCTATTCAGTTCTGGTCTTTTCATCAAGAATGGTTGATAAGTCCTTTATTTAATTTAATATCCATTTTTTCCCCAGAAGCATTATACTCAGTTTTGCTGGGTAGGTGATTCTTGGTTGTCTTTCAGGAAATGATTAGTGTAGTCTTTCAATTTCTATTTTATCCTCTGACTATAAAATATCAGTACAGTTTTCCTTGATAATGTCTTGAAGGATAATGTCTAGGCTTTTTTTTTAATTATAATTTTTAGGTAGTTCAATAATTTTAAAATTATCTCTCCTGGATCTACTTTCCAGATCATTTGTCTTTTTGTCCATTGAGATATTTTACATTGTCTTCTCTTTTCTTTTTCATTCTTTTGGTCTTATTTTATTGTTTCTTGATATCTTTCATAAAGTTACTAGCTTCCATTTGCTCATTTCTGATTTTTAAGGAATTGTTTTCTTCCACGAACTTTTTTATCTTTTCCATTGGGTCATTTTTACCATTTTTGCTTTTCAAAGCATTCTTCTTTTCATTGGCTTTTTCTTTTTCTTTTCTTTTCTTTTTTTTTTTTTAACTATTTGGCCTATTCTGTTTTTTTTTAAGATGTTATTTTCTTCAGTATTTTTGTGTGTCTCCTTTACCTGCTGTTGACTCTTTTTTCATGATTTTCTTGCATGACTCTCATTTCTCTTTGCAGTTTTTATCCTACCTCTCTTGATTTTCAGAATCCTTTTTGAAATCTTCCATGAACTGAGAGCAATTCATATTTTTCATGGTGTCTTTGGATGTTGGAGCTTTGACTTTTTTATCTTCTTCTGAATGTGTATTTTGATCTTTCTTGTTACTTTAGTAACTCTCTGTGATTAGAATTTTGTCTGTTGTTGGCTCATTTTTCCAATTTATTTCTTGTCTTTTAATTTTTGTTTAAATAGGTCTCTGCTTCCAAGGTGGAGATGACTGTTCAAAACTTCAAGGATTATGAGCAGCTATTTTCAGAGATACTTCTAAGAATCTCTGAGTTATCAGTTCTTTCAAGGTGGTATGATCTAAGGAGAGGTATATTTACTGTTCTCTTAGCCTGTACTCTGGTCTGTGAGTGACAACAAGCACTCTTTTCTGCTCTGGAACTGTGATGAGGTTCCTATTCCACTGTGGCTCCAAACTCTGGTATGCTAGTGCTCCTCCTCATCCTGGAACTGCCACCCAGTATTATGACCCATATACATATATGGGCAAAGAAACAGGGTCTTCTTGCCCCTAGTGCCAGCAAAGAAACCCCTATAATCTCCTTCTGATCATTTGTTCAACCTCTTTACCATTTGTAGTCTGAGAGCTCTGGAAATTGCCATTGCCCTTGCTAATTCAGTGGCTCTCAGGACCTGCTTCTAGTTTACTTGGTCCCAGTCTGCATTGATGTACCACTCTGTGTGTGTGAGAAATCTTTCCTGTTGAACTTCTAAATTGTCTTCCTCTGGAAAATTGTTTCAACCTGTCTTTATGGTGATTCTGCCACTCCAGGAATTGTTTTACAGCATTATTTAAAAGTGTTTGAAGGGATTTGGGGGAGAGCTCAGGCAAGTCACTGTCTTTTCTCCACTTTCTTGGCTCCACCTGTTGCTATGTCCCCAACCAACAATCCTCTGCTTCTGTTCAATTTCAATCCTATAACATTATTTGCTTTAATTGAGATGTAAATGTTGGTTGTTATTTCTTTTTCCATGTTTGTGCAGCTGCCACAATGTCTACCTTTTTATTTATTTGTCCATATTGACATGAATCATTATAGACTTCTATCTCTGAGAGGTCAAGGACAATGCTTGCTTAATTTGCATCATAAAATGGCAAGAGTTTTAATATGATTTTTTTTTTATTGATGATGATATAGCCACAGTGTTTTATGTGATAAAATACACTTGTAAATATCAGGCATCTTTGAAAGTAAATGTTATCTAACATACTTGTTAGCAATGTTAGTGGATACCCAAATCAGATTTGTCCAGATTATTCTAGGAGTCACTGCTAATCTAGTTCTTTTTACTACATTAAGAGACTGCTCAGATCTTGGGAAATAAGTATTTAGGACCTACAATGACCAGTTCTTTAGATTCTCAATCATTTTGTTGATTTTGGAGGGCTTAATTTAGGTAACACAGATCTATGTATCCAGTTCAATCCCTCCCTTGAGTTTCAATCTTACATTATCAATTGTCCCAAATTCAGTATGTCTAAAACATAATTTATTATCTGTCCGCATGCCCCAAACCCTTTTCTTTTCCAATGTCCTTACTTCCTTCAAAGGAAAGACCATCCTTCCAGTCTAATAGGCATGTTTCTTGATTCCAATCCCCACTGTACTTCATACAACATATCTAATTACCAAATCTTGCTGTTTCTATTTCTACAACATCTCTCCAATATGACACCTTTTCTCTTTTCACACAGCTACTGCCTTCTTTTAATCTTAATAACCTCTTACCTGGACAACAGCCTCTCAAAGGGTCTCCTTGCTCCAACCCACTTCCTATCTCATAATGGTAACAAAAAACATTTTTCTTTAAGCACAAATCTGACAGTGCGACTTCCTTACCCAATTACCATCATTTGCTCCCTAAATCCTCCAGGATGAAAAGTAAACTCTTTTGTTGGATCATGAAAACCCTTCAAAATCTAGCCCCAACCTGCTTTTCAACTTTATTGTACATTTCCCTCCTCCCATACTCTACCATCCAGTCCAAGTGATCATCTCTCATATTTTCCTCATGTTTTCCATATATGATACTCCAGCTCTCATCTCTAGAGTTTTGCAGTAGCCACTTGCATTGAATGCCAAGTGCCTAGAATGAACCTGTTCCTCACTTCTGGTTCATGGAATCTCTTTGTTTCATCATCATGCAACTCAGACACAACTCCCTTTTTTTCTCAATAATATTTTATTTTTCCAAATACATTCAAAGATAGTTTTCAAAATTTTAGTAAAGATTTTGTATTCCAAATTTTTTTTATTCTCTTTCCAAGACAATAAGCAATTTGATTTGTTGTACATGACTTATTTTCATATTTATCATGTTATGAAAGATAAATCAAACTAAATGGGGAAAAAATGAGAAATTTTTAACAAGATGTGAAAATACTATACTTCAGTCAGTCTCCATAGTTTTCTCTCTGTGTTTGTGAATGTCATTTTCCATCCCAAGTATATTGGAATTGAAACACAACCTTCTTCATGAAACTTTCCTTAATCTTTATTGCAGGTATAAATTTAAGTATAAGGCCTACCACATAGTAGGAGCTTATTATGCTTATTCACTTATTTATCCTATCAAGTTTGAACTAAAGAAATAGTCTTGTTTCTTGTGTTTCATGGAATTAGCCCAGTCTTTGGTAAAATTCTAGGGTAAGAATCAAGAAGACTGAACCCTAATAAATTTTAGCTGTTCTAGCAGCTTGGTATGTCTTCAGATAGTACAATGGATAGAGAGTCAGGCATTCTATCTGCAGTCAAGGACACCTGAGTTCAAATTTGGCCTTAGACACTTCCTAGCTGTATGATCCTGGACTAGTCATTTTATCTCTCTGCCTCAGTTTCCTCATATGTAAAAATGGGGATTATAGTAGCACCTATCCCCACAGTTGTGAAAATCAAAGGAGATAATATCTGTAAAGCATATAGCAATAGCTACTGGAACATAATAGGTGTTTATTAAACACTTGTTTCCTTCCTTTAAATACTTTGTTCCTCAAGGAATTTACAATTTATTCTTATGAACAGAGGGATAACATCTAGAGACAAGTATAATGTAGAATTTGGTAGAAGTAAGTAAAGGAAAAATGTAGATGTTCCTTAATTGTATTAGAAGTAGTTTCTTTTACTTGGCAATATTGCTTACTTGGGTTTTATTATGGTGACCACTTCATGCTATGATAGTTTTTTCTCCAAAGTTCAACAAGTGGAGGCATTCCTGTAACTTGCCAATATAGTAGTGATGATATTTGAATTTTTGAGATACTACATGTGATTGAGAAAGATCCAAGAATTTTATTTTTTCTTGAAATTTTAAAATGTGCATTTCTCTCAGCATAATCTGCAAATATGACAAGAGATTGTTTTTTTTTCATTTTTCATAACCTTATTGTATATGGTATGCAAAGAACAAGCTGGAGTTAGAACTGAGGTCTTTTGACCCCCAACATCACATTATCATGTCCCTCTCAGTTTAAGTGTCCCTGGGATAGCAGGGGCTGAGCCTCCCTGGTTTATTCAACCAATCCTCAGATGGCATTATCCTGAGCCATCCACCATATTGCGCTCTTTCCATCTGGTTACACTCCAGTTCATTTCTTCCCTTCTTCTATTGTGGCACCCATAACTGAATCCAGTGTTCCAAATGTGGTCTGACCATTGCAGAGGTTATTACCATAGAGTCAGAAGCTTTATTCTGCTTGTTATAATATTAATAATGGTCTTTCCTCTCTGTTTCAGGTACAACCAAAGTAAACCTTGTGAAGATCCCATCTACCACCTCCAGTCCACGAGACACGGCTCTGGCAGCTGTGATCTGTAGTGCACTGGCCACTGTTCTGTTGGCTCTCCTTATTCTTTGCGTTATCTATTGTAAGAGGCAGTTCATGGAGAAGAAGCCCCGCTGTAAGTCTATAATTATATTTATTTATGGAGAAGTGAATTTATGGAAAAGTGAACTAAGGCTATTAAAGGTTTTGACAGGAAACCTGACTAAAATGAGTATCAGTGAACTGTTCAAGTAATCGGAGATTAGTGAAAATAAATCCTAGTCTATTAGTCTCAGGGAGGCCCGAGAACAGAGAGAAGGAGGAGGTACAGAAGAAAATGAATGGCATTTTTATAGAAATGTTGATAAGTATGAAACATCTTAATGCCTCTAGATAAACATGAACAATGAAATTCTTTGTAACCTGAGTGTCTTACCACTTCTAGATTTCTTGACAAATGGCTTTCCATTAAATGATCTCAAATGAGATCATTATACATGGAAAACCATTTGTTGTTTTAAGATTAAATTTACCAGTAATTAAAAATGTTCGACCTTTCTTCTTAAAAAAACTAGAAAAGGTTAGTTTGGAATTTTCCACATTCTCATGTTAATTTATGCCTTCATAAAGGAAAGTGCAGAAACAAAGAGTTAGTTTGATGCATTCTTCTTCTTCCCTTTTTACCAACAGGGTCTATGAGATCACAGGATATCCAGTACAATGGGTCAGAGCTGTCATGTTTTGACAGACCTCGACTTAATGAATATCCTCATAGAACTTGTTGTCAATGCCATCAAGATTCAGCACAGACTTGTGGTAAGTAAGGCCTCATTATGAGCATATTAGAAGAATCAGAGTAGCCCAAAGGAAGTACAGAAGGAACTGGCACTTTTACCTAGGAATTGAGATGCTTAATTTAGTCAAATGATTTGTTAAAAATTATATTGTCACATTTTCCCTCCTTTCTCTCTGATGCTTTGGTTCTGATTCTAAGTGTTAAAAGAAAATTGCCACCTCATTAAAACCCTAGAATGTCTGGGTGAGTTCATCTTTATTGCTTGGGGTCAATGGAGCCTTCATTTAAACAACCTGACACCCTGCCTGTTTAGACAAGTGTTTGTTTCCTGCCTTCCCTATAAAATAGTTCTGAGAATTCAGTTGTTGGCAATTAAACTGATGTGTGAGATCTGCTTGCCTTGAACCCAGGAATTGGGTACATGGACCTTTATCCTATAAAATCTTGAAGAACCAAATGATTTTTAGAAATGTTCATACAAAAATGTTTTCTCCCAAGAATTCTAATTACCATATTGATGGTAACTATACCAAGCAAGGCAACTAGAAAGATCTTAGAGAAAGGACATAACTCTCTAAAATCACATTAACATGATGAGGGGCTGGTAGTTCAAGAATCTCAAATTCTTACAAAAGATTGAGTTTTGCTCCTATCAGAGGAATAAGTAGAAAGTGTTTTCATAGGATCCTATCTAGGATTCAGAATGTGAAACACAAAATTAATTGAAGTAACAAAGTTTACAAAGTTGGACACAAAAAATTATATGCATTAAGCTGAAAATGTGAGAATATAACTTTTCCTAAGTATTTTAATTTTTTCTCTTGAAATTGTGCATTTGCTTACAAATCAAAATATATTTATCTTCAGTACAAGGCATTGAGTTTATTAAATACATGCTCTATAGAAACTTTATCTTTGTATTCTCTATAGTGTTTGGCATAGCAATGAGCATATGTTCAGTCATTTTTATATGATGAATAAATGACAGAGGGACTCAGGAATGACATAAAATCAGTACCCACTCTAGATGGAGATAGAAAGGCAAAGTGGATAAAGTCCAGGAAAACCTGAGTCCAAGTCCCATATTTGATACATGATCACTGTGGGACCCTGAACAAATCACATCACTCTCCAAGACTACAAGTAGACACAGACTGTATTGATAGGGGAAGTTTCTTTACCTGGAAATTCCCTATAATGATGAAATCACAGGTTACAAACCTCACTCAGTGATTCTCAAAGTATATTGTGGGAACCCTTGAGCATCTTCAAGATTTTTGTCAAGGGAATATCCTAGGTCAAAACTATTTTCATAATAATACTAAAACATTTCAATTTCTAATACAGTAAATATAGATAGATATAATCTACATAAACAAAAGCTCTTTTAAGTGTTTTCAATAATTTTTAAAAGTACAAAGCGCTCCTAGGACCAAAAAGCCTATTCTGAATGCTCTGATTTGTGGACTATTAAGGTGAAGAATTGGGGTGTGGCAGCCTTAGTAGAATGCATTAGTTTGCATTTGATTCTTAATAATTAAAGTTATTTTAATTAAGGTAAATATTATTATAGGAACCAAATAAATCAGTGAACCAAGAAGCATTTATTAAGGGCCTGCTAGGTATCATATTTTGTGCCAGGTGCTGACAAAAACAAGACAGTTCCAACCCTCAAGGAGTTTGTTTCATTAGGGAAATACATGTTCCCTAATAATTAATTACAAGAAAAATGTGGGAAATTGGGTGGCTCTTAAACAATAAGGGAGCTAGGAGATGAAGAGACTAAGAGACAAAGAGTCTGAGAAACAAAGGCAAGAGAAGCACATTTCAAACATGTCAGCCGACTTTTGCTAAGGCTGGGAAATAAGAGGTATCATCTTTTTCTTTTCTTTTCTTTTCTTTTTTCCTGAGGCTGGAGTTAAGTGACTTGCCCAGGGTCACACAGCTAGGAAGTGTTAAGTGTCTGAGACCAGATTTGAACTCAGGTCCTCCTGACTTCAAGGCTTGTGTTCTATCCATGGCACCATCTAACTGCTCTAAGAGGTAGCATCTTGTGTATGGGAAGGAGCCTAGTTTGGCTGCCACATAGACTTAAGAATCCATATACAGGGGGCAGCTAGGTGACTCAGTGGATAGAGCACCAGCCTTGAAGTCAGGAGGACCTGAGTTCAAATCTGGTCTCAGACACTTAACACTTCCTAGCTGTGTGATCCTGGGGTAGTCACTTAACTCCAGCCTCAGGAAAAAATAAAAAACAAAAAGAATCCATATACATTTTGAATTGATGGTGGGGAAAGGAAAAAAAAAACTCTGAAAAAATAAAACCAAATTTTTAAGAAGAATAAGATTATTTTCCATACATGACAGTTCATCTTTTATGACTAGTCTGTCTGGAATGCACTTCTTTCTAATCCTCTATCACATACCCACCATTGTGTTGGTGCTCCCAAATATTAGCCCTCTCTTCCTCTTGAAATTATTTTTTATTACAGTGTATGTCCTGTGTATTTACATTCTCATGTGCATATTGAATTTCCTTCAAACTTCCTGAGGACAGAGACTTTTTGGGGTTTGCTGTTGTAATCCTAGTGCTCTAAGAAAAACATGTAAAGTTGCTAAAGTGAATAATGTTCCAATAGGAATAATGTGATCCTATCTCGTGATCCTATTTTCTTTTTTTTTCACTTAATAATATTTAACTTTTTTCTAATTATATCTAGAGATAGTTTTCAGCATTCACTTTTTTAAAAACTTTATTTATTTTTTTTTATTATGGCTTTTTATTGACAGAACATAGGCATGGGTAATTTTTTAACATTGACCCTTGCAAACACTTCTGTTCCAACTTTTCCCTTCCTTCCCTTTACCTCCTCCCCTAGATGTCAGGCAGTCACATATATGTTAAACATTTAACATTCACTTTTGAAAGATTTTGAATTCCAAATTTTTTTCTTCCTCTCTCCTTTCCTTCTCTACCTCCTTCCCAAGATACCAAACAATCTCATCTGGGTTATACTTACTTGTACAATAATTTTAAACATATTTCCATATTAGTCATGACCTTATTTTCAAAATGCTTGTATTCACTCCAGGGCCAGTTCACTTGATTCCTTCTTTGCGCTGTGATGAGACCTGTAGCATGGATCATGGCACTCGGGGCTGTGCTCTCCACTCCAGGACCACCCTTCATGAAAGGTAAGGTGAGGCATCTCCAAGGATAAGAAATGAATCAATCGATTGACTTACCAATGCCAAAATGGACTGCTCTGTTTCTAAATGCTGAATTTGAAAGAGGTCACATATGACATATCTGATGACTATTCTGTGAAATGTCCCCAAATTAGGCAAGTTCATTTAGAGTTGCTTTACAATCCAGCACTCTTTTTATACTTTTTTCACTTCTACCAGTTGAATACACTTAATTACTCCCTATGCAGAACTGTGATTTATGTTTTTACTGGAGATGGATTTTCCAGGTGACTATGTGGTTTTGATGGCTTTATGGATATCCAATAGAATGGAAGCACCTTGAGGGCATTCATTTCATTGTTGTATCCTCAGGTCCTAATGTAGTACTTGACACATAGTAGGAATTTGTAAAATGATTATTATTCCCTTGATTAGCCAACTGATCTATTTTAAAACAAATGAACTATTTTAGCTTAAATTGATAAGGTAAGTAAATTAGGATAGCAGACAGCACTAAAGATGAGATTTGGAGAACTATATACAAGTTCTAAGAATTTGGTAATCATTTCTCATATCTCTAAACATTAGTTTTCTATAAGTTTTCTCCATTTTGTTTTTTACTGATGTTCTTTTTTAAAATTTAATTTTACTTTTGCTTTGTTGTTTTCCCAGGAATGCAAGTTCAGTGGGGGAAATGCTTCCAACATTCTTTGGTTCCATTTCCCATTCTACCTGCGGTGAACTTTCAGATGCCTGGCCACTCATGCAGAATCCCATTTGCAGTGACACACTTTCTCTCTCTGAATCTTACTTGGAACTGAATGGAGGCAAGAGAAATTCACTCAACCTGGAAATCGAAAACTCAGACACATTGGATTCAAACAGTAGCCAGGATCTGGTTGGAACAGTGGCTCCACTTCATTCTCATCCTGAAAACTTGGCAGAAACTACTGAATGGTCTCAACAAAACACAATTACAGATCCATCACTAACTCAGGAGACTTTATCTTTTAGAGACCAATTGGAGCAAGAAAACAAGGAAAACGTGACTATGGTTCCCCAACCTTCCCTCCAGGTAAGAAAAGATGATTAATATCAGTGTTTATTGAGCATCTATATGTACTAGATCAGCCTTGAAATGAAATGCTGGTTTTGAGTTAGTAATTGGGAAATTATAGCTCTTACAGTACACTTGATGAGAATTTGATATTCTTTTTCTTAAAAAAAAAAAAAAAAAATTAGTGGGAATTGGTTTTTGGAAGGATTCTGAAGGTATTAAATTCCTGTATATCAAAATTTATAACATATTCCATATCCTCATTGGTAAGCTTTTCATTACTAAAATCCTGTTTCAAACTAGAAAATCCTGTATTGGTCATAAATAGGGTCCTGTTTGTACTAAGAGGCTAATGTGTTATCCAGTATTTTGAAGTAGGGTTGAGGCAGAGTGCTTAGTACAGAATACTTCCAGACTAGAGTCCAGAAGACTTGAAATTGAATCCCAGTTCTTCTCATTAGTTGTTCCATGATGTTGAGCAAGTCAATTTAACTCTCTGAGCATGTTTCCTTGCTGAAAAACAGAGATAGCAATTCTATGACATACCCATGGGATTGTTAGGGGGCTTCAGTGAGATACTATAGATAATGCACTTTGGGCCCTAGATGAATATTTTAAAAAAGTAAATCAAAATAGATGATCCCTTAACATCTCTTCTGGTTGTAAGGCCTTTGATTTTTGAGGCTTTTAATAAATGTTTGCTGAATGGAAATAGTTTATGTATTAGGGGTGTGTGTGTGTGTGTGTGTGTGTGTGTGTGTGTGTGTGTGTGTTCCTTTCTGGAGTCATCCCAGCCTGTTCATATAATGCCCTCCCTGTATTCACCAAATGTGTGCTTTGAGAGAATCCAGTTTTTGAGAACAGGCAGCACATAATAATCAGAAAGGGTGGTCAGCAAGATGGAATAGGCTCCCATTCCATCCAATATGCATTTTTAGAGAGAAAATTGGACTCCTTGTGGCTTGTGTTAATTAGACTAAAGATCTATTTTCTCAGGCTTTTTATACTGAATCATGATACTTTGAAAATTAAATTTGAATAATAGCTACGATATTGGAATAACTGGAGGACTTAGAATTAAAATACCTATGCTTGAATTCCAGCTATTTTGTTTACTATCTATATGATCTTGAGGGAGGCATTAGCCTTAATTCCCTCATCTATAAAATGAGAAGATTGGTGTAAAAGGTCTTTAACATCCCCTATGTCTCTAAATCCTATAGTTCTAATTGCACAGACTGAATTTTCAGTTATTAAATTACCTTTAATATACTGAATCTTCAATAATGATTTCTTTTTAACTAACTGATTATATGGTATTAAAAAAGTCATTGGGCCTCTGCTCCTTCAGCTATCCTTCGTAGGTATTATCTGAAGTCCTTCCCAGCACTAAATTCTATAAGTCTGTGATTCTTCCACTGACTGGTTTTGATTGTTTAACCTTTATTGTTAACCTTTGTTAGGGGAGAGATTGAATAATTTAAACAAGTATAAACTCTTAAGCAGAACTTTTTTTTTAAACCAAGGATGTTGACAGTTCATGAAATTATTAGTTATTGACCACTTAATGGCCTTTCATCAACTATTTTAATATAATATTTGTGGGTACTCTACATGTTCTGACCTCAACTTATTTCTGTAAGGGTTCTGAAAAATAAATATTTCAGTGAAAAGTCTATATGAATTTTCTCTATAGGAATTTTTTTTGTCTCATTTTCTTTTCGTGTTATTTTGTTGGTGGTAGTATAAAAGAATTATTGTCATGTTTTTATGACTGCTAAAGTTTTTTTAATTAATTGATAATATTGGTCTTAGACTATGCAACAAATGGTGCAATCATTTTTTGTACTAATTTACCCTTACTCAATAAGAAAATTATAAAAATATGGAAGGAAGAAAGGAAGCAAGCATTTGTTAAATACCTACTATGTCAGCCTCTGTGCTAAGCACTCTATAAATATTACCTTATTTGATCCTTGCAACTCTTTGAGGTAGGTGCTGGTTTTATATTTGAGAAAACTGAGACAGAGATTAAGTGACTTGCTTACATAGCTAGTAAATGTCTGAGGCTGGATTTGAATTTATATCTTCCAAGTTCCAGATTTCTGTCTCTCCTACCTGCTTCTAGTTATTAGTACTAGATAACAAAACTTTCAACATTAACAGATATAATTGTAATACTAACATTATATCTTATGTATAAATGTTATATTAAAGTCAATTCATATACATATTATTAATGAAAAATCTTTTTATATATAATTTGTGAATATTTTAAGATAATAAATTAAGCCTTGAAGGAACCTCAAGTCCAATTACTTCATTTTATATGTTAGGGATCTGAGTCACAAAGACTTATCCAGGGTTAAATAGCTAGCAAGTGCCTGAGAAATGATTCCAACCCAGATCTTCTTAATCTCAAATCTACTATTCCATTCCAAAACTTCCTATATGGAACTGCATGTAAGGGAATGCAAAATTATGATTTATTCAGTAAATGTTTGATTTATATACCTGATTAATATATCTACATGACCAGGATCATGTAAAGATTTTTTGGGCAAAAAGGGAAGTGGAAAAAGTTTAAGAAGCCCTTTTCTATTCTACTACAGCTTGTTGCCTGATGAAGAAAGGTCTGCCACAATAATTTTTCTCCAGGAAAGTCTGAGTCTGTTGGGCTTCTCAGTATTATTCCAGGCCTATCTCTTCCTTGAATCTTTACTGATGTAGGGCCTTATAAACAGAAACATCTTCTTATTAATATTTGTTGATTTACCAATAAACTCTTGTTATATGGTAATAGGATTACTGTGAACACATTGAGTTTGCCTTAATGACCAGAAAAATCCACACTTCATTTGTATTTAATATTATCCATTAGCATTCAAAAATTAATATAGTAAAGTTCTCAAGTTTCCTTAAATGGGCTAGACATCCTTCTTGGAATCTTGCTTACTGTAATTAATGTATTTAGCAAATTATTTTCTCTTTATATTTGTATACTTCAATCAGCCCAGGAAAAATTCTTTAAATCCAAATTACTGGGAGGCTGAATTTGATTGTGGAGTAAACTTCCTTCTCTAAGCTCTTCCTCCAGTTTCTCATCCTGAAATGTGACCCTGAGATCAGTAAGGCCATTGACAGAGGAAGCACAAGCCTTGGCAAGAATTACCAAATAGAAAAGGCCTTGAGTAGAAGAGACCTGCTAACAGATTGGCCCCCTTTGGACCAGGCCAGCTGAGTGCCCAGAGGCTCATCACCACAGGAAATTCATCTTTTGGCCCAAGCAAATCATCTTTAATAAAGTGTGGAGGATTCACTGTTTATATCAGTATATGGAGTGCCCCTACCAGTGAAAGCAGACCTTCTGACCTTCTGAAAATATTAAAGATGTAAAACTTCACTGATTTAGGCTAATTTCAGAGAAAGTCAGGGTTGTTGACTTGGTTATCAAATTTATTAGTTCATACGAATCAATGAAAAATATGAATTATATTTTCATTTTTATTCCTAATACAATCAATCATTATTTCCATAGGTGGTGGAGTAGATAGAGTTCTGCACCTAAAGTCAGAAAGCCTAAATTCAAATCCTACCTCAGACACTTATTAATTGTGTGACTCTGGGAAAGTTACTTAACTCTCCTCTCAGTTTGCTCATCTATAAAATGGGAATAACATCAGCACCTACTTCCTAGGTTCTAACAAGAACAAAATGAAATGATACTTGTAAAAACAGTTGCAAATTTTAAAGCCATATATAAATGCTTGCTCTTATTCTGGTTAATTTATATAGACATGCAACCTGCCATCTGGGGGGAGGGAAGGAAGGGGAAAATTGGAACAAAAGGTTTGGCAATTGTCAATGCTATAAAATTACCCATGCATATATCTGGTAAATAAAAACTATAATTAATAATAAAAAAATTTATATAGACATGTTAACTTAATATACTAGAGTTGCTAGGATATATCTCTAAGGATTTTCCTTAATAAGCAGATAAGACTGGCTTATAATTACTGTGTCAATAACTTTAATTACTTAAGAAAACAAACTTTCAGGATAACCCATCAGTACTTTGAAAGCATCTGTTTCTATCCTCCTTTCATTCTTGTACACAGGAATGTTTTGCTCAGCAAATCTCTATAGATTGTCAAAAAAAAATGATTTTTTAAGTCTTGGTCCTGTCTGAATCATCCTAGATTCCTTTGTATTGTTTATAATTGCATACCTAATTAATATATCTATCTGCCCATGATCACTTAAAGATTTCTTGGGCGAAAAGAGAAGTGAAAAAAGTTTAAGAAGTCCTTTTCTTCCACCACAGCACATTCCCTGATAAAGAAAAGTTTGCCAGAATAGACAATACATTAGTAGTATCTGAACTAATTTGATTTTACTATATTTAATGCAACTTATGATATACATAGGTATATGTGTACATATATATTTGGTATGCTCTTCCTTTTGGCCTAAAGTACCTTTGCTTTGTGATTTCCGGAAATCAATGTCCTATTTTGAAAGGGCCAAACATAATGCTTTCTTTCCCCCTGGAGTGTCTATTCCTCAAACTGCCCTCAAGAGGTCAGAGGTTCCTTCCTGCTAGAAATATCTGTCAGAGGCTGATTGTGCATATTCCCTTGAGACAATTGGAAGAAAAAAAAAAAAAAAGTCTTCTTATCTTATACCACGATTATCCACAAACTTTGTCCTGTTGCTTAATTGATGACAGTATCTCCCAGAAACTCAATAAGGCATTATATATAGACTCCTTTCTATTTTTGTAGAAAACAAGCAATATATAACCCTCCCTCCCTCCAGTATGATTTATTTATACTTTAAGGGCTCAACATTCAGAAATGATAAGTACCACCTATTTGCAACATTGAGGGCTATCTTCAGTCATCTTGCTCTATATCTGGCCACTGGACCCAGATGTCTCTGGAGGGGAAAATGAGGCAAGTGACCTTGCCCAGCCCTCCCTCACTTAAATCCAATTCACTTTCATGTCATGGCATCCCCTCCCTGACTTCATGATGCTCTTTGAGAACAAAGGATAAGGGGCAGCTAGGTGGCGCAGTGGATAGAGCACCAACCTTGAATTCAGGAGGACCCAAGTTTGTTAGGATTACTAAGTGAGAACTGAGGTTGTCTGGACAGTGACAAGGTGAGAATTCAGGTTTTCTGGACAATTACAAGGTGAGAACTCAGGTTGACTTGATAGAGGGGGCAAGCTCATTGGCTGGGGTGGTTCTTCCCAGAAGCCCTTGCATTATCCCACGCCCATTCTCTGGGAGAATAAAAGAAGAGGACTCTCAGAGAAAGAGGAAGACTCTGAATTGCATCAGGCTTGACGGGGCTCTCTGCAGGAAGGGAAGTCACTTCTTTGGACAAGAGTTAACAGCAACTGCCTGGAGACAACGGTTCGTTACAGGAAGAAGAATCTGTCTGAGAGATTTGAGTAGACACAGCAGATCTCTTCCCAGAGAGCGATCCAGCAGCTTCTAGAGACGACAGCTCGCTACAATTGGCGTCCACACGTGGGGCAAGGACTTTTGCTTATCCTGACAAGAGGAGCTAGACCAGACCTTCGCAATTTGGCGCCCGAACAGGGACAGACACAGTCCTGATTCCAGTGGAAAAGCTTCCAATCTAGATCTCAGTCTCTCTGACCCAGAACCGTGAGTAACGAGGAAACTTTGTTAAAGATTAAGTGAGCGTGCTAATAGATAAATAAGGAACTTAACTTGTTAAGGGCTAAACCAGGAATCTCTTATAGCTGAAATGGGGCAGATGTTAGCTATATTCAATCCCTGGACCTCAGCCGACTCAACCTCAGCCCCAGACGCAACCTCAGCTCCATTCAGGAGTGGTACTATAGAGAGTATAATCAACATAATTGAGGAGCAGAGTTTACTTGTAACCTGGGTACAGATTGCTAAACTCTTGGCTGCATTAAGACGCACATCCCCTTGGTTCTTAGAGGAAGAAAAGATAGATGTAGATAAATGGAAGCTAGTGGGATATGAAATGAAAGAATTTCAAGCAAAAAATGGGCCTCGTTCAATTTCTGCAGAAGTATTTTATATCTACAACATAGTTCAATTAGCCTTAAACTATCAAGCAAGTTGTAGGAAAAGGAAAAGTTCTAAAAATGAACAGAGGAGGAAGTGTGAGGAAAAAAGGAAAGATCAAGATCTTTCCCTAGAGCAAGAGGATTTAAATGAGGAATTATGGTATGATTCTCTTGAAGAAGCTTCAACCCTGCCTAGAGAACAGATTATTGACAGGCCCACATCAACCCCACCTTCAGAGATGGAGGAAGAAAGAGGGGAAGAGGCAGAAACACAAACAGAATTGCCTGTGAAGAAGCCTAAGCCTATGACAAGATTAGAAAAAGCATTGGTTAAAGCTAAGAGAGAAGGACAGGATATAAGTGATTTTATACATGCATATCCTGTGATTGAAAATATTGACTCTGTAGGTCAAAAAAGGAGAAGATATGCACCTTTAGATTTGAATAAAATTAAAGATTTGAAAAAAGGTTGTATCCTTTATGGGGCTACATCAGCTTATGTTAAAATGTTACTAGATGGTTTGTCTTATGAAGTCCTAACCCCAAATGATTGGAAATCCATAGCAAGGATATGCCTGGAACCTGGAGAAAATTTATTATGGCTTTCGGAATTTCATGAATTATGTAAAATTCAAGTCAGATGCAATTTGGAAATAGGAGTTAACACACAATTCACTTTTGAGCACTTGGCTGGTGAAGGTCGGTATGGAGAGAATTCAGAACAGATTAATTATACCATGACAATATATGAGCAAATTGCTAAGGCTGCAATAAAAGCTTGGGGTGTCCTTCCTGGACAGAAAGATCGTGGAGAGGCTTTCACTAAAATACAGCAAGGTCCCAATGAACCTTTTGCAGATTTTGTGGGACGTTTGCAAACTGCTGTCAAAAGAACTATTGGAGAAAATTCAGCTACAGAAATAATGACCAGACATCTGGCTAAGGAAAATGCCAATGAGATTTGCAAAAGAATTATATGGGGATTAGACAAAGATGCTCCTTTAGAGGAGATCATAAGACGCTGTGCTACAGTGGGAACAAATGCTTTTTACACCCGGACAATGATGAATGTGGAAAGACAGGGTCCCTCCTGGCAAGGGACTTCTAGAGAAACTCGGCGATGTTTTCAATGTGGAAAAATTGGGCATCTAAGAGCTCAGTGTAGGTATGGAGATACAGTGAGAAGACAGGGTGAAAGAAGACCTAAAACCCCATGTCCAAAATGCAACAGAGGACTCCATTGGGCATCAGAGTGTAGAATAATTCAGGGAAATGGGATGAGGGGCCCAGGTCCAGGGCCCCTGGCAAAAAAGACTTGGGGCATGATGGCAGCTGATGTTACACCCAAAGAACCTTTAGAAGGCCAGGACTCTGATTTGATCAACCAGCAGAAAAGTAATCACATGGTAGAAAGGGATTACCTGGTAAGTGAGCCAAAAGGCAATCAGATTGCAAAAATGGATTACACTTGGGGAGAATACAGGCCTTTTAAACCAACAGGGCTGTGTCCAGTGCAAACAATTCCAATGTAATTGCCAAATGATGAGAAGATATTTAGAAAGTGGTAAATAGAAGGTAATTAGATAGGTTAACTGCCTGGGAGAGAGGGTTTGCTTGTATTTCTTCAGCAGGAGAAGGAATCAGATGGGTGCCAACGAGTCATATTCGCCTTGTCCATCAGAGAGAGACAGAAAAAGAGAAAGACCTCAAAATAAAGGAGAAGATCTAAGAAACATCTGATACTGAAAGAGCATGGATAATAAGAAGACTGTTAAAGAACTTTAAAACCAGCAGGAATCATTGGACTTCCTCACACAAGATGAGACTAATGGACAATGGACTTATGGACATTTATAAATTTTCAATTTATGATTATGTTATATACTTCTAGCATGTGTTATGTTACTATGTTACTATATGCTTATGTAATTTATGTAATTATCTGTAATACTTCCCATATTGATGGATTTATGTTTCAAGGTCATTTATGTAATTATCTGTAATACTTCCCATATTGATGGATTTATGTTTCAAGGTCATGACTGTCCTATGTTCTAAATCAAAAGAAAAGGGGAGATGTTAGGATTACTAAGTGAGAACTGAGGTTGTCTGGACAGTGACAAGGTGAGAATTCAGGTTTTCTGGACAATTACAAGGTGAGAACTCAGGTTGACTTGATAGAGGGGGCAAGCTCATTGGCTGGGGTGGTTCTTCCCAGAAGCCCTTGCATTATCCCACGCCCATTCTCTGGGAGAATAAAAGAAGAGGACTCTCAGAGAAAGAGGAAGACTCTGAATTGCATCAGGCTTGACGGGGCTCTCTGCAGGAAGGGAAGTCACTTCTTTGGACAAGAGTTAACAGCAACTGCCTGGAGACAACGGTTCATTACAGGAAGAAGAATCTGTCTGAGAGATTTGAGTAGACACAGCAGATCTCTTCCCAGAGAGCGATCCAGCAGCTTCTAGAGACGACAGCTCGCTACACAAGTTCAAATCTGGTTTCAGACACTTGACACTTTCTAGCTGTGTGACCCTGGGCAAGTCACTTAACCCCAGCCTCCAAAAAAAAAAAAAAAAAGAAAGGAGAACAAAGGATAAACAACAACAACGATAATTTGCAATATTAGCAGGTAGTTGGAATTGTTGAAGTGGGTTAAGTTTAGTTGTAGAATTGGACCAGTAGTCAAGAAGACCCAGAAGCAAATCCTGCCTTTGATAGTTAGTTGTGTGACTCTAGGCCAAATCATTTCATCTCTGCCTTCTTCAGTGTTCTCCTCTGTAAAATGAAGAAAAATTTTTATTTTGCTTTTTATTAAAGCTTTTTATTTTCAAAAATATGCATGGATAATTTTCAACATTAACTCTTGCAAAATCTTGTGTTCCAAATTTTCCTCCCCTAGATGGCAGGTAATTCAATAGATATTAAACATGTTGAAAAATATATGTTAAATCCAATATATATACACATTTACATAATTATCTTGCTGTACAAGAAAAATCAGATCAAAAAAAAAAATGAGAAAGAAAACAAAATGCAAGGGAACAGCAACAAAAAGAATGAAAATACAATGTTGTGATCCACACTCGGTACCCATAATCCTCTTTCTGGGTGTAAATGGCTCTCTTCATCACAAGATCATTGGAAAAGAGCCATGTTCATCAGAATTGATTTTTGTATAATCTTGTTATTGCTGTGTACAATCTGCTCATTTCACTTAGCATCAGTTCATGTAAGTCTCTACAGGCCTCTCTATAATCCTGCTGATCATTTCTTATGGACAATAATATTCATATACAATAACTTATTCAGCCATTCTCCAACTAATAGATGCTATTAAATTATCCTCATTTTGTGGAAGCCTATCTCCCATGGTTGTCGTGAAGATAAACTGAGATAATATTATCAGAATAACTGGAGATGGTCCTAGTGGAATATGGCTCTTGTGTCATTTTTTTGGAGAATGAGAGAAAATCTGTACTTGTTTCTTATTGTTCATAAAATTAGAACCTTTTAGTTAGAATTTGCAAATATTAAATTGCTTTGTGCTCAGATTTCTATGCTGCTCACTGTTTGAAGATAACATCATGAGCAGTGTCACAGTATGTACAGTATGGATATCTACAGTGTCTACATAACATAGAGTATAATGCCAGCATAAAATTTTAGCAAAAGGGACATTTGAAAATGAAATTGCTCTGAGTCTATGATCTACCTTGTATTTCCTTTAGTTTGTATTTAACAAACTTTTTTTTTTCTTCTGTTGCGATTTTAGGAAGCCTAAAGGACTCTTTTCTACCAGGAATGGAAGTGTACATAATCCTAATGCTACTCTGCTAACACTGGGGAACGGAACCGTGTCTGGACCTTGGATGGTTTCTGACAGAGCTGAATAGAATTGGTCGCATTTCAAATCTTTCAGCCAATTGTGTCTGAGCCAGACCAGCTGGGAGCTGAAACTCAAGCATAACTTGAGAAAAAGACTAAAGACAGATTCATGATACTTTGCATCTCTTCCAAACAAGCAGTTTCTATGCCACATTTGTGACTGAAATCACTAAAGGATTGAGCTTGAAGCTAAAGAGATTATGTCCATATAGCAGGAAAAAGAATTGAGTTAAGATTTATATTCCTCTCTCAAATGACTGCATGAAACTGAAGAGATGGCACGTATGTGGATATCCACATTTTGTTTTCAAAAGCACACCGTAAATGGCATCATGCTGGATGTTGGCTTAAATTGTTTAGTTTTGATGTAGAAGGAATTCAGAAGTGAGTTCTTCCTGTACAAAGGTCCTTTTTTGATAGTCTAAGTTAAGTTCTCTTGCCCAGGGGGTTAGAGTGCTAATGAGTCCAAAGACTTGGGGTGATCTCTACTCAGGCTGGTTAGCTTCTTATAAAGAAGAATTCATATTTAAACTGCATCCTCGATGATAACCAGGTTTTTGACAAATGTATACTCTTGGTCATAATGTAGAGTGCACAAGAGAGTGGATCTATCACCATTACTGTCCCCCTAACTAACAATGGATACATCTTATCAGTAGTGGTTCTTTGTGAACAAAGGATAATACACTTATGTATCTATTTATGAGGAAACTTTTTATTATGTTACATCTGTTTCCAAGGCTGAGCTTCCAAAGTTCAGAAATGTCTATGTCATAGTTAAACAGTATTTCTAGGATAAAGAGCTTTTATTAAAGAAGTGCCTTTTGTATTGAAGGCTTAATAAACTGTAACAGAGCAGGTTCATCCACCATTAGAGTATAAAGTTTGTTAGTAACCTTTGATAAAACTCCACAATACATTTAAAACAGAAGAGAATTCACAGTTCAGTATTCAAGGCCGGTAGTTTATAGTTACATTAAAAAAGGGTTATTTGCATTAGTGTTATGGTACTGAAGCCTCTTCCTGCCCCCCCACAGAACTATTAACTTACCTGTAGGAGAATAGAAGAATCATAAAGGCACTCACTCCTTCCCTTATTGCCTCTAGATTTATGCACTGGATACTCTGAAGTGATTTGCTAGTGAAAAAATAGCTCTGTCAGGGTTAAAAGAAATGTGCCTATTTTTGGAGTGTATTCCCTTTTTCTTTGGCTAAGGAGATGCTAAAAAAGGGCTCCCCTTTTCATTACTAGAGCCTACACAATCAGGTTTGCTCTGTCTTTTAACCAACACTTCTTGTTAACTCTTGGCCACACTTGCACTTTTTAAACATTGATTTTAATCTCATCAACATTGTCCCTATTTTTCCTGTCCTTTTATGCATTTAAGGTTTAAAGTTGACATTCATTTTCCCCCCAGTCTTGTTAATTCTATCTTTTCAAACAGATTTTTCCCTCTCATTTTGTACAATGTAACTCAACAACAGTAGAAGATGTAATATGTCCTCTTCCAAATAGCCTTGCCTCTCACCAGTCAGTGTGGGGTTGAGGTACATCTTTGTTAGCTTGTCTTGTTTGCTCTCCCATCACATTACTTCACTTCCTTCCAGCTGTAATAGGAAATTATAGGGTTTCTTATAGTCTATGATCTTCCATGTCTAACACATGGACAGAGTTGATTTTTTTAAGTATAAACATTACTATCAGTTTAGTCAAATATTTGCATCAGAGCAATCTTGTATGTTTCAGTATTAAGAAAAACATTATACCCATTAGAAAGAAAATCTAATGTGTGTTATTGTATAGGATACTTTGCTAACCAAAAGTTAACAGGAATGCTATTAGTGCAGACATAAAAAGAAACTTGGTTTTCATGTTAAAGGGACTACACAGGGCAGGTATTGTAAAATTCATCTAGTCAAAAGTCTAATGCTTATTGACTTGTATGAAAATCTTCAAAAAAAACCCTCTTTTGTGGACAATTTGCATAAATCCTTAAAAAAAAAACTTTTGAAAGTGTAGCCATAGTCTCACCACAAACAAGTCATAATTCATTTAGATCAACAAAGCAAGGTATACAAAAAAAGTATAGTAAGGAGTAGCATCAATTTGAATGACATTATAACTCAGGAGTACATGTAATCAATTTCAGTTATTTTCTATCTATTCAGAGATTTACAAATAGAAAAAAAAAATCTCAGAAGCCATCTTGATTCAAACTCCTCATTTTACAGGTGAGGAAACTGAGTCCCAATGTCATTAAGGAACTTGCCTGAGATCACATGGCTCGCTGGTAACATAGGCAAGGGCAGAACCCAAGTCTTCTGCCTCGCAATTCAATATTTTTCCTCTACACCCTGCCACTTTTGTTATGACAAACAGAGCAATGGAACTGTTAGGTTTTTTTAAATCATTCTTGTGTAGCCTCAGTATTTTTTTTTCCATGTGAAGAACTTTTAATTGACTTCAAAGACAATTCTCAATGATGTGAATGAAATTTTGGCCTTGCATTTCAAAACATCACTTGTGATCTGTGGAGAAAGGTTGCTGCAAGGACATTTCATTATTACCTGCTGAAGAAGCATATGATAATGTTCTGCTGACTCTCTAAGTTTGGTTAATATTTTAGAGAAACTCAGTGCTCAATCCAGATTCCTAAAGATATTATTTGAATGTTGCATAACAGTCAACAGACTAACCTTTCAGGGTATGTGTGCCAAGAAACTCAAATAATTCATGATGTAAAACATGTAGCCTGCTGGAGTTTATCGTGTGATAATTTTTGGTTCAACAGCTTTGGGGGTATGCTCTAGCCAATTTGAACCAGTTCTCAAGAGCTGATTATTAAATATTCAGCATGAGAATGTACACCTTGGGAATTAGTAAATGTTACAAATCAGGACTTGATTTATTGTTCTGATGATTGTCCAGACCTAATAAACTGATGGGGGGAAATATAATGCAGATTAATTAAATTTAAAAGTATGTCACACATACTTTTTTTTGTTTTGGAGAGCTGGTTGTTAAAAATTTACTAGTATACCCTTGAACATTATTATGTATGAAATTCATTCAAAGAATGAAGTGTCTAATAAGATCACTGAATTAAAGCATAGGATTTTTCCCTCCTCTTTAATGTATATTGTACATATTTTTTAAAATAGACTTTTCTACTTTGAATTGCTATTGTTTATGTTGCTTAGGTCAAGCACTGTGGTCTGTGCCAGTAGAAAACGTCCATTGCCACTTTAAGGGCGTCAGCTTGAATGAATTTAGGTTGCGTCATTGCTTTTTTTGCATATGAAACTTTTTTTAAATTCCATAAATTATAGTTTTCTTGTATAAATAGTTGTGTGGTGCTTTTTTTTTATTTGTGAATAAAATTGTTACTTAAATTGTTCTTATTTGTGTGTCCAATGAAGAAGTCATTTCATGAAATGATAAGATTTAGATCTTGAAAGGGAGAGATTTATAGTTCTCAGGGTCCTAAATTTAGAATTAAAAGGTATATCAGGAAACATCTAATCCAAGATTTCTTAAACTGTAGTTTGCATCCCAAAATGGGGTCATGTAACAATGTAGGGTTGGTGGACTTATGATTTATTATGAGTAAATGTTTGATTTGCATACCTATTTTATGTATCTGTATGTCTGAAGTCACATGAAATTTTCTCTCGCAAAAAGGAGTCATGAGTAGAAGAAGTTTAAGAAGCCCTGATCTAGTCCAAACACTTTAATTTTATAGGTAAAGAAACTGAGGTTTACAAAAGGGAAAGTCAATGTTGAAACTCAAATTTGTTGACTCCAAATTTGTTGCTCTCTATATTTCAACATGCATGAATTTTTAGCTGGTTGTAATATTTTTTCCTTCCTCTCCATACTATAAAGAGAATAAAGATGTTCTTCATGACCACAACAGACCTATGATCTCATCAGTTTGGGAACTCTTTTCTATGGTACAGATCATATCCTGTTCATGCCATCCTGGAGTGTTTGTCCATAAATCTGCCACAGGAGATGCACTCAAAGTGATGGATTCTTTCTCAAATTCTCTTGATGTTGGATGATTATCAATAGGGCATGTGAACTATCCATGTTATCTCATGATATAACCTTTTTTTCTCATCATCCACTCCTGTCAATGGCATTCTTTACCCCACAGCTCTTCCTGACTCTTCATTTTCAATGTGCAGTGGTTTATTCCTTTCATTGTGGCCTATTGCCATTGTCTTTTGGGTGAGACTCAATTTTAACTCTCCATAAATTGAAGCATATTGTGACTTGCAGTTATATAATATCATGAGAAGGATATTAGTGTTAGAAATATGGGCTTTTTATTTTCAGAAAGAAGCTTGAAGGCATTAAAAGCTCTTTGCAAATTCTCAGCTGAAATCCAATTGACATGACTGCTTCTACTCAATTTTGGGCAAAACTCATTGTCATAAAGATGAGCTTTATAGATTATTCAACTTCATATCATAATTTTAACAATAGAGTCTTTTCATCCATTTGGTTATTCCTAGTTATGTTTGGATATTCCTAGTTACAACAAATATTTTTCAGGGTTTACAAATATCTTTCAGGAGGCTTTGTAATTTCTTGAGGCTTTATACAATCAATATATCATGTGAAAACAGCCCTCTCTAAAGGACCTTACTATTTATGGGGAAATACTCTGAACCTGCTCCATGGCAATAGCCAACATATCTGGCAAGCACTTACATCTGCTTGTTTTTGCCTGGTTATCAAGGTTATCTCTGTTATCATGTCTTTAAAAGAATGTTGTATAATTTTGATTTATATATTAGGAACCCCTTGTAGTATGCTCTTTAATTTGGTATTTTTATTTATCATATTCAATCATATATAGTAGGATTTAGTATTTTTTTCCTATGGTTCTATGGTTCACCTATGTATTCACAATTATACAAGGGTGCTCTCTAACTAACTTAATAAATAAATACTTATTACATTGTTGGGCAATGGATATGTCAGATGCATCTGACTCCATGTGATCCTATTTGGGTTTTTTGCTTTTGGGTAGCTTTTTGGCAAAGATAACCGGAATGGTTTGCCATTTCCTTTTCTAGATCATTTTACAGATGAGGAAGTGAAGTAATTAGGATTAAGTGATTTATCCAAGGTCACACAACTAATAATCTAGGCAGATGTGGAAAAACAACATTATCTCTCCCTTCAAGATGCTTATAAATCAAAGAAACCTAAAAGTCTTAGCATAATGTTAATCTTTTAATAACTTATAACTGCATATTTGTGGTTATATGGTATACACAAAAATATGTGATACAAAGAGCAAAGGAGTTTAAAGGAAGAGCATAAAAATGTAGGAAGGGAGAAATTGTTTTAAACTGGAGGGATGAGGTAAGATTTTGTGGTGAAATAATGCACTTGAATTGCATTTTGAAGAAAGAGGATTTCAACAAAGGAAGACAGTGCATTCTAGAGATGGTGGAGCCTGTTTGAATGCAAAGAAGAGAGAAACCTGAAAGAAAAATCAAGAAGTACCAAGAAGAGTTAAACTGGAAAGTAACACATGTGTCAGTGAATAAAGGGAAATAAAACCAGAAGGCTGGTCAGAACCAGATTGGAGTGAGAAGGATCTCAAAGCATTTTCTCAATTCTGGATTTGAACCAGAGTGTTCTAATTCTATAGTGACTGCTCTTTCCACAATACCACCCTAAGATGACAGACCAACCTCCATATGCACATACACAACATACATTCAGGTATACACACACACACACACCACTCATTCCCTCTTTCTGTACCCTTTGCTCCTATTGTCTGCCTTTCCTCCCCCAAACACCCTTCCCCTATCTATAGTAGCTAGTGCTTTATTCACATGTATCTAAAATCTACCCATCCTTCAAGGCAAAGCTCAGTTTGCCTTCTCTCCACCTTTTCCTACATACTCTGATCTGTCTTCTCTCTACTTTGATCTAATAGAATTCTATTATTCTCCAACTAGTTAACATGTTTTAATTTTCTTCAACTACACAATCCCTTTGACAGCAGAAATAATGTGTTACATAGTACTCCCTGGGTATCCTTGAATGCCCTTGGCACAAAACTGGCACATAGTGAAATAAAGTCATGGATTTGGAGTTAAGGAGACAAGTCAATCCAGCCTCTGCCTAGTTATCATAATAATGGGCACGCCATTTAATAATCCTTCTAAGCCTTGGAGTCCTCACTTGAACACCAAGGGTTAATCAGCACTAACTCATAGAGTTCATATGAGATTTAAATAAGATCATAAGACCATTATTTCACAGATGGACAAACTGAGATCCATAGAGATTTAGTGTATAGGTTATAAGTGACAGAGCCTGGGTAAAATTGGTAAATGCATTCTGCAAACTTTGAAATAGTAAATAAATGTCAATTATTATTGTTTTTCTTAAAGTATATCATCAATAAATGCTTGTTGATAGATTGATTTCCATATTGATGACATCTAGATATTCTGTGAAGTTCAAGTGATTCATTCTGCCATCTTGAAACCAAATGGTAGTCTATGAGCAAAATAAGTGGGCAAATCATCTTTAATTTTTAAATGTTCTTGGTGGAATTCAGTATATAGTGACAGGTTGCCTGTACATAGCTCTGCAAACACCCATGAACAGGGTCTTTGATTTATAGCATTATTAGCTGGTAAGTTACTGATAGTGACCATTTAGCCACAATTGGACCAATCAGTAAACTCAGTTTCATTCAAGATCATGAAGAAACTGTACCATAATATTTCTTAAACTGCATCTGATATCACATTTATTTCATTTTGGCTTGCTTTCTAGGGCAAGGGAAACAAGCCAAAGGGTGAAACTCAGCTAATAAAACCTTCATTTCAGAACCAATCAGGCAGGGAGACATCTTTTCTGTGGAAACACGGGTGGTCTCTATAAGCAGCTTCCACTGTTTAGAAATCAAATTATTAGTCAGTGAATACACAACTTTGAACTTAAGAAACTTTCTCATGGCATTAACCAATCATCCCTACTTAAGACTGGAGTGGTTGTGTTCTGTAGGGTGAGTTGGGGCTGAAGTTAACTCTGGGCAGATCTCAGTCAGAGGGATTTTCCTCTTAGGCCTCTGTTCTTTGTTGATAATATAAATAAAATAAAAGCTCTGAAATGCTGTCTTGGCATTTTCTCTGCTTCACAGTTAGGAGCTTTGGGTCTCTCTGTCAATACTACTATGTATTTGAGACTGCTTTATGAATTTGAAGATTTTAAACTGATTCCAGTTCTCCACAGATCATTCAATATTGAAGGATTTGGGAGGAGGTGGGAGGAGATAGGAGGAGAAAGAAGAAATGAGAAAAAAAATTCATGATGATTTAATTGGGAGAGGATGCTCCCTACAGAAGAAATTCCCTTTACTTGCAATTAATAGTGTAAGGAAGTTGGTCAAGGTCAAGTGGCTTTTAAGAGGCACCAATTGTGCTTCTTAACAATTGTTATGCATCTTGTACTGTCCAACTCTTCTATATCAACCTCCTATCCTATTATAGCCAAACTATTGGATCCATTCCTCTCCACACTTTACTGAGGACTTTCCCTACCAGGTTTCTGAAATGAGTACCTCCTCTCTCTCTGCCTTGTTCCAGTTATCAGCTTCATTTTATGCATTAACTTCTTCCATCAGAATGTAAACTCCTTGAAGACAGGGTCTGCTTGAGAATATTTATGGAAAATGGTTTACTATACCATCCAGGAGTCTGTGCCTGAAGCCACTCAGAAGAGTGGCTTGTTGCTTTGGCAGAATAGTTAAGGTACTGGGCTTGGAGGCAGAAAAATCTAGCTTCAATTTCTACCTAAGATACTAGTATAGAATCTTTAGCAAGTTATTTACCCTTTATTTGCCACAGTTTTTTCATCTGTAAAATTAGGAGGTTGGATTTAATGATCTGGTACTTTCCAGATTTAAATTTACAATCTGTTGATTAGGGAAGCCTGTTTCTTTTGTGCTATACACATTTAGGATGAGGAGATTCAGAAAGATAGTTATTGTTTTTCTTTAAGGCCACAAAGTATAGACTGATTCTCTATTGCTTCTGCTAATTTTGGCCTAATAATCAACTCCAAGAAAACACGGGTTCTCCACCAATCAGAACCACACAATCCATATGTGGAAAATCAATTATAGCAAATGGAGAAATTTTGAATGCTGTAGATCTGTTCACTTACCTTGGCAGTGTACTTTCCAAGGACATAGTTGACTGTGAATGAATCCTCAGACCACATACCATACTTCCAAGCTTTGTGGAGATATGGAATGAAATCTATGCATCCATTACATTCTTTCAAGGAATGACATCCACTAGAAGACCAAGTATCAAATGGAGGTGTTCAAAGCTGAAGGTGACATAGGTGGAGAGCAAGTCTTAGAAGTAGGACTTAGAAGTAGGATCAGGCCAGATAAAGAGAGGGATGGTTCTCGCATCTCTTCCCCGCATTTTCACCTGGCATAAATAATCCTTCTTGAGAAAAAGAGGCAAGAAGATAAAATCTCACATGTGACCTGTTCAGGAAGGAGCTAGGATAGCTAAAGAGTGCAACAAGAATCAAATGTAACACAGAACAAATTGGACCTCCTCAATCCCCTTTGTGGATACTGTGAGTCATTTGGACTATATAGAAACAGAGAGGGAAGCTGGAAATTTTAGTGTCACAGGGAACATTCTGGATAGGAAATATGGGAGTTTTCTTGTCTATATGTGCTCAAAATGTGTCTTTTCTGTATTTTTACTGTTGAAATAAACTTTGTAAGCCTGAGTGCTTGCAAAGGAACTAAGAATTCTTTAGGGACACCAAAACAAGACAGAATCAGATTTCCAGGATTTCTCTAGGTGGGTCATGAATCAGGAAAGATATCACATAGAAGGAAGCACTAGAATTTTGACTTCATGAGGGTTCATCATGGTGGAAACATGGATTTCCTGCAAGTGGCAATCACATTGTTATGAGCCCGTGTTCACTCTTTTTGAAAGTCATGTGAGCTTGAAAAAAATTATTTTATATAGAAATCATCCATAGCAAGTACTCACAAGGTGGTTAGAAAAAGCTAAACAAGCACACTATCAAAGTCTGTCCAAAATATCTTCTGCAAGAACTTTAAGAAAGGTCTGTCTCAATCAGGCAGCAGTGAGGAGGGTGTTGGGAGGGGGGAATGCAGCCCAGCACAGATATGGCAGAGAGACCTCTACATGCTGGGAAGATCTAGTGAAAGTCTCAGCCAAAATTAAGCAGTGTTGGCTATTCTATCCTGATTCGGAAGCCAGGGGATCAGCAGAGCAGCTGTGAGACCTCCAATGCAACTATGGAAGGCAAATAGTGAGCCCCTAAGCCCCATTAACATAAGCAGGACTTGGCCATGCCCACCCAGCATAGGAAGGAAGCCTGCAGCACTGCAGTCCTCATTATTATTAGCACTAATAAGCAGGGCATGAGTCTGCTTAATTTCAAATGCACACAATCAGGTATAATACCATGAACAAGAAGGAAAGTGATTTAGAAAATGCCCAGGTCCTAGGCTGTTTTCCTTTGTTGAGGATTAAAAAATTATTTCTTAAAATAGCTCTCAAAAATAGATTCTCCCACTGACCCCTAGGATAAACCCTCAGGGGCTTGTATAAAATAGAGACAAGTTTTTTTTAAACAAATATACTAGAATGCACATATATAATCCATTCATTCATTTATTTAATAAAGACTTAATAAGTAAACCCTGTACAATATAGCATTAGGGATTTGAATTCAGCTACTTCTCTATATTTAGAATTACCACCTTCATTCAGAGTCTCAGCCCCTCTTATCTGGATTAAGTTTTACAATAATTAGTCTCATAATTGGTTTTCCTGACTCAGATCTCTGCTCACTCCAGTCTAATTTCCCTTCAGCTGCCAAAGTGATCTTTCTTGAGAGTGGATATGTCACTGTATAAATTCCATTGTCTGCCTGTTGTCTGTTGGATAAAATATAAAGTCCTTTACTGATCCTTTATCATGTACTTGTGTGGTTGATTTTTTTGAACCCAAACATAGGACTTTGAATTTATCCCTATTAGTTTTATTAACTGCAGACCACTAGTCTCGTCTTTTGAGGTCTTTGTATATATGCATCTTGTCATTCAGTAAATTACTTCACTTTTCCAGTTTGTGTCAATTCTGACTTTATCTTTCCAGCTTTATGACAATTATGATGTTAATTTGAATTGATAAAGTTGCTGAATAACACAGGGACAAGGTCTCACTTTGTGGGACAATGTAGCAGAGACTTCCCTTTCAAAATTATAGTAATCTAGTGACTAGTCTTTTGGGTCAGGTCATTCAAACAATTCATAAGGTTTTTTTGTTTGTTTTTTAATGTCATAAAAGCTTTAAGAAGAAAAACAATTTGAAGAGGCTTAAGAGAATCCTAATCTAATTCAGATCCTAATGAAATCATGGGGTGAGAGGATAGAAGAATATGATCAAAAAGAAAAAGAAGAAGAAGAGAGAAGGCCTACTGAAATATCAAAGCTATAAAGCTAGAGACTGTTCCCATTGAGTATTGATTTCACCAATGATGATGATCATTCAGTGTCCAGCAGAAGAAAACCTAGTCATAACAAGAATAAAGGAAATGTGGTATTCAGTGATTTCCTTCAGGGATTGCTGAGATATTCACAGCCATTTAGATGACTCTAAATCTCATTTCTGGTGCTTACTATTTGTCCAAGTATAAACAAGTCGTTTTACCTCCATAGGTTTCAATTTGTTGGAGGAGGAGGAGGAGAAGGAGGAGGGAGAGCAGGAGGAGGAGGAGGAGAAGGAGGAGGAAGAAGAGAAGAAATAGTAGTAGAAGTAGAAGTAGAGGTAGTAGTAGTCGAAGTAGTAGTAGTAGTAGAGATAATAATAGAGGTAGTAGTAATAATAGTAATAGTAGTAGTAGTAGTAGTAGAAGTAGAGGTAATAGTAGTAGTAGTGGTAGTAGTAATAGTAACAGTGGCAGTGATGGAGCTGGTGAGGGTGGGAGTGGTAGTAATAGTAGTTGTTTTTATTGTTGTTTTTCATCTACAAAAGGAAGGACTTGGACTAAATGGACTCTTTGGCTCCTTCCAGGTCTAGACTTATGATCCTGCTGTCTTCACTCTCTATCAATCAGTCAAAAAGCATTTACTAAGCACTTAGTTCATGCCATGCCCTATAATAAGAGCTGGGGATAAAAAGAAAGGCTAAAACATGGTCCTTAACTTCAACAAACTTACATTCTAATGGACACAACATATAAACTGTGCCTATACAAAATATAGAAAGTGTACATGGAAAGAGAAAAAGCAATAGCAGCTGAGAGCCCAGATAAGAACTCTTGCAGAATGTGGGATTTGAATGGAGTCTTGAAGGGAGTCAGGGAAGCCAGGAGACAGAAATGAGGATGGAGAAGGCCAGAATTATTTGTCTTTTGTCATTGCATCCCCATAACTTGACACAGTCAATGTCTTAAACATAGTAGGCATTTCTTAAACATTTATGTTTTAATTTAATTGGCTCTAATTGCATTTCATTAAATTGACAATAAAACAAATCACTTGAACATATAATATTACATTAGAGTTTTTTAAAGTCCAATACGAAGCCATTATTGACCAGGAAAATGAGAGAAGTCTTCATAGTTACTTTTTAAAGGATGAGCAAAAATTCAACAGGCAGAGGCAGGGAACAAGATGGGAAGAGTGTGAGATTCTAAGTATAAGGAATAGCATGAGGAAATATTTACAAAGGAAGAAGAGCACATAGTAGGTTTGGGAAATGGAAAGACAAATTAAGCTGATATTATTACATAAATTAAAACAGAGAGGTGGCTAGAGTGGCTAGAGTACCAGGTCTGGAGTCAGGGAGACCTGAATTCAAATTCAGCCTTAGACACTTACTAATTGTAAATCATTTAATGCTTTTTTTGCCTCAGTTGTATCATCTGTAAAATGATCTGGAAGATAAAAAGACAAATAATTCTGGTATCTTTGCTGAAAAAGCCCCATATGGATTCACAGAGAGTTGGATATACCTAAAAATGACTAAGCAACAATAATAAATAATCATCATAATAAATGGAATAAATCAAAATCAATATTGATTGATTGAAGAAGGTGAAAGAGATTTTGGTAACTCAGTAGATATGGATAAAGATGGGAAAGTGAGTGATTGAATTGTGGGTGCCACCAACAGCTCGGACAACATCAGAAAAAGAGAGATGTTTGTGAAGGGAATAAGGCATTTCCCAGGAGGCAGATGTGGTGGTGAAGGAGGCACCATAGCTCACCCAGGAGGGAATGGAGGAAGCTGTTAGTTCACTGGTTTCATTTTTCATTAGCACCCCAGAGTGAGCCTCTTTTATCACCTGTGCTCCAGGCAGAGATTAGGATGAATCATTTACTGTGGTTGCTGTTTATTAAGACTGTTAGCTGGAAAAGGCTCAATTTACCTCAGAGATAGGGAGTTTACCAGAAAGCCCAGTAGGCAAACTTTAACCCTTAGCAGGAAATTAAGGATAAGGAATAGGAAACAGATCCTGTCTCCCATCCTCAGTTCCATTTTCCTAACAAAGGAGTTTGGATGTTGATGTGCAGTGCCCAGAAGGGAGTAACACAAAGCTGGGGGACATTAGTGGGTATAGTCTGAGGTTCTGAGGTTCCAGAACAGACTGAGGCTGTACCTCGAAGTCTCTCAGTGTCTCAGGGAACCTCATGACCCCCAAGGTGCTCCTAAGAATAAATGACAAATAAAATCTTCACCCTTGGGGTGTTTGGAATTAAATGAGGGAAATCTTAGAGGGATCTGGAGAAGAGATTCCAATTGGGAACAGACTCAGGATGTCTTGTCCTGAAGTGACCCTGGATCAGTGCACAAATTCTTCCATAAAACCAAACCCTAGTGCCAGAGACAAAACAAGATTTAACATTCTGAGTTGTTCTCCAGATCAGATCTAGCTCTGCTTCCCACCCACACACCCAACCCCTTAAGACTAAAATATGTTAAACTTCCCAGAACTTCTCCAAACTAGATCTTTATCTCAAATGGATCTGACCATCTTAGGGTGGCTCTGAGAAAAATCATGGCCTAGAAACTAGGAACTAGGATTCAGTGTCCTGTTTACTTTCCATTCTTCCCACATGACAATCTATCTACTTTCTCTATCCCTTTGCTATAGTTGTCCTCCAGGCCTAGAATGCCTTCCCTCCTCACCTCTACCTCACAGAATTTCTGGATTCTTCAAGCATTCAGCTCAAGAGGCCTTTCTTGATTTCCCAGGTGCTAGTGCCTTCATTTCTAAGTTACCTCATATATATTTTGAATTTACTTTGTTCATACACATAAACACATATGCACAGTGATATGTGTTTGTATATATATATCTTATATACACACACACATATATAAATATCCATCTGCAAATATTTCACACATAGATATATGTATGTTTGTGTGTATATTATATATACACACATGCATCATATATATCACACAGAGATGTGTGTATGTCTGTATATTATATGTACAAATATATACATATATAACAGAGATGTATGTGTGTATATTTTATACATATATACCCATATATATAAATGTATACATGTATATATGTAGCGAGCTGTCGTCTCCAGAAGCTGCCTGATCGCTCTCTGGGAAGAGATCTGCTGTGTCTTCTACTCAAATCTCTCCGACAGATTCTTCTTCCTGTAACGAACCGTTGTCTCCAGGCAGTTGCTGTTAACTCTTGTCCAAAGAAGTGACTTCCCTTCCTGCAGAGAGCCCCGTCAAGCCTGATGCAATTCAGAGTCTTCTTCTCGAATCTCCTCCAGCTCTTGTCCTTCTCCATGTAGACTCACTTTCCAGGCCCACTGTTCTCTCTTTTATTCTCCCAGAGAATGGGCGTGGGATAATGCAAGGGCTTCTGGGAAGAACCACCTCAGCCAATGAGCCTGCTCCTTCCATCAAGTCAACCTGAGTTCTCACCTTGTAATTGTCCAACCTGAATTCTCACATTTGTCACTATGCAGACAACCTGAGTTCTCACTTAGTAATCCTAACATCTCCCCCTTTCTTTTGATTTAGAACATAGGACAGTCATGACCTTGAAACATAAATCCATCAATATGGGAAGTATTACAGATAATTACATAAATGACCTTTAAACATAAATCCATCAATATGGGAAGTATTACAGATAATTACATAAATTACATAAGCATATAGTAACATAGTAACGTAACACATGCTAGAAGTATATAACATAATCAAATAATCATAAATTGAAAATTTATAAATGTCCATAAGTCCATTGTCCATTAATCTCATCTTGTGTGAGGAAGTCCAATGATTCCTGCTGGTTTTTAAAGTTCTTTAACAGTCTTCTTATTATCCATGCTCTTTCAGTGTCAGATGTTTCTTAGATCTTCTCCTTTATTTTGAGGTCTTTCTCTTTTTCTGTCTCTCTCTGATGGACAAGGCGAATATGACTCGTTGGCACCCATCTGATTCCTTCTCCTGCTGAAGAAATACAAGCAAACTCTCTCTCCCAGGCCATTAACCTATCTAATTACCTTCTATTTACCACTTTCTAAATCTCTTCTCATCACCTGGCAATTACATTGGAATTGTTTGCACTGGATATAGCCCTGTTGGTTTAAAAGGCCTGTATTCTCCCCAAGTGTAATCCATTTTTGCAATCTGATTGCCTTTTGGCTCACTTATCAGGTAATCCCTTTCTGCCATGTGATTGCTTTTCTGCTGGTTGATCAAATCAGAGTCCTGACCTTCTAAAGGCTCTTTGGGTGTAACATCAGCTGCCATCATGCCCCAAGTCTTTTTTGCCTGGGGTCCTGGACCTGGGCCCCTCATCCCATTTCCCTGAATTATTTTACACTCTGATGCCCAATGGAATCCTCTGTTGCATTTTGGACATGGGGTTTTAGGTCTTCTTTCACCCTGTCTTCTCACTGTATCTCCATACCTACACTGAGCTCTTAGATGTCCAACTTTTCCACATTGAAAACATCGCCGAGTTTCTCTAGAAGGCCCTTGCCAGGAGGGACCCTGTCTTTCCACATTCATCATTGTCCGGGTGTAAAAAGCATTTGTTCCCACTGTAGCACAGCGTCTTATGATCTCCTCTAAAGGAGCATCTTTGTCTAATCCCCATATAATTCTTTTGCAAATCTCATTGGCATTTTCCTTAGCCAGATGTCTGGTCATTATTTCTGTAGCTGAATTTTCTCCAATAGTTCTTTTGACAGCAGTTTGCAAACGTCCCACAAAATCTGCAAAAGGTTCATTGGGACCTTGCTGTATTTTAATGAAAGCCTCTCCACGATCTTTCTGTCCAGGAAGGACACCCCAAGCTTTTATTGCAGCCTTAGCAATTTGTTCGTATATTGTCATGGTATAATTAATCTGTTCCGAATTCTCTCCATATTGACCTTCACCAGCTAAGTGCTCAAAAGTGAATTGTGTGTTAACTCCTATTTCCAAATTGCATCTGACTTGAATTTTACATAATTCATGAAATTCCGGAAGCCATAATAAATTTTCTCCAGGTTCCAGACATGTCCTTGCTATGGATTTCCAATCATTCGGGGTTAGGACTTCATAAGACAAACCATCTAGTAACATTTTGACATAAGCTGATGTAGCCCCATAAAGGGTACAACCTTTTTTCAAATCCTTAATTTTATTCAAATCTAAAGGTGCATATCTTCTCCTTTTTTTACCTACAGAGTCAATCTCTTCAATCACAGGATATGCATGTATAAAATCACTTATATCCTGTCCTTCTCTCTTAGCTTTAACCAATGCTTTTTCTAATCTTGTCATAGGCTTAGGCTGCTTCACAGGCAATTCTGTTTGTGTTTCTGCCTCTTCCCCTCTTTCTTCCTCCATCTCTGAAGGTGGGGTTGATGTGGGCCTGTCAATAATCTGTTCTCTAGGCAGGGTTGAAGCTTCTTCAAGAGAACCATACCATAATTCCTCATTTAAATCCTCTTGGTCTAGGGAAAGATCTTGATCTTTCCTTTTTTCCTCACACTTCCTCCTCTGTTCATTTTTAGAACTTTTCCTTCTCCTACAACTTGCTTGATAGTTTAAGGCTAATTGAACTATGTTGTAGATATAAAATACTTCTGCAGAAATTGAACGAGGCCCATTTTTTGCTTGAAATTCTTTCATTTCATATCCCACTAGCTTCCATTTATCTACATTTATCTTTTCTTCCTCTAAGAACCAAGGGGATGTGCGTCTTAATGCAGCCAAGAGTTTAACAATCTGTACCCAGGTTACAAGTAAACTCTGTTCCTCAATTATCTTGATTATACTCTCTATAGTACCACTCCTGAATGGGGGCGAAGCTGAGGTTGCTTCTGGCGCTGGGGTTGAGTCGGCTGAGGTCCAGGGATTGAATTTAGCTAACATGTGCCCCATTTCAGCTATAAGAGATTCCTGGTTTAGCCCTTAACAAGTTAAGTTCCTTATTTATCTATTAGCACGCTCACTTAATCTTTAACAAAGTTTCCTCGTTACTCACGGTTCTGGGTCAGAGAGACTGAGATCTAGAAGGGAGGCTTTTCCAATGAAATCAGGACCGTGTCTGGGCACCAAATTGCGAAGGTCTGGTCTAGCTCCTCTTGTCAGGATAAGCAAAAGTCCTTGTCCCACGTTGGGCGCCAATTGTAGCGAGCTGTCGTCTCCAGAAGCTGCTGGATCGCTCTCTGGGAAGAGATCTGCTGTGTCTTCTACTCAAATCTCTCCGACAGATTCTTCTTCCTGTAATGAACCGTTGTCTCCAGGCAGTTGCTGTTAACTCTTGTCCAAAGAAGTGACTTCCCTTCCTGCAGAGAGCCCCGTCAAGCCTGATGCAATTCAGAGTCTTCTTCTCGAATCTCCTCCAGCTCTTGTCCTTCTCCATGTAGACTCACTTTCCAGGCCCACTTTCTCTCTTTTATTCTCCCAGAGAATGGGCGTGGGATAATGCAAGGGCTTCTGGGAAGAACCACCTCAGCCAATGAGCCTGCTCCTTCCATCAAGTCAACCTGAGTTCTCACCTTGTAATTGTCCAACCTGAATTCTCACCTTGTCACTATCCAGACAACCTGAGTTCTCACTTAGTAATCCTAACATATATATATATATATATATATATATATATATATATATATATATATATATATATATATATATATATATCACAGAAATATATATGTGTATATATTATATATACACAAATATATACATATATCAGGAAGAGATGTATATATGTGTGTACATATCCTACATATTGTCTCCCCAATTAGCATGATTGCAGGGATTATTCCTGTTGGCTTTTTTCCTTTTCCCAGTTCTTAGCTAATAACTATTGTCACATAGTAGGTACTTAATAAATGCTTGTTGGCTCATCCCAAGCTTTTAGGGTCCTGGAATGTGATGAATTCTTTTTTTTTTTTGGGGGGGAGAACTGATGTAATTGGGGTTAAGTGACTTACCCAGGGTCACACGGCTAGGAAATGTTAAATGTCTGAGACCAGATTTGAGCTCAGGTCCTTCTGACTTCAGGGCTGATGCTCCATCCATTATACCACCTAGCTGCCCCATATGATGAGTTCTTAATAGATATTTGTTGTTTGGTCATGTTTAATCATGTCCAACCCTTATGTTTTCTTGACAAAGATAATGTAGTGGTTTGCTATTTCCTACTCTGGCTCATTTTACAGAGGAGGAAACTGAGGCAAAGAGGATTAAGCGTCTTGTCCAGGGTCACTTGGCTGGTAAGTGCCTGAACATTTGAGCTCAGGAAGATGAGACTTTCTGACTAGGCTTGGAGTTCTATCCACTAAACTCTGTAGTTTAGATCCAAATGGATTCATGAAGAGTTACACACAATTGAAACAACACAATAACAACATAATTGTAAGTTCTTTAACTTTCTAGACCTCAGTACTGTAATAGAAGCCCTCTAAGATTCCTTCTAGTTCCAATTCTATGACCCTAGACAGACCAGTTTGTCTGGAATAGAGACTTTGATATAGAGGTTTGAAGAGGAAAAATTTGAAGTAAGAATGAAAAGCCAGAAAAAGAAAAAGAATAAAAAGCCAGGTGGGAGCCAGACTATAAATGGCTTTCAATTCTAAGCTGAGGAACTTTTCTTGGTCAAAGAAACAGAAAGGAGCCACTGAGGATTTCTGAGCAAGGACTATTATTATCAATTTAAGCATGATGTGATTTTTATGTATGGTGTATTGCTACATTTAGTTTTATAGAATTCTCTACTAATAATTGCCACTAAAGACTAATAAATATAGTAGTCGAATGTAAAAACACAGTCATTCCTTATGTCTGGAATGTCTTTCCCTCACTTCTGCCTATCATAATTCTGCCTATTCTTTAAGCCCAGCTCAAACACCCACACCTCCATTCTACTTACCCTGGTCTCCTTAGCTGAAAGTGATCTTTCCCGAAACACTGTATTTTGTCATTATTCCCTAGTGTCTGACTCTTCAAGATCTCTTTTTCAAAGTTTGTCATTTCTTTCTCCAGCTCATTTTACAGATGAGGAAAATGAGGCAAACAGGATTAAGTATTTCTTAATCTCCTATTTCCATGCCTTTGTACCCTATGTTTAAAACATAGTCTCTCCTCCCCTCTACTTAATAGAATCCCTAGCTTTTTTTCAAGCACACAACACTCCCAATTGTTTGTTAGTGGCTTCCCTCACTATCTACCTTATACCTAATTGCCTTATATTTATTTTGTGTTTACTCTCCATGTATGTATTCTGTATGTCTTAAGTATATTTAAATAGTCTCTCTTTTTAGAATAGTAGATGCTTAGATGCTTTAGAATACTAGATGCTTACGATATTCTTTTTGATTGATCCTTGGTTGATTCTTAAATTGGCTTGGGATGGAGGGGGGAAGTTAAGTAAAAAGTGAGTAGTAGCTCACTATTGCTGTAAAGTAGCATATGTCTGGAGGGCATCTAGCTAGTGCAATGGATAATACCTAGGGCCTGGAATCAGGGAAACTTGAATCCAAATCTTACTTACTTACACACATTTGCTAGCTGTATGGCCCTGGCAAGTCACTTGCCCCTGTTTGCCTCAGTTTCCTCATCTGTAAACTGGGCTGGAGAAGGAAATAACAAACTACTCTGGTATCTTTGCCAAGGAAACCCCAAATGGGGTCACAGAATGGCAGACACAACTAAAAATTGAATAAAATACTTATAAGGAAATAGTGTGAGATGTCTAGAAGGATATATTGGGCCAGTTTGTGGCCCACTTGAATGGCAAGACAAAGAGTTGAGAGTTAATTCAGTTATAAAAAATAATGATGACAATAATAACAGTAACTAGCATTTACATAGCATCTTAAGGTTTACAAAGTACTTTACAAATATGTTATTTTATCCTCATAATAACCCTAATGCAGATATTATCTCTATTTTACAAATGAGGAAACTGAGGAAGAAAGAAATTAGTGATTTTTCCTCAGGGTCATACAACCAGTAATTGTCTAAGTATAGATCTGGACTCGAGCTTCCTTGACTCCAAGTCTAGTACTTTGTTCATTCTGAATAAATTTTTGAATAGAGAAGAAACATGTTCACAGTTGAGTATTACAAAGATTGATCTGGTGGTAGAATGAAGAATGGATTATAGCCGGGAGAAACCGGAGGTGAAGAGAACAATTTAGACACCATAAAGCCTAAGTAAAAGTAAGATGCCCCTGAGCTAAGATAGTGACTCTGGGAATGGATGGTTTGGAGAGATTTTGCAGATGTAGAATCTTGACAATTAGCTGTCTCCTGGATGTGTAAGGAAAGGGAAGGGATCCAAGTTTTCCAGCCAGAGTGACTGGGAGAATGGTGATATCATCAACGGAGGAGAGTGATTTGGAAAAAGAGCTAGTTTATTGACAGAAGATGAAATTAATCCTAACTCAATCCCAACTCCTGGATAAGACATCTTCTTCCCAGGTGTTACATTTATGCTCTGCTGGTGATGATCACACACTAGCAAGTGATCACCAGGGAGGAATTATTAGTTTGGAATGATTTCCGTTTGGGCTCATCTCCCGTTTGTTGAGATGCCTTTTTTAGGTGGTTACCTTGACAGGTTAGGAAAACACCTGGATTGGAGGAAGGGAGGGGAAAGAAGATAAGTAGTCTGATGAGCCCTCAGGTGGGGAATATAGCTTAAATCAAACAGGATTTTGCCAGATCATAAGGAAGGATAAGGAGAAAGAAGAGAGAGTAACATCTGGCACTGAGGACACTGAACAGCATCTGAAGTAAAAATGATTGATATGGTTGATACTCCTCCAATCTCCACCCTTTCTTTTCATATTTCTCTTTCCATTCTCTTTATTTATTTTTTCTTTTCTTGTCCTATTATTCTTTACAGCCCCTGTCAAGGGCACCTCTTGATATGAATGTCTCCCCCCTCCTCACCAATGTAACCCCCATGATACAGAAGAGGTTGTTGAGTTCTGGACTAGGAAATATTTGGGTATAGGGTAGAATGTGGCCATATTCATTTCCCCAACAGTATGGGAAATCCATTTCAGTTCCATTCAGTAAGCACCTGTTAAATGCCTGTCTCATTCAGATCATTAATTGTCGCAGGTACTAGTGGAGTTACAAAAACACTTTTCATGGATCTCATTGTAGGAAGACATGGTATGTAAGCAGTTCAATATGGGAAACTAGAGTAGGTAAAATCCTACTGGATTATGTTCTGCTCAGTCTATATCCCGCCTGAAAAGGGTAACCAGAAGGGCCTCAGATTTATGTCATATTCAAATCAACTAGAATAACTAGGAATGTAATATAGGGACAAATTCCAGAACATCCCCTTTCAGCTTTAGCTGACTTAATTATCTCCCAGGGTTAGGGGGGGGAGAAAGAAGGGAAAGTGAGAGAAAAGGAGGCAATTTGAAGGACCACAGCACTGGTAAACATCGGAAATGAAACTCTACCATCTTTGTGATGTTAATACCACTCCCACTATTTCTACATGAGAAATCTTGTAAGGATCAACTGTGATGGACTTGGCTCTTTTAAACAGTGAGGCCAATTCCAATAGACTTACAATGGACAGAGCCATCTGCATCCAAAGAAAGGACCATGGGGATTGAGTGTGAATCACATCATAGTATTTTCATTTTGTTGTTGTTATTACTTGCTTTTTTTTTTTTTTTCTTTTTCATTTTTCCCCCTTTGGATGTGATTTTTCTTGTTCAGTATGACAAATATGGAATATTTTCATTTTGTTGTTGCTATTACTTGCTTTTTTTTTTCCTTTTCATTTTTCCCCCTTTGGATATGATTTTTCTGGTGCAGTATGACAAATATAGAATATTTTCATTTTGTTGTTGCTATTACTTGCTTTTTTTTTTTTTTCTTTTTCATTTTTTCCCCTTTGGATATGATTTTTCTGGTGCAGTATGACAAATATGGAAATATATTTAGAAGAATTGCTTAAACTATATTAGATTATTTGCTGATGAGGAGAGGGAGGAGAAAGGAGGGAGAGAGAAAAATTTGGTTTGGAAAACAAGGTTTTTCAAGAGTGAATATTGAAAACTATTTTTGCATATATTTTGAAATGTATAAGTTATTTTTTAAAAGAGAGAGAGAGAGAGAGGCCTAGAACTGAAGGAGTTTCTGGAATCTCTGTCACCAAAACTGTTCTACATCTCTGGGGAGTCTGGGCTCAACACTCTGGTCTCAATCCACTCCCTGAAGGTCATAATTCAGATTAAATGTCTGCTATGTATAAGGTACTAAAATACAATTAAGCTTTCCCTGACCTCAACAGGTTTACATTTTACTGCAAAGTGGGGTAGCTGTACAAACACAACCGGCAGAAATATGAGATACAGAAAAGAAAAATGCATAGTGGCTACAAGGCAACAAGAGATAGTATGAAAGTGCAGAAGTCAGAGGTCTTGAGTGCAAATGTTCTCTGATTTTTATCATTTATACAAATGTGGGTAAATCATTTAACTTCTTCCTGGGTCTCAGTTTTCTAATTTGTAAAATGAGTAATTGAGACTGGATGGATGCCCAGGTTCTTTCCAGCCTAGATATATAATTTTCATTTCAGATATGGGGGAAGAACATTAACATATTTGGGGAGGATGTAGGGGGGACTGTGGGGAATTCCCCTTTGTAAGAAGAGAAAGCTTCCTGGGCCGGCTTAGCCTCTTTACCCACAAAGAGTTAAAGATCTCAGTGTCAGTCAGGTCTCCTTGAAAATCACCCCCAAGGAAAAAGAAGTCTGCCGTGTCACTTATCACTCCTAACCCCAAACACAAATTAAGCCGTGACATCTCATTAGCAGTATGGAACAGCAGCCTGGGCTGCCTCAGCCCACAAAGGCCCTGGAGTCCTTCTGCCCTCCTGCTGTTCTTGGAGTGGGGACAGCCCAGCTCTTTTGAGCAGGTAGGATGGCACCATTCATCTGATACCAGTCGTCTTAGCATGAGGTGGAGATAGGAAGAATTCCCCCTTTGTTGTGGGTGCTTTGAGGGCCTAAAGTTTGCATTCCTGTGAAGTCCCTCCAAGCAACAGCCTCTATGTGAGTTCAATTAATCCTCCCTCTCCCTGACTCGGGGGACTGAAGTTTAGATTACTACCTGCGGAACATTCCTTTGCAGACAGTGCTTCATTTTTCAGGACAAACAAAGAGGTCTCAGTGAAAGCTCTGTGTGTGTGTGTGTGTGTGTGTGTGTGTGTGTGTGTGTGTGTGTGTGTGCGCGCGCGAACAGGTTTGTGTACAGCATAACAAAGCCTCACAATGGGCACTCTGTACTGGCAGGGGGCAGTTTAATCCATACAGTTTAGACACAAGTTGGCAAAAAACAAAACAAAAAAAAAAAAAAAAAAAAAAAAAAAACCCTCTTCCGGCCATCCCGAAGCGGCGGCTCTCGCCTGGTGATGGCGGGCAGGCAGAGAACAGATTTGCTCACTGATCCTGCATCCCCGGTGAAAGATAGGATTAGGAAGAAGCTCTGGATAAAGTTGTATTCAGAGAGGTGGTAAGTGACAGAGGGCACACCGACATTCTCCTTTACATGACTTCTGACAGGACGGTTATTTCTGGAAAATTGAGGAGTGCTCCCGTCATTTGTTTCTCCAAATTGCCTCTTTTTCTCTCCCTTTCCCATCCTTCCCCCACCCTAACCCCGGCTGAATATGGTTTGCTTTTGTTGCTCTTACCAGAGAAATTCACTTTCATTAGAGAAAGTGAATCGACAAAGATTGACGAGAACATTAACTGAGGGAGCTGAAGAGCGGTCCTGAGAGATTACGAAATCTGGAGTTTCATCCTTTAAAATGTTTTATAAGAAGCATAATATCAGTTTCTTTTTTTCCCCCTTTTTTTTATTAAAGCTTTTTATTTTCAAAACATTTGCATGGATAATTTTTCAACATTAATCCTTGCAAAACCTTGTGTTCCAATTTTCCCCTCTTTCCCCTCACTCTCTCCCTTAAATGGCAAATAATCCAATATATACATAACACTAATTTCAATCGAATCATGGGAGGTTTTGTAATTTTAAGAATATACCTAATAATTACTTATTTTCATGCCACTGACTACTGAGACCTTGAATCTCATCCTTTCTAGGGGCTGCGGTTCTTCATTAGTATGGTCTTACCCTTCAATTTCTAAAACACCTGATTTGATTTCTTTTTTTCTTTGACTTTTTATATCTCTTCCTCTCCTCTGTGACATACTTGTACACAACATATGTATGTGTATGTGTGTATACACATGATATATGCATGCACATACTTGTATACACATAACATGTATTTGTATGTACATACATATGTGTGTATACATGTGTGTGTTTGTGCAAGTACCAGCTTGCATTGAGTTTCCTCACTAGAAAGCCCCATATACTTTTTTTCATGTATTTTTATTTTTATTTTTTATTATAAATTTTTTTGACAGTATATATGCATGAGTAATTTTTTTATAACATTATCCCTTATATTCATTTTTCCAAATTGTCCCCTCCCTCCCTCTACTCCCTCCTCTAGATGACAGGTAATCCCATACATTTTACATGTGTTACAGTATAACCTAGATACAATATATGTGTGTAAATCCAATTTTCTTGTTGCACTTTAAGTATTGGATTCCGAAGGTATAAGTAACCTGGGTAAGATAGACAGTAGTGCTAATATTTTACATTCATTTCCCAGTGTTCCTTCTCTGGGTGTAGCTGTTTCTGTCCATCATTGATCAGCTGGAAGTGAGTTGGATCTTCTTTATGTTGAAGATATCTATCACTTCCATCAGAATACATCCTCATACAGTATTGTTGTTGAAGTGTATAGTGATCTTCTGGTTCTGCTCATTTCACTCAGCATCAGTTCATGCAAGTCTCTCCCAACTAGAAAGCCCCATATACTAAAGAAATCACAGGTCTAGCTCCCTCACCCATTGAACACCAAATCAACAACCAACCAATCAATTGACAAAAATAAATTAAGAACTTACTATGTGCCAGGTTTTATAGGTGAGAAGGAATCAGATACAAAGAATGAGACAAACCCTTCAAGTTCCAATTTAAATTCTTTTATTTCCAATTAAACTTGCATGTTGTTTATAGATTGTCTTCCCCTTAGGTCACTCCTTGAGAGCAGGATCTTCTGCCTTTCTTTGTATCCTCCAAGTTTAGCATAATCCCTGGCACAGGGATTAATGTTTATAGACTATTGAGTTAGGTGGTACAGTGAATAGTGTACTAGGTTTAGAATTAGGGACACCTGAGTTAGAATCTCTTATATAACCTTATGATTTATAATCCTTCTCAGTTTCCCTTTCCTTATCTGTTAAATGGGGGTGGGAAGGTAGATTCAGCGTTCCCTCATATCCCTTCCAGTTCTAAATCTATGATCCTATGATAAGGAGCTTACCTTCTAATTGGGGGAAGGGATTTCACAGACAAATATAAACATATGCAGCAGAAATATAAAAGGAATGAGTACAACTTTGTGTTGTTTTTCCATTGTTTCAGTCATGTATGACTCTTTGTGACACATTTGAGGTTTTCTTGGCAGAGATACTAGAGTGGTTTGCCATTTTCTTCTCTAGCGCATTTTACTGATAAGAAAATTGAGGTAAATAGGATCCAGTGACTTTACAAAGTTAGTAATTGTCTGAGGATGGATTTGAGTACAGGAAGATGAGTCTTTTTGATTCTAGGCTGGCACTTGCTACATTGCACCACCTAGACACACATATACACAGGTGATTATATATGTGTGTACATGTATGTGCCAAAGTCAATTCTTTAAGCATAGATTTAACCATGTGACTTCCTTAATCTATTTCAGTGGCTTCCATTTGCCAGTGGTACTTTGCTGGGTTTAGAATCAGTAAGATCTGAGTTCAAACTAGCCGTAGATACTCCCTAGCTGGATGACCCTGGGCAAATCACTTAATCCTGTTTGCTTCAGTTTCCTCATCTGTAAAATGAACTGGAGAAGGAAATGGTAAACCAGTCCATTATCTTTATCAAGAAATCCCCAAATGAGATCACAAAAAATTAGACACAACTGACAACAAAGCAACAAGAGTACACATTTATAACACCTACAAATTTATGGTAGCATATATGATTTTAGACAAGCCATGCAATCTCTTCTCTGGTCCTCAGTTTCTCATCTGTCAGATGAGGATTAGATGACCTCCAACATCCCTTTCAGCACTAAATCCTGTAATTTTATAAACCATTAAAATGATGAAAATAAGGAATATAAATAAATATGGAAAAAATTCTACCAAATGATACAAAGGAAAGAAAGCAAAATCAGAGGAATAAATTTATGATAATTTTCACTATCTACAGTAAATAACTGTATGTGTATAATATAGAGAGAGGTAATATGTATATATAGACTGTGTGTATGCATATGTGTACACATACCCACACCCACATAACTAGATGGTACATTGGAGAGGACATGGACTTAGAATAAGGAAGACTTGAATTAAAATCTAATTTCAGACACTTCTTACCTTTGTGACCCTGGGCAGAGTCACTTAATTTCAGCTTTGATTTCTTCATCTTAAAAAATGGAACTAATAATAGTACTTACTGGCTGTGGTTGTTGTAAGGATCAAATGTTGTAAGGATGAAAGTATTTGTAAAAATCTTTGGAAACTTAAGAAGGGAAACTGAATTTTGCTAAAGAGAAGTATAGATAATGAAGTAATAGTATCAATCAAAACATATATACACCAAACAGCATAGCGCCCAAATCCTTTATTGTTTCTCTTAATAGCATTTTATTTGGTTTTCCCAATTACATGTAAACATAGTTTTTAACATTTTTTTTTAAGATTTTGAGTTCCAAATTTTTCTCCCTTCCTCTCCTTCCCTCCTCTCTCCCCAAGGCAGCAAGCAATCTAAATCATACATGTACAATCACATTAAACATCTATCTACATTAGTCATGGTGTGAAAAAAGAATCAAAACAAAAGAAAAACCATGAGAAAGAAAAAAAAAGTAAAAACAATATGCTTCGATCTTCATTCATACTCCATAATTCTTTCTCTGGATGTGGACAGCCTTTTCCTCCATGAGTCTTTTGGAATTATCTTAAATCATTGATTGTATTGCTAAAAAGAACTAATTCTATCAAAAATTAATCATTGCATAATACTGCTGGTACTGTGTACACATTCTCCTGGTTCTGTTCACTTTACTAGCATCAGTTCATTTAAGTTTTTCCTGTTTTTTTCTGACATCCACATAGAGTGGCTGAACCCACAAAAACATTGGGTGAAAAAATTTTCCAGCACAAGACAACTAAGAAGGTTGACAGGAAAGATCTGTCTCACAAAGGTGGCAGGAGGGTGAAGTCCAGGACAAGCTAAGTCTGTGCAGGCTAAGGGCCAGGAATTCACTAGACCTTGGGGGTGACTCAATCAACCCAGAAGCAGTGGTTTCTGAAGCACTCACCCCACAGACAGTAAGGAAGTCAGACACCTGGTAAGAAGGAGATTACAGGCCCCTTTGCTAGCACTGCAGCAGGACATCATCATATGGCCCAAATGTGGATCTTTGTCACAGTTCTGGATCACAGTCCCAAGGCAGAAAAAGAGTTCTTGTGGTCACTCACAAACCACAGCACAAGCAATCTGAATAGTAAATAGATCTCTTCTTAGATCATACCACTTTGGAAGAACTGGACATTTATAGATCTTCAGAACTAGCTTTGAAAATAGCTGCACAAAAATCCTGAAGCTTGGAATAGTGCCTTCTCCACCCCAAGAGTAGAGCCCTATTTTAGCATCAAGTTAAAAGTCAAGAAAATAGGCTGGGAAAATGAGCAAACAACAACAACAAGAATCTGACCAGAGAAAATTACCATGGTGACAGAGGTAATCAAAACACAAACTCAGAAGAAAACAAAATCAAAACTGCTATATTCAAAGTCTCAAATTAAAACATGAATTGATCTTAGGCCCAAAAAAAAAAACTCATAGAAGAGTTCAAAATGGGTTTTGAAAACAAAATAAAAGAGGTAGAAGAAAATTGGGGAAAAGAAATAATAGTGATACAAGAAAATCATGAAAAAAAGTAAACAGCTTGGTAAAGGAAGTACAAACAAAAAAATAGTAAAGAAAACAACACCTTAAAAAATAGAATAGGCTAAATGGTAAAAGAGATGTAAAAATTCAATAAAAAGACCCTCCTTAAAAAGCAGAATTAACTACAAGGGGAAAGATGTACAAAATTCTGTGAAGAAAAAAAAAAAAAAAACTCCTTAAAAAGTATAATTGGCCAAATGGAAAAAGAGGTACAAAAGCTAACTGAAAAAAAAAATTTCTTAAAAATTAGAATTGGGCAAGTAGAAGTTAATGATTTTATGAGACATAAAAAACAATAAGACAAAACCAAAAGAATGAAACTATAGATGACAATGTTAATTATCTCTTTGGAAAAACAACCGACCAAAAAAGTAGATCCAGGAGAGATAACTTGAGAATTATTAGCTAAAGCTATGATGAAAAAAAAAAAAAAGTCTAGACATTTATAATCAACAGAAATTACTTGATTTCTCAAGGAGGGACAAAAATTAATTGTTCAAAAAATTTTTATATGTACTTGGGAAATATTTAACAAATTAAATAAAAATGTTAACAATATTTGTGAACTTTAAAGTGCTCTGTATTAACTATTACCACTGCTGCTGCTGCTGTTTACTGCTATTATTCCTCCTCAGGATACTCTCCATTTCATTACTGTCTTTAAAATGTGGTACCCAGAACTGAATGTAACACTTTGAGCAGGACAGAATCCAGTGGGAGGTTTATCCATGTTTTCTCTTCACTCTATCATGTCCCATCAAGAATTGTTTATGCCTCCTATCTCTCAATTACACTATAAACTCTATCTGTTCAGGAATCTTGCCTTATCTGTGTACCTCCTCCCCACCAGCTTATAATATGCCGAATGCTTTCCATTTTTTGAGATAAATCATTACATATCTCTTTATATTCCTCACATTTGTGATTTTTAATGGTGCATAATATACAGGAGGGTAGGAATGAGAGAGAGATTGGAACATAGAGTTCATCTCGTCCCAGTCCTTCATTTTGAGATTGCACAGAAGTCCAATGACTTGCCTAATATCATTCAGGTAGTGACTAATTAGCATAGCGAGGATTTTAATTTAGTACCATGGGATGCCTTTTTAAAAATATCTCAATCCTCTTTAACTCCTTCAAAGTTGATTCTGCATCATCTGGGGAAAGAAAAGTAGAAAGTCTCCTAACAGGATCTTGAATTTGTGCTCAGCCAGCACCATTTCTGTAGCCTAATGAAGGCTAAGTTAACCCCCTCTCCATAGATCACTGACAGCACCTCAAGGAATCTCATTTATTATGTAAAGAGGTCTTTGGTTGTTTAAGGAAAAGTCAGACTGGTTACTCCAGTTCATCTGATGGTGGATTTATGATTACCTAAGAATAACATGCTTGCTTGGCATTTCTGCTCAGTGCCTTAGAAACAGCAGTTATTATTCAAAACAAGCCCACGTGGGGAAGGGGAAGTCTTCACTAACCAGGACTATTCTTTTGAACACGGAGGAGAAACAGAGGGGGGGCCATGGTCAGGCAATTCCCCTTCTTTACCATCCATCCATATCCAAAGAGGCCACCTGCCCAGTCCTTAACGTGATATCCACCCCCTGAGACAACTTGACCCTCTCTCACTTTTCATTCTAGCCATGGTGTCATGGCTAGAATATTGAATGTGGAGTTAGAAAGCTCTGGGTTCAAACACTTCCTTTGAGATGGTTTAGTTATGGAAAAGTCAATTAACTTCTGAGTAGCACATGAACCTCTCTAGGATATATTAGCTGAGCCACAGACTGCTGCATCAGACATTATGGGGGATTTATGAGACAGCATGAAGATGGAGGATTTGAAAAGTTCAGCTTGTTCTATCAGTTCCATGGATTAAAGAAAAGGAAGGGTATTCTTTTACCAAAGTATTAAAAGTTGGCCCTAAAACTTGGTGGGCTAAAGGTGTCTGAGAGGGAGGATTCAGCTTTAACAGTTTTGAAATGGGAAACTAGGGAAATGTACCAAGATGAGTAACAGAGGATTCTAACTAAAGCAATCAAATGATGACTGGGGCCTGGGAAAAATGTGAATGCCATCTCCTAAGCCAAAATGGCCCTAGGGAAACTGAGCCAATTGGATATTCAGAGACAGAGATATCCAGAAAAGAGATGAATCAGAGAATCCATTTGAGGTCTTTGCTTTATATTACAAGGGCCAGAGCCTGAATATTTTAATGAATCCCAGCTTCTACAGCAAATCTTGGTTATAGTATAGTATATAGTTGATATATATTTATAGAATTGAAGGTTTTTGTTGCACTCTGAGACAGGACTGGATATGGTCCCTTATGAATGGGAAAAAAAATATGTCTCTATTATCTTTAAAGACTACAAAAGAAAAGGTTTCACTCAGAAAGTCAGCCCAGTGTTTATTAATTCTTATCCTTATTTCTCTAGTTTGTGTTTGCTTCCTCTATTATTTAAGGCTATTTTAATCTAGTGGGAATGGAAAGTGACTGGGCACTATTCTGATTATTCTAATCCTTTATAATTAAAAGAACATTATTAGAGAATAGACAGTATTTACAACATATTTCAAGGTTTTCAAAGTGTTTTTTATATATCCTGTGATATAGGTGCTATTATTACTCCCATTTAACAGATGAGGAAACAGGCTAGTTAATAAGTTTTTCAGACAAGGTTTGCACTAGGATTTACCTACCTCCAGATTTAGCCACTATGCCTATTTAAGCAATCCCAATAGTCTTAACTTTTTGACAGGGATCTTCTCTCCTAATTCTTATTTCAGTTTCAAATTTGGGCCTAATTCTTACCCCTAAACAGAACTACAACTAGGGCAGTACAATCAAGGCTTTGTCTCAGGTTCAGAAATTAGAGTCAGGAAAATTTATCTTTGTGAGTTCAAATCTAGTGTCAGATACTCTATGTATCACAGTGGGCAAGTCATTTACCTCTGTTTGCCTCAGTTTTCCTTGTCTGTAAAATGAACTGGAGAGGAAATGCAAATCACTCCAGTATCTTTGCCAAGAAAACCTCAAATGGGTTTATGAAAACTCAGACATAACTGAAAAAGACTGAACAACAAGAGCACCATAGCAAGGTTCATTTCTTCTACCTGCCCTGCCTCCAAGGCAACAGACTCATCTAAGCAGATGTTATTCATCTTCAACAGCTCAGAAACCTAAGGACCCAGAGAGTGCTTTCACCCCTTGGCAGCTGCACTCAGGATAAGCCAATTTACCCCATCAAGCTGCCATTTGCCCTAAGAGGAAAAATGTCTAGTCGTGGCTCAGCTTCTTGATGTGGCATATTATTAAGTTGAGAAGAGGTTAGCATCTCCATGTTCTGGGGTCTCCTGAACTCCCCTATTCCTTGTCAAAAGGAGAAGAAGGCAGCTGTTCACTAAAGAAGTCAACTATCTCCTCAAGAAGGAATACAGCATCCAAATACCAGGAGGGGTAATAATTAAAGTGCAATTAAGTAAGGTGAGAACCAACATGGAAAAAATCCAAACTATGATACGGAGGTGAAGAAGAATTCCAAACACAGCAATTAATGGGAAGGAGATAGAAGTTTTGGAAAATACAAACAGTCAAAGGGAAATGAATGAGGGCCAGAAAATTATAGACAAGCTTGCAATGTGATACAGCAGCAGCCACCACACAAAACCCATGTAATTCCAAATTGCATAGCTAAGGCACCAAGTCATAGGCCGCGGAAGTGAGAGCCCTTGTCTTGATGAGCCTAAGGAGACCACAACTGAATCTTATGTGGAGTTTGGGGCTCTCTGACACCAAAAAGATTCTAATAAAGTACAGGGATCAGGAATAAAGAAACCAGAATGACAAAGGAACTGGAGAAATTTTAAAAACAATAAATTTGGTTAAGCAAGTGATAAAAATGATAAGAGGGGAGTTGCTAGCTCAAAGCACGCCAAGAGGGCAAGGGTTAGGTCACTTATGGGACTGTATGAGGAAGTATCAGAATTAGAGGTTGCTGGGAAATAGTTAAAGATATGAAAACAGATCTTAATCAGAAATGGTTTGGGTTTTTCTTGAGAGGAAGAATAGCAGGATGGGGATGAGGACTAGATTTGGGTATCAATTCTACCTCTTCTATTTTTCAATGTGTGACACTGACTAAGTCACCTCAATTTCCTTATTTGTCAAATGAGAGAGTTGAGGTACATGATGAACAGGTTCCTGAATTTTGGAAGATGAAAGTAAAAGACAGGAGAGCAAGAATTCTGTCATATTAAAGTAAATGGTTGAAGATCATCATTAATTCCCAAATCATCCTCCCTCTCCTCCCCCCCCCAAAAAAAATCTCCTCACTCAATGGTAAACTACATTGGACCAAACACTTCATAATGGAGTAAACTAAGAAATTGCTTCCAACCAGCTACATGATTTGGGGCTAGTTATTCAATCTCTGATCATTCACTTAATCCTTTGTCAAATTAGAGAATTATACAAGATGACTTCTGAGTCCTTATAGCTTTATATCTATGATCCTATGATAAGTTATAAAAGAAGCAAATCTCTAAAGTAGCAACAAAGGTACTAGTTGGGGATGTGTGGGAAATAAAGCAGTATGCAGAGTGATCCAGGATAGGTATCCAATATTACCCCTAAGGAGACTTCCTGCCCATCAGGCATCAGAAGCTCACTTGTTTCCTGGACCTTTGTCACAGCCCAACAGGTAGATTAGAATCAGCATCTCCTATTTGGTCAATTAGTTCCTTAGTTCTGAATTCTCAGGTGGTTCCTTAGGTCAGGATGTGGGAATTCATCCACATATCTAGACCCCTGCTTCCAGTCCCCATTTGCTCCACAAACAGGTAAGTAAAGAAGTGAAGAAGTCTGTCATGTGCACCATGTATATCAGCACACCAAACTATTATATTTGATATCTTCACCTTTTATTTCTCTTCCCCATGGGTTACCTTCTCCCCAGAACTCATCAAAACAGGAAAGTCACAGTGGACACAATAGTGACAGGAAAGTCACAGTGGATACAATAGCTGATAAGGGAATCAAAACTAGCACCATCGCTGTGGATCTATAATGTAGTCAGCCCAATTTTCTTCCACATTCTCATTTCACCCTGATTTCTTCTATTAGCATAGGGCATTTCCATCTGCCAGTCCTTTTATAATCAAAACCCAGACACACCAGCCTTTTGCTGGTGGGAAATAATTGTGATGAAAAGTTCTGAATTGGAAAAAGGTTGTGCAATGAGTTTTTATCAAGGGTTGGGGCAAGAGGTCTCTTACCACATGCCTGTAATGACTTTTGCCTAAATGCTGGTAAATGGCCCTAGAGGTTAATAAATAATGAGAGGCCTCTAGTCTAATAAATGTCTCAGTGTTTTCACCCATGATTGATGGGACTTCCCCAGAGCCTCTCCTGAAATGCTTTTCTTTCAGGATTCATAAAAGTTACAAGCTATTTTGTCAAGTGATGTTTGGAAATTCTTGAGACCTCTTAAAAGGCAGAGGTTTGTGGAAAGTGAATATAACATAAAGTGCAGGAGTCTAAATGAAGACTGGCCAGGGCAACAGCTTCTAAGCAAATGGCTTGACAGCTTCAATGATGTGCAGGGTTCTGGGAGGAGAAAAACTGTGGCTAGAATGGGAATAGTTAAGGGGAAAAAAATTGCTCAAAGGTCAGGAAACTCTACACTTTGGTTCCAACAACAGTGTTGGTTCTGCCCACACATTCCCTGCTAACCCTTCCCTGACAGGCTAAAGCTTTGCCAGAGACCACATGAAAGGCAGCGGTTTGTTCTCTGCTCCCCAGGACTGTAAGTTTGCAAAGGCAAATCCTTTGATAGATGATCATTGGTGATGCAACATCAACCCACCCCACTGGTCTGTCTGAGAGACAATGGGGCTCCACTCTGGCTGGGATGGGTGGCCAGGATATGTGCACATTTCCCTGAGAGAAGGTCAGAAGTCAATCAGGGACATTGCTTGACTGAATACCTGTGGAGCAAGAGCACTTCCTGTGGGATGCACCAGGTTTACAAAAGAACAACAATTCATGTTTACATTGGGATTTACAGCCTGCAAAGTGCTTTCCTTTTAACAGTGCTGAGAAAGCTCCATTGCAAAAATCATGGGTACCAGATAACAGAAAACTTTCTGTGATTGGCTCCAAATCACTTTCTTTTTCTTCCATTTTTTCATTCTTTTTAGTTTGTTTGACTGATTCTTCATTTTTCATGGAGTTAGCTTTTTTTATTAGCTTCCATTTGCCCCATTCTAATTTTTAATGTTTGATTTTCTTCAATTAGCTTTTATATTTTTTTCTATTTGATTAATTCTACTTTTAAAGGTATTGTTTTCTTCAGTGGATTTTTTTTTTTTTTTTGCATTTGGCCAATTGTATTTTTTAAAGAATTGCCTTCCTTTTCCAAGCTGTTGACTCTCTTGCATACTTCTCATTTCTTTTTTTCATATTTTCTTCTACCTCTCTTAATTGCCTTTCAAGTCTTTTGTGAGCACTTCCGAGAAGCCTCCCTGGGTTTCAGACCAATTCATATCACTATTTGAAATATCCTCTGTGGACATTTTGTCTCTTCAAGTTAGTGTTTTGGTCTTCCTGTCACCATAGTAGCTGTCTATGGTCAAAATTCTTTTCTGTATCTTGCTCATTTTCTTTCCTTTTCCTGTTATTTCTTCTTTTTTTTTTTTTTTTTTTTTTTTTTTTTTACTCTTATTGTCAAACTCTGCTCCTGGGATAAAGGGGGTTCTGATTCAAGCTTCCTGTGCAGCTTTGAGCTTTGTCTTTGAGCACAGGGTTTGCAGGGGAAGCTTTACCTGCTCTGTACAGGAAACAACCTAATTTTCCAGGTTTGCCTTCTGAGCTGGGACTAGGGACTGCCCCACTGATCTGCTCCTCTACTGAGCCAAGACTGAGGGTCTCAGTTGCTGGTGTACTGTGATTAAGTACTGGCTTTCCCAGATGTCACATGAGCTGGGCTGAACATCTTTTTCACCCCAGTAAGGTTGATCTTTCTTCAAGTTTTGCCTGACCATCTTGAGCTGGAATGGGGTTTCATTCTGTTAGATTCTGTTCAGAGGCTCGGTTTCCTGTGGTTTTTGAGGGAAAACTGAGAGATCTGGAGCAGCTCTGGCTTTACTCCACCATCTTGACTCCAGAGAGTCAGTTATAAGAGCACTCGAGCAACCTGGTTGTAGGGTTGGTCCATGGCAGCAGCCCCAGGCCACTCTCCTAATAACTCATGTTCAGGTTTCAGGATGAGTACAGTACTCTGAAATAGGTCCTGTCTTCAAAGAGCTTGCAATCTACTCAGGGTGGTTGGAGGCAGGGCAGCAGAAAGCAGAGATGAAATGGAAGAGGGGCAAGAGCATTGGATTTGGAGTCAAGAAATCTAAATCTAAATTCCACTCCAACACTTATTACCGCTGTGATCCTGGGCAAGAAAGCAAGCAAGCATTTGTTATATACATAGGCTGGGGAACCAGAACACTCCTTGATGGAAAGATCCTTATATTCTAATGAATGAGAAAACTAATGGTGTGTGTATGTAAATGGGTGTGCGTATGTGTGTGTGTGTGTGTGTGTGTGTGTGTGTGTGTATGTGTGTGTAAATGGGCAGCTAAGTGGCTCAATGGATAGAGCAGTTGGCTTAGAATAAAAAAAACCTTTTTCATGAGTTCAAATCTGGCCTTGGACACTAGCTGTGTGACCCTGGTTGAGTCACATAACCCTGTTTGCCTTAGTTTCCTTATCTAAAAAACGAGTTAGATAAGAAAGTGTTAAACTACTCATTTCTTTGTCAAGAAAACCCCATGGAAAGTATAAAAATGATAAAAGATATGACACGAGAAAATGAGCCCCTCAGGTTGGAAAGTGTCCAACATGCTACTGGGGAAGAGTAGAAGACAACTACAAGAAGCTCCAATACCAACAAAGTGGCTGGGCCAGAGCCCTAAGGAAGCTCAGCTTTGAATTTGCTGATGATGAAAGGAGAGTACAATAATGTAAAGATTGATATTGCATGGGAACCCGGAAGGAAAGCTCTATGAATCTAAATTCAAAAAAACTGAATGTAAACTGGATGTGGTCAAACAAATGGAAAGATTAAACATTGACATCTTGAGTGTCAGTAAACTTAAATAGATGGAATTGGTGAATTTAATTTAGGTGATCACTACATATATTAGTCTGGGCAAGAATCCCTTAGAAGAAATTGAGTAGTCCTTACAATCCATAAAAGAATGAGAAAAATTATATGATGGAATGATATCTTTTCAAATCCAAGGCAAGCTGTTAAACATTACAGTAATATGAAGTAGAAGTGATAAATAAATTTAAGAGATCAGATCTAAGATAGAATGCCTGAAGAACTATGGCCAGCAATATTGAAAAGAAATCAGTGAATTAGCAACAAAAATTATTCTAAAGGAAAAGAAGAGCTAGAAAACAAAATGGCTGTCTGATGAGATTTTACAAATAGTTGAGCAAAGAAGGAAAATGAAAGGTAATGGAGGAAAGGAAAGATATACTTAACTGAATGCAGAATTCTAAAAATTATGAAGGAGAGAAATAAGATTTTCTTAAATGGACAATACAAAGAATTAGAAGAAAACAATAGATTGGGAAAGATGGATCTCTTCAAGAAAATCAGAGTTATTAGGAAATATTTCCTGCAAAAATGAGCATGATAAAAAAATTTAAATGGTAGGAACTTAACAGAAGCAGAAGAAAATAAGAAGAGATAGCAAGAATATACAGAAGAACTGTGCAAGAAAGACATTAACATTAAAAACTATAATGGTTTAGTTATTGATTTAGAACCATCCATTTTGGAAAACTGGGTCTTAGAAAGTATTGCTAACTATAAGGCTAGTGCAGGTGATGGAATTCTAGCTTTAAAGTCCTAAAAGAATTTGCTACTAAAGTGCTGCACTCAATATGCCAGTAAATTTGGAAGATTCAACAGTGACCAATAGACTAGAAAAGATCATTTTTCATCCCAATCCTAAGGAAGGGAAGGGCAATGCCAAAGTATGTTCAAATTACTGAACAATTGCACTCATTTCACATCCCAGCAAAGTTATGCTTAGGGTTCTGCAAGTTAGGCTTCAGTAATATGTGAACCAAGGCAGAGGAATGAGAGACTGCCAACTTTTACTGGATTATGGAAAATGTAAGGGAGTTTCTGAAAAACATCTACTTCAGGAGTACTGGATCTTTTGTCCCTTGAGGAAACTGTATGTGGAACAAGAAACAACAATTAAAACCAAACATGAAACTTGTCTACGATTGGAAAAAGAGTATGACAAAGCTATATATTGTCACCTTATTTATTTAATTTATAAGCAGAGGAATTAATGTTGTTGGGAGAACTATTAACAATCTCAAATATCCATAAAATGTTTGTAGCAGGCCTTTTTGTAGTGATAAGAAACTGAAACTGAGTGAATGCCCATCAGTTGGGGAATGGCTGAATAAGTTATGGTATATGAATGTTATGAAATATTATTGTTCTATTAGACATGATCAGCAGGATGATTACAGAAAGACCTGAAGAGACTTATATGAACTGATAATAAGTGAAGTGAGTAGAACCAGGAGAATATTGTATATGGCAATAGCAAGATTATGTGATGATCAACTGTGATAGACATGACTCTTTATATATATATATATACATATAGTTTTTTATTTACCAGATATATGCATGAGTAATTTTTCAGCATTGACAATTGCAAAGCCTTTTGTTCCAACTTTTCCCCTCCTTCCCCCCACCTTCTCCCCCAGATGGCAGATTGACCAATACATGTTAAATATGTTAGAGTATAAGTTAAATACAATATATGTATACATGACCAAACAATTATTTTGCTGTACAAAAAGAATTGGACTTTGAAATAGTGTACAATTAGTCTGTGAAGGAAATCCAAAATGCAGGCAAACGAAATTAGAGGGATTGGGAATTCTATGTAGTGGTTCATAGTCATCTCCAAGGGTTCTTTCACTAGGTGTAGCTGGATCAGTTCATTACTGCTCCATTGGAATTGATTGGTTCATCTCATTGTTGGAGAGGGGACGTGGCTCTTTTTAACAATGATGATTCAGGTCATTCCAATGACCTTGTGATGAAGAGAGAGAGAGGACTGTGGGAACTGAGTGTGGATTACAAAATAATATTTTCACCTTTTTTGTTGTTGTTTGCTTGCTTGTTTTTTCTTTTCATTTTTTTTCCCTTTTTGATCTTATTTTTCTTGTGCAGCATGATAACTGTGGAAATATATATAGAAAAATTGCACATGTTTCACATATATTGGATTACTTGCTGTGTAGGGGAGGATGTGGGGGGAAGGGACAGAGAAAAATTTGGAACACAAGATTTTGCAAGGATGAATGTTTAAAACTATTTTTACATATATTTTGAAAATAAAAAAAAATATTATTTTTAAAAAGATATGCAGATGATAGTGCTCTGATGACAAAAAGTGAAGACTTAAGAAGTCTCTTGAGGAGGGTGAAAGAGAAGACTGTAAACAATGTCTTGAAGCTTATCATCAAAGAAACTAAGATCATAGCAACTGTTTCTATCACTTTCTGGCAAATAGATGGAAAAGAAATGCAAACAGTGTCAGATTTTATATTTTGGGGCTCAAAGATTACTGCAGACAGCAATTGGAGCCATGAAATTAAGACACTTGCTCCATGGAAGGAAAGCTATGGCAAATCTGGACAGTATATTAAAAAGCAGAGACATCATCTTGTTGTCAAAGGGTTATATAGTCAAAGCTGTGTTTTTTCCAATAGTATAGTATGGCTGCAAGAGTTAGACTGTAAGAAAAGTTTCAGTGCCATAGAATCAATATTTATAAATTGTAGTATGAAAGAAGATTTTGAGAATGGCCAGCATTCCTCCTTGGACAGCAAGGAGATCAAATTGGTTAATATTAAAGAAATTAATTGAGACTATTCATACTAAAGCTGAAACTTAAATATTTTGGCCACTTAATGAGAAGAGAAGAGCCACTGGAAAAGAGCCTGATGTTGAGAAAGACTTCAGATAAAAGAAGGAGACAGCAGAAGATGAGAAGAATAGATAGCAATAGACATAAACTTGGACAGACTTTTGAATGATAGAAAAACTTGGTATGAGATCACAAAGAGTCAAACACAACTGAACAACAACAAAATATAAACATATCATTTATTTATTATTATAAATATATGCACAATATATATATACTTAAGGATATAGCAAGTAAATATATATACAAAATAGCTAAATACAAAATAATTTGGGAAGAAGGCTACTAGCAACTGAGGGGATCAGTAAAAGATTTCCTAGAGAAGGTGGGATTTAAGCTGGAGTTGAATTAATAGGGGAGTCAAAGGGTCAGATCTCCACTTTGGCAGTGGTGGAAGATAATTTGGAATGAAGATAGACTTGAAACAAAAAAGATCAAGTAGGAGATTACAGCAGCCACCCAGGAGAGAGGTAATGAGGGTCTACCCTAAGGTGGTAGCTTAGGTGTATGAAAGGAGAGGAGGACTGGATTAAGAGATGTAGCAATATAAACAGTGAGATTTGGCAATTGATAGAATAGATGGGGTGAAAGAGAGTCAAAAGTGCAGGATGATACTGAAGTTATGCAAGTGAGAGCCTAGATGAATGGCATATATATAGCTTTGGTCAAAAAGTGAAAGTTTGAAGAGGGTATGCTTTAGGGAACATGGTGAATATTGAGATTCTCTGGGATATCCATTTACTATTGAAATGGTAAATCCTCTCACTTTCTTAGGGCTTACTTTCATCCTTTATAAATGAAGATATGATCTAAGTGAACTATGAGGTTCTTTTCTAGCTCAAAATCTATGATCTCATAAAACTGCAGCTAATGGAGTGACTAGCACTTGAAGGGGACAGAGAAGGCTTCAATAAAGAGTTGAGCTTTTAACTCGGTTTAAAAGGGGGTCAGGAGCTTGCTTTGGCAAAAAAGAAAATGGGATAGCAGTCACTTATATTGGCCTTATGGCCCTTTTCCAGACTGAAATTAGAAATGGTATGAAAATGTCAAGTCTACCATGTTAAAAATAGGGGAAAAAACAAAGCTTGCTTTTAGCTTCTTAAATATATTTGATAATCATCAGGATTTAGTACATTATGCTATAACTCTGTGCTTTTTGGTTCAGTTGCATTTTCACAGAAAATAATTTCATTAGCAAAACCAGTTGTGCTCATTTAGAATAAAGATACAACTGGAAAATTCTCCTGGCATTTTAGCTCATGTATCGTAACTCTTGTCTGGGCCTAGATTGGTTCATTCACAGTCCCTCAAGGCTCATTTGGCTAAAGCCCAAGCCTACTACAATCCAAAATACTGTGTTCTTTCACCATTGTTGATCTATAATTCTTTGGTTACTTTTATTTATGTGGTTTTTCCCTTGTCTCTTTCTGTTGCCTTTCCCGTCTGTCTAAAAAGCTTTAGCTTACTCTCATGTGTTTATCAATTTTGGTTAATTCCCTCTACTCTAAAACTATGATGGTAAAGCCAAAACTTGCAATGGTTCTTTTAGTTGGACTAATCCTCTTGGCCATCTATACTGATAAATTAGCTGGATGAGTATCAGATTTTCTAGTTGTTCTGTGCCATATGAAACTTAAATCTTCATGCTAGAAGTATTTTCTGCCTGCAAAACCTCAATTTTCAAGCTTTCTGCTTTCTGTGTTGAGGGATTATATATATACAAATAGATATAGACATTATGTATGTATATATACACATATATGTATATTTTTATTTGTGTGTATATATATATATATGTATATAGTTTCAATTAATAGTAAACTTAGTAATTAGAAAAGTAAAAGGGCATATAAGGCTAAACCCCTGTGTATCCATAACCAAAATGAAGACATACCAGGTGATATTGGGCATGTATTTATTCCTCTGGAGGTAGCCTGGTGGCTGACTGGAAAGGGCATATGTAGGCAGTACAACAAATTGTTTGCTAGGCAGGAATAGTATAAAGGTCACCATCTTGATGCCTAATAAACTTGAGAGGATCATAAAAACTTGGCAATTGGTTAAAGATAACATACAGGCCCCATAGATCTGTATTAAAAACCAAACTAAACCAATCAGTAGCTTGTGGGAATAAAGGCCAGGAGCTGCCTATGAAAGAGATTCTGGGGATAGGGAATATAGGATTTCTCTCTCCTCCCCTCCATTGGCCATAGTAGAACTCTCTGCCCAGGAGACATCCCTCCAGTACTTGAAGAGTTAGACTGCAAGAGGCAAACCCATAATCCAGAATACATGGATAGTCACCTGAGACCAGAAGCAGCTTCAAGGAGTGTGACCTAGGGTAAAAGAGAAGAGAATGACTATGATTAGCTCTACAATCTTTCTTTCTTTCTTTCTTTCTTTCTTTCTTTCTTTCTTTCTTTCTTTCTTTCTTTCTTTCTTTCTTTCTTTCTTTCTTTCTTTCTTTCTTTCTTTCTTTCTTTCTTTCTCTTTCTTTCTTTGTTTCTTTGTTTCTTTCTTTCTTCCTTTCTTCCTTCCTTCCTTCCTTCCTTCCTTTCTTTCTTTCTTTCTTCCTTTCTCTTTTTCTTTTTCTTTTTCTTCCTTCCTTCCTTCCTTCCTTCCTTCCTTCCTTCCTTCCTTCCTTCCTTCCTTCCTTCCTTCCTTCCTTCCTTTCTTCCTTTCTTCCTTCCTTTCTTCCTTCCTTCCTTCCTTCCATCCTTTCCTTTTTCTCTTTTCTCATCTTCTTTCCTAACCCCATTCTTTTCATATATAGTCCATATCCATAAGACATAACCAACTAATTTATATGCCTTGAAAAGGGCAATAGAAATAGCTTCTAATATAAAATAAAAATCCCTCTGTTGCCTTTCTAAAGCCCTTCACAAACTGGCCTCAACCTACATTTCATATCTTAATATATGTTACTTTTGTTCCCAAATTCTACTTCTAATTCTTTTATCTATAGGCCTCCTTGCCATTTCTTATATATCAATCTCCATCTTCTCTCTCTGGCCCATGCCCAGAATGTCTTTTCACCTCATCTCTATCTCTTAAGCAACACCTTCTATGTGAAGTCTTTCCTGATTGCTCCATCTGCTGATCTGTTCACCCCCAAATTTTTCCATTTCACTAGATGGTATCTCCCCTGAAAGAACAAAAAATCCTTGAGGGAATATAGAGTAGGCATTTAATAAATGCTTGCTGATTGATAGATGATAGGTGTTAAAAGGAATTATAACTCAGATAAGAGTCTAAACCAAAATGACACTTTAGATTCTATTCTGACATGATCAAACCACATAAAGAATACTGCAGGCCATTTTTTATACCATTTTAGAAAGGACATTGGCAAGTTAAAGAGCCTCCAGAAGAGAGTGACCAAAATGCTAAAGGACTGAAGAACATGTCATTAAAGAATTGGTTGACACTACATAGAATTCCCAATCCCTCTAATTTTGTCCGCCTGCATTTTGGATTTTCTTCACAGGCTAATTGTACATTATTTCAAAGTCCGATTCTTTTTGTACAGCAAAACTGTTTGGACATGTATACATATATTGTATTTAACATATTTAACATGTATTGGTCAACTACCATGGGGGGTGGAAGGAGGGGAAAAATTAGAACAAAAGGTTTGGCAATTGTCAATGTTGTAAAATTACCCATGCATACATCTGGTAAATAAAAACTATAAAAAAAAAAAAAAAAAAAGGGATTGGTTGAAAGAATTAGGTCATAGGAAACCATAAAGAATATTTATGTTGACAAGGGATTAGACATGTTCTTCTTGTCAAGAGGATAGAAATAAGTGTAATGGGAAGAATTTGCAGAAAAGCAAATTTAGGTTAGGTGCAAGAGAGGGGAAAAAAATCAACATAATAATTAAAGCTATCCAAAAGTAAAGTGTGCTTCACTGGGACTCAGTGGATTCCATTTCACTAGAGGACTTTAAGAAAAGGTTCAAGTTCCAGTTGTTAGGAATAGTGTAAAGTAGATCTTGCTTATGTATGGGTTGGACCAGATGACTTCCAAGATCACTTCCACTTCTGAAATTCTGTAATTTTGTAAAATACTGGTCCATTCTGGCTTCACTTCTCCACTCCCACTGACTTTTTACAGGTTTAACTGTGGGGTTGAGTTGGGGATGGGGACAAAAATTTCAGCTACATGATTGTAGCTGTATGTAGTAGTCTACTACTGCATATCATGAAGAGGCTACTCTTTCTACCATTGTAGCCGTCATAGCTAACAGAGCTCTGGGAGCCTGGGAACATCTAGTACCACCCCTGCCAGAATTATAGCAAAAGAAGGAGTGGTTTCCATGCTGTCAATGGAACTGTAACATATCCATCCCTGGAGGGACTGGGTGGAGTCTTGGACACAATGACCTCTACACAGATCCACTAGTCATTTATTAAGGGTAGTTCTAAACACCCATTAGCAAAGCTTGATGTCACCCATTATTCTAAACTCAAATTTCTCAGCCCAGGCTCTCTCCATGATATGTAACATGGTGTGTCCCATTTTTACTTAGAGCTCTTACTCTTTTACTGTGTATATATGTATATACAAGTGTTGCAGGGATGATGAAAATTGTGGCACATCTGCCATTTATTTTTATTATAAATACTGAACTTACTTCACTAACATCCTACTTTTATGTTCCATTGTAGGGGAGCTCTGACCAGGGTCCTCAAAGGCTACAGGATCTACCAAAAGGAGGAACTCAAGATCTGGAAAGTTCTCCATAACTAGAAATGCATCAAGTATGGGACTAGCAGTGGATTGTTTATCACATTAATATTGGTATAAGTAAGTTGCAAGTCTTTTTATAAGTGATAAATTTTTACTGGTCATAAGTAAAATGGGAAAGGCTTACATATACATAAATCTACATAGGAGGGATTAATATCTATCAATAGGTATTTATTAAGTTCTTCCTACATACCAGTCCCTGAGCTAAATTCTTAGGATACAAAGAGTCCCTGCCCTTAATGAGTTAATACTCTAATGTCATTAGGAGAGCTATCCACCCATAGATTCTTGATTAAAACAAAGACCTTAAATAATAGATAAAGCTTAACAAGATAAGAAAAAAGGAATATTAGTTTGGTTGTGTATAAGTAATGAACTATTTGTGTTGTGTGAGCAACATCCAACCATCACAATTGCAACAATATGCATTATTTTGTTTGATTATAAAATAAACTCTATACATTTATATTCAATCTTGATGGGAAAAAATCAGAATAACAATTAATAAGTCATATCATATGAACTGTAATTATCCATTTCTAATTTAAAATTAGATCATTTTCACCTTTGATTTATGTTCATTTTGTTTTTCCAACCATGTGAGAAGTCTCTGAAGGGACAGAGGCTGTCCTTAATTTCTCTTGATTGACTAACTAATTGAAATATTCCTCAGCTATGTACAATGTTTTCCAACCTGAGATTAAAAAGAAGATGGCCTAAGGATGCAACATCTCTAGATGAAAGTGGCATTTGGGAGTAGCAATAGATCTGCAAATTCTGTAGCATTCTTGAGTACTTGTTTGTTAATATATAGTAAGTTGATTTCAAAGACACAGACCTTTATTGTAAAACTCTATTTAGATGCCTGCTACTGCTTATAAGCTGATATTTCTTTGTTCAACACTTCAAAATGGCCTTTACTGTGGAGCATGGTGTTGGCTGGTAACTAAGGGACAATGAGGCCTACTTAGGAAACACAAATCTGACAGCTCGGAGAAAGAGCACATTTTGTTCCTCATACGGGAGATTAAAACAGTCAGTGCAGGTGACGCAGCCATGCAGAAATGAAACATAATTGTACCTGGAGGCTTTGGAATCCCATAAATTGCAATATCTTGTACAGACTGCTTATTAAATCTGTCCTCTAATTTCTTTTTCTCAGGGAGGAATCCTCTGGCTGCACATTTTCCCCCTCCTTCTTAACTTTCCAAAACAAGTTACCAGTTGATCTTTTGGTTAGAAAAATATACTTGGAAAGTCATACACAATGAAGAAGAAGCCTCTTTGAAGGGACTCATCTATAACTGCTGTGGGCTTTTTAAACTCAATATTAGAATTCACAGGAATCCTACCATGAGGTAAATCTTCCCCGGCCTACCTTTGCCTTTATTCTTTTCTCCTCTTGGCCAGTTCTATTTCAATCCAGCCCTGGGCTCGTTATAAGTCCACAGGATTCTTCTTGGAAAGAAAGATCACTGCTCAGTGTAGGAGAGTAGCAGTGGAATCATGAGTTTAATTTGTCCAAGATCATAGGCCAATATCAGAATAAATCTAATTCTCAACCTATCTTTCCAAGTCAAATCCATAAGCATTTATTAAATGTCTATATGCTAGGTACTTTGTTAAGCACTAAGATTACAAAAAAAAAAGGCAAAACAGTCCCTGCCCTCAAGGAGCTTATAGTTTAACAGGAAGACAACACACAAATTATTATGTGCAAACATGATACATATAAGATAAATGGGAAATAATTACTAAGGAAAGGCATTAAAGGTCAGGGGGATTGGGAAAAACTTCTTACAGAAGGTGGAGTTTGAGCTGAGACTTAAAAGAAGCCAGGGAAGCCAAGAGGTAGAAATGAGGAAGAACATTCTAAGAAAATTAGGGAAAGTCCTGAAAAACTCAGGAGAGAGTGGAGTCTTTTGTTTAAGTCACAGTAAAAAGGCCAGTACTACTGGATCATTGATCTTAGAGATAATAGGGAGCTGCTAGAGTTTAATAATAAGGGAGTGACATGGTTAGACCTATACCTTAGAAAGCTATTTTTGGCAGTCAATGGATAGGCTGGACTAGGGAGACTGCAGGTAGGGAGATCACTAGTCCAGGTATGAATGATGAGGGCCTGTGAGAGATGTTTCCAAAGGAAAATCTACAGGTCTTGGTACCATGTTGGATAAGGAAGGTGAGAAAGACTAAATAATAGAGGATGACACTTTGGTAGTAAGCCTGGGTGATATCCTAAATATTAATAGGAAAGCTGGAAAGAGGAAGACTTGATAGTAGTAGGGTTGAGGGTGGGAGGTGGAGGTGGGTAGGAAAGATAAGGAGTTCAGTTTTGAATATGATGAGATTAAGATGACAAAGGGACATCCAGAAAGCATGTTTTCCAAGTGACTATTTTGGGGAATGTAAAAAATGAGAAATTAAAGCATATATCACAGGGGGTAAGAAAGAGGCACACACACAGATTGAGAGACAGAGACTTAGAGAGAGAGAGAGAGGAAAGAGAGAGACAGAGAGACAGAGAGTGACATAGAGAGACAGAGAGAGAGAGACAGAGAGAGAGAGACAGAGAGAGAGAGAGACAGAGAGAGAGAGAGAGAGAGAGAGAGAGAGAGAGAGAGAGAGAGAGAGAGAGAGAGAGAGAGAGAGAGAGAAACTGGTAACTTTAGAGAGAGCTATTTCAGTTGCATGGTGAAACTGGAAGACAAACTGCAGGCTTAAGGAGAGAGAGAATGTCATGGTGAGGATAAAGAACAGGGTTTCAAGACAGAGAGAGATGTAATGATAACAGATTATAATTAGATAAGGGAATTTCAGAGTTAATAAGCATGGATGTGGTATATTTGTGGTCAATGGAGAGATCAGCTTTATCTCCTATTATCCCCCAGCACTCACCTATTACTCCTCCAAAACTAAATTTCTTGCTACCTTCTGAATACCTTTCCTCCTTGTTCCTTTTTCTTTGCAATAGATCTATACTGCTCCTGTATCTGAGAAACCGGGTTTTAGCCCTATGAAAATGCTACCAATACTTGCAGTATTAACTCAAATGCCATTTAGAATCATAAAATATTACAGATAAAGGAGTCTTGGAGGTCATCTAGTCCAACCTCTTAATTTATAGAAAGAAACATCATATTCAAAGATATGAAATTAGTTAGGAAGCAAAGAATAGAGTTGGGATTTGAATTTAGGCTTTCTGACTACAAAATTCAGGGCCTCTCTAACTATAATAATTAGCACATATATAGCTATTTGAGATATGCAAAGGACTTTACATATATTAATCTCAATTGAACCTTACAGCAACCCTAGAAGGTAGGTACTATCATCCCTATTTTATAGATGAGGTTATAGATGAGGACAAATGTTAGGTGACCTGTCCAGAGTTACACAGCTATTAAGTTTCTGAAGCTGGACTTAAACTCAAGACCTGACTCTAGATCAGCATTTTGTCTATTGTGCTACCTTGCTGCCTTGCTATATTATTCTCAAACATAAAAATAAGTTCTTCCTTGTTGATCAAAATTAAAACTAGAGCAGTCATTCTTCTCCTTTCTTCTACCTTCTGAGAGATTAAGTTGCCAGAAAGGAAAATTAAATATTTATATGATGCTCAGATTTTAGCAGAAGGCTAAAAATGTCCAGAACATATTTAGATAAGTGTAGTCCCTCTTCACTACAATATCCTGCCTCAATGCTAATTTTGTGATGTTTTATGAAACATCAAGAAAGGAAGGAAGGAAAGAAGAAAGAAAGAAATTAATAAAAGTCCAAAAAGAAGGAAGTGATAATCCTATTATAAAACTCTGTGGTCTGAAAAACATTTGGAGTATTATCTTCAGTTCTGGGCACAACATTTTAGGAAATATGTTAAAAGGGCCAGAATTTAAAGCAGATTTTTGTATCAATTGACACACTTGGTTCTTTTAGTATTAAAAAGCTACATGTAAAGATGACTAGAATGGGGGAAGGTAAGGAGATTATGCCATATGAGAATCAGTTGAAATAACTGGATGGTAAGCCTGGAGAAGACATGATTTAGGGAGATTCAGATAGTTATCTTCAAATGTTTGAAAGGCTACCATATGAGAAAGAGATCCCAGATTTATTATGCATTGTCCTTAAGAATGGGACAAGGAATAATGGATATAAACTGCAGGGCCAATTTTAGTCTGTATAGCAGGAAAACTTTCCCAATGATTAGTAATGTCCAAAAATGGAGGCTCTATGTTCAAAAGTAATGGCTTTCCCAACTGATCCCAATGAAGCAGACAAGTATTGCTTATTCTAAAGATTCCCTCCTGGTACATTTTGAAAAAGATCAGTGACTTTAGACTCCAAGAAAAATGGATCCTTGAGGGCTTCATATGGTCATTACATTTTAATCTGGTTTAAGCTGCTCTTGAGAATTTTGTGAGCCACAAAAGTTTTAACATTTGTGGACTAAACAACTGTTGAGGTCCATTCCAACTCAAGAGTCTATAAATGAATAAATGAATGAATGAAACAGCCTGCCCTGATAATGGTGAATATTCTATTATCTACATGGGATATGTATCCAAATATTGTAGGCCTGGTTCTAGTTCATCCTATTGATCAAACCCTTGATAATAACTACAAATCCCAAACATTAGACTAAACGATATAATTCTTATATTTAATTTTAATTAATTTGACTAACCGTGGCTTGTTTCAAACTTTAATGCATTTTAAACAGCCATTCCAACTGATACATTTTTACAAAATATATGTCCAAAATGTAAATAAATCCTGATTATGTAAGGAGGTGTTTTTCCTAGAGAGATAATGAAAACAAGTTTTAAATTTAAAAAGAATTTTCCCATAGTCAATAACTTTATTCATCCTTCTCATGTAACCATATATGGGAGAAAGTATTCATCTACAGCTAGATCTCATAGTCTTAAATTGAAAAAGAATTTTCTTACAGTCAATACCTCTATCTATCCTTCCCATGTAACCATATATGGGAAAAAATAGTCACCTCCAGCTAGATCTCATTGTAAAGTGTTTAAATGACTTTAGATTTGAACTATTTGAAGTTTATAATTATGCAAAATATGGTAAAGCATATAAAGTTAGGAAAAAGGTTAGCCTGGAGAAGGATGGAGATTAATGAGAGCACTAAGAGGTTAAGCAAGCTGTCCTAGTCAAAAGAGTCAGTATGTATCAGAGGCAGGCTTGAATCCAGGAATCCTGGCTTTCAGGCTGTTCTCTAGACACTATATGACTGATGCCTCCTAGGTATTTATGACAGGTATATAAATAAATACAAAATAAAACTGCACTAAGAAGTTAACTCCTCCCCTCCCTCATGTGAGTGCCTTCTCTCTAAGATTACTTCCTATTTACATTGTTTGTATCTTATATTTACACAGTTGTTTGTGTCTTGTGTCTCCCATTAGACTGTGAGATCCTTGAAGAACTAGATCATGTATTTTGCCTTTCTTTGCATCCCCAGAATTTAGCACAGTGTTTGGCAGAATTGGTTAGTTGGTTGTTGTTCTTTGATCTCAAAGAGTACCAAAATGGTATTAATATATTGGGGTAAGGTATAGTGGGTCCAATTGTGCCTGCTCAGACCAATACGAGCTCAGAAGGCTCCACACAAATAGGCACAAATAGTCCATATTAATATTTGGAATGAAGATGTCTCTAAATTTGTGCATCTGCAGTTCTTGCTCAAAGAATTTGCTCAAAGAGCACAGCACCTTTTTTATGCAGACAAGCCATACTGGATAGTCCTGTGCCAGTGTCTCTCATGTTTCACAACGGATTACAAAGTTCTTCAGAGAACTTCTTCTCACCTCTGTGTGAGTTCTCCTTAAAATAGTTTTTAAATTAAATATATATTTGACATTTGAACAGCCTTGCCAGAGCATCAGAGTTACACTCTCAACAGCACAGCAAAGTTTGAATACTTGGCAGTTCAACTCAAGAAAGTACCTCAGTGCTCAGGACCTGATCTTCAGGTGATCTTCAGAAATTTCCTAAGACCACTCAAATGGAAATAATTCAATTTCCTGGCATGTCCAGCTTTCATAAGCATCCAACAATGAGGTCAGCACAACAACTCTGTAGCCCTTCAATTTAGTTATACCTCTTCTATCTCACAGTTTCCTTTGGAGTCTCCCAAAACCAATCTAGCTTTGGCAATGCGTGTATCAATCAGCTGTAGGTTCATCTCATCATTTATGTGTACATCTCTGGAAAGAATACTGCCAAGATAAATGAAATTATCCACAGTATTCAAAATTTCTCCATTGCTGTAACTGATGGTTCCACATATGTATGGTGTGATACTGGCTGGGGGAGAACTTTTGTTTTCCTGGTATTAATTGTTAGGCTAAACTTTTAGTACAAATAACCAACAATCAACCCATACTTTATTACATCTCAGCCTCAAAGGCTGCATTGAGTGCACAATTATCTGCAAACAAAAAGTCAAATATCAACTCTTCCTCCTCTTTAGTCTTAAAGTCTTTTCAAGTTACATATTTATAAATCGGAATGGAAGCTGTCCTTGATGTTCATTTTTATCTTTGTTGAAGGCCACATTACTAAAAATATCATGCTAAAAAGCATGAGAGCAAGAACACAGCCCTGCTTTATTCCACTGATGGGAAAGCACAAAAACACCATCCATTATCCAGAACCTGTGGCCACTCTTGAAAAATGTGTATCCAGCTCTGGCTTTGGTCAGCTGCCTTCATTTACCAGTCTTGTTTTACTCAGCGCTGCTATTTGGATGCAATATCTGCTGAATTCTCTCACAAGAGCTGTTCATCTTTTAAGTCTACTAGACTAGACTTTTTGTTTTCCTTTTGTATACCTTCCATATACCAATAGTGAATAGAATCGTCTTCTTAAAAGTCTTTGTACATTTTTGTGTATGTTTCGACTATGAGATCAGATTCCTGCTTGCCATGGTAATCAGACCAGGGTTGGATGAAGCAGACAATTTTTAGGGCATCTTTTCTGATCTTCCTCACATAAGGAAGTGTGATCCTCTAAACAAGCTGCTCAGACACCCAAGAGGCTGCCGAATCCCGATGCTATTTCAGTATAGTGAGAAGGTGACTCTGTGGTCTGAGCTGCCTATGTGCAGGGTTGTAATAATAGTTCCCAGTGTATCTGTACTAGCTGTTTCATCACTTGCCTGTCACTAAAAGACTTGGAAGTAGATAAAAATGGCAAAATTGTACAAGTGATGTTTTTTGACTTGCAAATAAAGTGGATTGAAGACAAAATTGTGCAAAGTCATTGCCTCACTCTTCCAGCCATCAGAGTCCAGCATTAAGATAAAAGTCAAAATAATCATCAATGGTTCAGGATGCAGTGAATAACTGGCATTTTCAATGTCTAACCGAGATCTAGGTATTCCATTAATTGCCTTTTTGGCTGTTGAAACAAAAATTCACACCTGCCTATTTGGCTGAGGGATATCTTCACATATTTGGGGTAGATACTTCTCTAACTCAATAATAGATTTGAGACCCCTTGGTTATTCTCAACTTGGTTTAGCTTATCTGCCAAAATGATTTTCCATGGTGCAGCTATTGGTTGTGCTACAGCTTCTTGGCGTCACAGGTAAGAGTTGGATGGATCAGGTGGATACCAAAGATAGAAAACATCCCCAAAAGGGACTCAGCAGTTCTCTTACCAGAAATCCTAGTCTTCCCTGAATAATCCTATTGCCCTTGGCACAAAGTAGGAACTTAACAGATGCTTTCATTGACATCCAAAGACTTTCAGAGTTATAACTGAAAGAGAGAACAAAGAAGGGAGAAATTACCTCCAATTAAGGAGATTAGGGAAGAGAAGAGGAAGACCATGAAGTAGGATAGTAAATTCTGGAGGTTAGATAATCACAGTGGTAAGAATGGAGTGGTGGGATATAATTAAATAGCATGAGCTTCTGAAGAGGAGAGTTACTAATTTCTAATTGGAGGATATAGACTTGGAAGTGGTCAACAGGATCAATGAGTACATGAATTCCTTTTAATCCTGTAAATGAGGAAAAGTGGAATGGTAATTATGGGAGGTATGGTGTCCTCAGGGGCAAGGCAGGCTTGAGTTACTAAGAAGAAAGAGGAGAAATAATGAGAAAAATATCTAAGAAGGAGAGTTCCAAAGGGCCTGGAAGAAAGGCTAATATTAAGACAGACAGAGGAAGGCAAATTGGAGGACTAAGCTAAATACATATATGAGAATGGGAGGAAGGAATGTACATCTGGGGACGCAGTTCTAGATAACAGGATCAAGGAAAGGCAGCCTAAGAGACATGGTAATTATAAGAGAGAGGAATATCAGTTAGGAAAATTATTTAATGGAAGATGTTAGAGAATCAACCAGCCTAAGATACTTATAAAACTAGTAGATTTTTTTTTTTTAATGGATGAAAAAGCCTGCATTAATTAGCACCAATAGGGAGAAACACTAAGTGAGAGATAAAGCTGTCCAAGACTAAAGATCTTGGGGATATTGCTCTTAGGGTTTCATATAAGGCTTATTGTTGTTGTTTAGTCATTTTAGTAGTGTCTGACACTTTGTGACTCCTGTTTGGGGGATTTTCTTTGGAGGGGTTTGTCAATTCCTTTTCTAACTCATTTTTCAGATGAAGGAACTAAGGCAAACAAGGTTAAGTGACTTCCTCCCTCCTTACTTCCCTCTCTTCCTCTTTCCTTTTTCCTTTCCTCTCCTCTCCTCTCTTCTTCCTTCCTTCCTTCCTCTCTTCCTTCCTATTTGTTTCTTGGGGCTAGTGATAAAGGAGAATTTTGGGTTGGGACCCAATGTTAATCTGAGAGAAAAAGGCTTGATTGCTTCCTTTTCCTTATGTTGGACCTTTGTTAGCTAGGGAAGAACTTGGAAGAGATGAACTTGGGAAATGACTATAATAGCTTGAAGTGATGGAATGTTTGCTGGTGTATAAAGTCCCCATCAATCCAAAAAAAGTAAACAGTGCAAAAATCGTTACCTCCAGAATATAGATGAGAAAGCCAAAGTTCAGAGAAATCAAAGATTTTTGAAATTGGTTGAAAATCATATAGGAAAGAAGAATTTCATTATCAGCCTTGTACTCTACAGTGAAGGAGAAAGACTGGCTAAAAGGACAAGAAAAAAAAATTGACCTATTGAAAAGAATAAACAGATTTCTGGTTTGTAAAAAAAAGAGTAGTGAATTCTTCTCTATTAGGAAGGATTGGAAAGAAGGGATTATTTTAGGTACCTGGAAGCATTTCCCATCAGTGTGGAGGTAGATGAAAGCGTTTCCCATTAGTAAAGGAAGACTCAAAGTATTTCCCATTAGTGAGCTGTGTTAAATACTGAAGATTACTGAAGAAGGAAAAAAAAAGCTGCACTACCTCCTTCTCCCTCGGTCTTTAAAAATAGAAGAAATGTTCATGTCTGGGTGTTTTGGGTGTGGCCCTGCCTCCAGGCAGGGGAGAGACTGGATGAACTCTGAAAGTCCCTTCTAAGCCCATCCTACCATGATTATGCAAGTTCGTTTTGTTTTTTTTTTTTTATGATTTCTTAAACAAAATAGATAGCCTACTCTCTCCATCCCCCGACTCCCTCCAAAAAGATGAAACAAATTTGCCTGGAATATGCATCAGTGTTTGCCATGCCATGAAGGGTTAAACACAGATCTCTCAGGGTGTTGGACAAGCCCATCTGTGGGAATCAGACAGCCTTGTGCTTACTCTGCTCTAATTCTGATTTGGGATTGGACATTCTTTGTCTCAATTAGATAGAAAAGCCAGAACAGCTGGTGCATTTTTAGGCATTGTGGGCATTTCTGGTTTCCCTCCAACGCACATTCTTTCTTCAAAAATATCTGCTGGCCTCTCCTCCCCACACCTACTTTTCTTTTCTTTTCTTTTCTTTTCTTTTTTTTTTTTTTTATTCATTTTTCCAAATTATCCCCTCCCTCCCTCCACTCCCTCCCCCCCATGACAGGTAATCCCATACATTTTACATGTGTTACAGTATAACCTAGATATAATATATGTGTGTAAATACCATTTTCTTGTTACACGTTAAGTATTAGATTCCGAAGGTAGAAGTAACCTGGGTAGATAGACAGTAGTGCTAACAATTTACATTCACTTCCCAGTGTTCCTTCTCTGGGTGTAGTTATTTCTGTCCATCACTGATCAACTGGAAGTGAGTTGGATCTTCTTTATGTTGAAGATTTCCACTTCCATCAGAATACATCCTCATACAGTATCATTGTTGAAGTGTATAGTGATCTTCTGGTTCTGCTCATTTCACTCAGCAACAGTTGATGTAAGTCTCCCCAAGCCTCTCTGTATTCCTCCTGCTGGTCATTTCTTACAGAGCAATAATATTCCATAACCTTCATATACCACAATTTACCCAACCATTCTCCAATGGATGGACATCCATTCAACTTCCAGTTTCTAGCTACAACAAAAAGAGCTGCCACAAACATTTTGGCACATACAGGTCCCTTTCCACTCTTTAGTATTTCTTTGGGATATAATCCCAATAACAGCAATGCTGGGTCAAAGGGTATGCACAGTTTGATAACTTTTGGGGCATAGTTCCAAATTGCTCTCCAGAATGGCTGGATTCTTTCACAACTCCACCAACAATGCATCCGTGTCCCAGTTTTCCCCCATCCCTTCCAACATTCATCATTATTTGTTCCTGTCATCTTAGCCAATCTGACAGGTGTGTAGTGGTATCTCAGAGTTGTCTTAATTTGCATTTCTCTGATCAGTAGTGATTTGGAACACTCTTTCATATGAGTGGAAATAGTTTCAATTTCATCATCTGAGAATTGTCTGTTCATATCCCTTGACGATTTATCAATTGGAGAATGGTTTGGTTTCCTATAAATTAGGGTCAGTTCTCTATATATTTTGGAAATGAGACCTTTGTCAGAACCTTTACTTTTAAAAATATTTTCCCAATTTGTTACTTCCCTTCTAATCTTGTTTGCATTAGTATTGTTTGTACAGAAACTTTTTAGTTTGATGTAATCAAAATCTTCTATTTTGTGATCAATAATGATCTCTAATTCTCCTCTGGTCATAAATTCCTTCCTCCTCCACAGGTCTGAGAGGTAGACTATCCTCTGTTCCTCTGATCTATGTATTATCTCATTCTTTATGCCTAAATCATGGACCCATTTTGATCTTATCTTGGTATATGGTGTTAAGTGTGGATCCATATCTAATTTCTGCCATACTAATTTCCAGTTTTCCCAACAGTTTTTTCCAAATAATGAATTTTTGTCCCTAATGTTGGTATCTTTGGGTTTGTCAAAGATTAGATTACTATAGATGTACCCTTTTTTGTCCTTTGTATCTAATCTGTTCCACTGATCTACCGTTCTATTTCTTAGCCAGTACCAAATGGTTTTGGCCCACACCTACTTTTCATAGCCTTCTACATCATCATCACCTCTCACAGCAACTTTATTGATCTATCCTCCTTTCTAGGGTCTTGGGTCTCTGAGGACACTTTTTTTGGTCCTCCAATAGACTTTCAACCCACATAAAAGATAATGGTTTTGCCCTAAAAGAAATTCTCAATCAAGAAAAATGGGGTGGAGGGAATGGGTTCTGGCTTTCAGAATCATTTGGCTTATGATTCTTTCCAGTTTCTTTCACCCACCTCCTGCATAATGGCTAGCATTTACATGGAGCTTTAAGGTTTATGAAACATTCCATTTGTTCCATCCTGAGGGGCAAATACTGTTATCACCTTCATTTGACAGATGAATATACTGAGGCAGAAAGGCTCAAATGACTTGCTCAGTCACACTGCTTAGTAAATTTGAGGGGTGTTTTGAATTCAGGTCTTTGAACTCAAAGTTAAATGTTCTATCCACTGTGCTAAGTAGCTGTGCCCATTACTCACAGCATTTCTTCCCATTGGGTAGGTAGGTGTTTCCCAAATCACATTGCACATAAGTAAGTGCTACTTCATGAAGGCCAGGAGACCAAGTTGCAACATGACAATAGTTTTTTGTTTGTCTGTTTGCTTTTTGCATAAGCTTGTGTTTTGTAGTGGATTTTGAAAATTTGCTGGAGTTGGTTTCTTTAGATTTAATTCTTAAGTCATTTGAAACATTAAAAAAAAAAATCAACTAAGTACCGATTATTTTTCACTCCCATAGAAAACCTCTTCAGGCCCAGCAGATACCACAATCCACCGATAAGAAATCTTGGATTAAAAATCATCTAGTCCGCAGCTTCTTAAATTATTGATCAAGATCCTATATGGCATCTCACAACTGAATATGGAGGTTGCAGAATTATGTTTTCTTAACATCAAATGTTTGGTCTGAATACCTCTCTCTCTCTCTCTCTCTCTCTCTCTCTCTCTCTCTCTCTCTATATATATATATATATATATATATATATATATATATATATATATATACATACATATATATATATATATATATATATATATATATATGCATATCCCTTGGTCAAGAAGGGATCACAAGGGGAAAAGAGTAAAGGAGATCAGAAAGGTGGGAAGAGGTCAGGTTGTAAAGAATTTTTAAATGCCAAAATTCTAAATGGAATAGGGAGCTATTGGACTCACTTATTGAATGTGTGTGTATGGAAGTGTGTGGGACTGGTGCTAGACCCCTTTTCCCAAATTAACTAATCAGAGACATTTTCAAGTACAAAGAGAAAGCATTTAATCCCTGCAGGGAGAGGCCCAGCACACCCAAGAGGCATCTTAGCTCCCAACATGTGCTCCTGAATCTGGCCAGCTTGTCCAAGATTTAAAAAGCAAAAGACCCGAGCCTTCTCATTGAATAGACTAAAAGGACGTAACCATCCTTGACCAATGGTCACCAATCTATCTGCTTCCTGTGGGTCACTTCCTGTAACTTCACTAACTTCTTGCATCCCAAGGTTCAAGACTGGGAATAGGGATCATGTGATTTAGGCCTAGTCTTATAAACTAGTCTCATAAACTTGAGAAAACCTTGTCCCATAAGTCCCATTCAGAAGGGTGGTGGTGTTAGAAAATTACCTTTAGCATCTGGTAGAAATTTCAAAGTTATCTTTTCTCCAAATCCTCCTCTACTTCCAACTTCCAACTGATGAAAACACCAAATTCCTATTGCCCAGAATTCCAATGTCAGTGTCATCGTTAGGTACTCCTTTGTGTTCATCAAATATCATCAATACTTTTGTTGACCAGTCTCATTATTTCTAAGCTTTACAACATCTCTTGCATATATTTCCTTTGCTCAACTAATAGTCGCCCTCATACCCTCATGCTTGGATTATTGCTGGTTGTTCTCCCTGCTTCAAAGCTCTACCCACTCCAATTCCACCATTGCTCAACTGCCAAAGTGACTTTTCTAAAGTACAAGTCTGACCATGGCACTCCCCGACTTAATAGATTCTATTGACTCCCATTATTTCCAGAAACATTAAAAACTCTGTTTAGCTTTTAAAAAACTTCTTTTTTTTAATTGAAGTTATTTTTTTCAACACATATGCAAGGATAATTTTTCAACATTTACCATTGCAAAACCTCGTGTTCCAATTTTCCCCCCTCCCCCAACCTCCTACCCTACATGGCAAGTAATCTAATATATGTTAAACATGGTAAAATATATATAAAACCTGCTCTTTTCTTAGCTTCTCTTCTTATACTTTATTAATCTCTATATAATTTATGATCCAGTTCTTCCCATGACAGGTCATTCCCTTACTCCATATTTATTCACTGGCTTCCTTCAAGACTCAACTCAAATCCCACCTTCTACAGGAGGTGTTTTCCATCTTAGCTTAGCCAGGTCAATGGAGCAGTGGTTAGATTATTGGGCTTGGAATCAGGAAGACCTGGATTCAAATTCAACTCAGAAAGTAGTAGCTATGTAATTATAGGCAAATCCGCCTTAAGTTCCTCAACTGTAAAATGGGACCAACCATAGCACTTGGACAGGAAAGGTGTTGTGAGAGCCAGAGAAGATAACATTGGCAAAGTACTTAGCATAGTGCCCAACATTTGGCGGGAACTTAATAAATTCGTGTTCCCTTATCATTCCACCTCCTTCTGCTGCTAGTGCCTTCCTTTTGCATTATATGTACAAGTAAGCCCTAAAGGCTTAGTACAATTTTAAGTTTTATTTAATGAGTTTTTGAAAGGCTAAAATAAATTTTAAATTGAAAGGCTATTTGAATTTAGGTCTTCTTAACTTTAGGCCTAGTAACTTCTTTGAACTACTAAAGTTTTGTTGTTGTTCTGTCATTTTAGTCACATCCAGCTCTTTGTGACCCCATTTGGCATTTTCTTGGCAAAGATACTGTGGTGGTTTGCAATTTCATTTTCTAGCTCATTTCACAGATGAGGAAACTGAGGAAAATAGGTTTAAATAATGTGACCAGGGTCATACAGAGAGGAAATGTTTGAGCTCAGATTTGAACTCAAGAAAATGAGTCTTCCTGACTCCAGGCCTGTCACTCTATTCACTTGTCACTTAGCTACCTAAAGTTTAAAATGGCACTAAGATTCTGGGTCTGTCCTTTATATTTTCTTGTCTCCCTTATTAGAATGTAAATTTCTTGAGAGCAGGGAACATGCTCGTGTCTTTTTCAGGCCTATAACGCTTAGTGTAGTACTTGACATATAGTGATTTTTAATAAATGGTTGTTGACTCGTTGACTGAGATTCCTTGGAGATTTGTGGCAATTAGAAAGCTATTTCAATAATGCAAAAGGGAAGTTATGAGAGTCTAAACTAGGGTGGTAGCTGTGTGAATAGAGGAGAGGATATATAAGAGAAAAGCAACAAGATTTGACCACAAATTGGAAATGTGGGACAAACAAAAGTAAGGAGTTGAAAATAACTCAGAATATGCCTGGGTGTCTGGGAGGACAAAGCATCCTCCACATTGATAGCATCAGTAGCTGCAGAAAGGTCAAGGAGGATCAGACAAGAAAGGATGAAAGAAGGATTATGGGAAAAAAGAGAAGGCAAGGGAATGGAAGTAATAATGTGGATAAAACACAGGTTTAGGGATTGTAAGATATATGACCATAAGATATTAACCAAATTAGTTTATTTTTATTTAACCAAAAAATTTTAAAATTCATGAACTTGGAAATGGAACATTTATGGGATATAGCATCATGAGTATGATATGTAGCTATGTGTAGTTGAAATCAAATGGAAGGGTAGATTATAGAAATTGATTAGATTGAGGAATTAAGAAGTTAGGGTATTTGAAGGGATTATCAGTAAAAGTGGAGGTCTCCTAGTATTAGAGCAGAAGATGGAAACAAAAAAAGATTGAGGGGGAGGTACTGAACTCACTGAGGAAAAAAGAGAATGAACTGGTTGGAAGAGGGTAGGTAGAGATAATAACCACCAGGATTTTCTAGCTCAATAACAAATTTGACCACTATAAACTTGAAAGGAAGAGAGGTTACTGAATAATGGTGGGAGATGGAGAATCTAAGGAAATGACAATGAGAAGCAAGGAGTATTCTAAGCCATTCTCATTATGACCAATGTGATCACAAGTGGAGGATCACACTGAATGTGAGTAAAAGAATAGTCTCAAACCAGAAAGTGGGAAAGTAAGTGGGATGTAAAATCACACTAATTTTGAACTAGACAAAATAAGAAACTATTGTGGCTATTGTGTTTTAGAAGACTTAGTTTATATGAATTAACTTGAGACTATTTATGAACAAAATCCACAAAAGGTGATGTATAGGAGGAGAGGAGAGGGAAACTGAAAAAAAAATTGAATTCTTAGAATGCAGCATCATAAATGATTATTCAGAGAAGTGGTGTCATTGTCAAACCACATTCTTAACTAAGTGTGGAAAGGGAAGAATATTAAAAGAGATAGAATAACAGTCAAAGGAGAATCATAAGAGGTAGGTGTGGTCTGCAGATGTTTGTGAGGAGAAATTGTAATTTGTTTCAACCAAGTATTGACTTTAAAGATATTATTAATATAATATTTTGATGGGAGGACACAATTTACTAATTACAATTTTGAATGATCATAAGTAAATTTGAGTATAAATCAGAAAAAAATGGAGTAGACGAGAAAATAGAACCCAACCATTTGCTGTTGGCAAAAAAAACATATTTAAAACATTAAAAATTATAAACTTGATTATCTATGCTCTCAGAGAATCCAGAAAAACTGGAGTTGTCATCATGATTTCAGATAAGACAACAATAGAGATAAACAAAACAAAACAAAATTATATTGAAAGACACCATTGATAATATAAAAATATCATCATTAAGTATAAATGTGTTTAATGGCATAGTGTTTAAAAATTTTTAAAAAGTTCATCAAAATGCCAAAAAATCTTGAAAATAAAATAATAATTCAGGGGACTTTAATGTGGTTCTTCAAAACTTCAAAAATCTAATAGAAAAAAATTATAGATCTAAATAGGAGATTAGAAAAATTAGATTTGAAACATTATGGGGATTTTTGAATGGGAATATGAAATCGTATGCTGATTTTTCAGAATCACATGATATCTTCTCAAAAACAGATTACATGTTAGATTATAAAGAATGAAGAAAGGTAAAAATATTTTTAAAAAATTCTTTGAATCATAACATAACAAAATGGCAATCTATAAAAGACATGAATATAGATAATATTCTCAAAGAATTAATTATAGAAACAATAAGGATATTTTTTTAAAGAGAAAAATGAGACAATATACTAAAATTTCTAAAATCTGACAAAGGAGTTTTTAGAGAAAATTTCATATCTCTGGAAATTAGAGTACTAGTGCATTGAACATGAAATTTTTAAAAATTGTACCTAAATAATCCCCATCAAATACAAAATAAATTTGAAACTGAAGTGAGAAATAAAAGTAAAAATAAAATACTACAGAATAATTAAGTATAGTCACATTAGATGCTCAATTGATTTTTTCCACTGATTTTCAATGTAAATATCTTTTATTAAATTTATGATCTTTGGCTATATTAATTAATCAGTTTATTCAAGATCTTGGTTAAAATTCAACTTCTACAAGTAATTCCTCTGTTAATCATATGTCCTATTTTGATTGAATTCAAGTCAACAACCATTAAGTGCCTACTAAGTGCTAAGCAAAGTGCTAGGTATTAAGGACAAAAAAGATGAAGACAAAATGAAAGATACCTATTATACAAAAAGACTCACAGAAGCATTTTTTTAATGACATCAATAACTGAAAAAATTAATAAAATGTACCTTGAGTTATTTCTTAACTGAACAAAATATGGTATTTGAATGAAATTGAATATTACTGTTTTTTAATAAACAAGGAAGAGGGGAAAGTATACAAAAAAGAGATGGTATTTTTAAAGGCTATAAGCTCAACAGAAAACAGTGGTATAAGATAATTCTAAAAGCCAAGATGACCTTGGAACCCATCAAGTTTATTTTCAAAGACCAATGACATTACACTATGAGAATCAGGGTATGTATGATGCATTTAATTGTGTCTGATCAGTCCAATACAAGTTTGGAAGGAACCATCAGAAATCAGGCAAAAAAGGTCTATTACAATATTTAGAGTGGAAGTGACTCTGCAATTGTGCAGTTTATAACTATGTGGCCAGTCCATCAGAATTATAATTTCTGCCATAGTTCAACTCAAGAGACCTCAGTTTCCAATATTTTATCTCTTTTTGTTTTTTAGGTTAAATATGTGCAATTCTTCTAAACATATTTCCATATTCGTCATGCTGCAGAAGAAAAATCAGACCAAAAGTAAAAAAAAAAAAAAAAAAAAAAAGGAAAAAACCCAAGCAAACAATCAAAAAAAGGTGAAAATACTGTACTTTGATCCATATTCCATCTTCCCAATTCTCTCTCTGGATGCAGATAATATTTTCCCTCACAAGTCTATTGGAATTTCCTTGAATCACCTCATTACTGAAAAGAACCAAATTCATCAGAATTGATCATCATATAATCTTGTTGCTGTGTACAATATTCTCTTGGTTCCACTTATTTTACTCAGCATCAGTTCATGAAAGTCTCTCCATGCCTTTCTTAAATCTTCCTGCTGAATTAAAATAACTCTGAGATACCGTACCTCTCAGATTGGCTAAGATGACAGGAAAAGACAAGGACAAATGTTGGAGATGTGGGTAAACTGGGACACTAATACATTGTTGGTGGAGTTGTGAATGGATCCAACCATTCTGAACAGTAATTTGGAATTATGTCTAAAAGGCTATCAAACTGGTTCATATCCTTTGACCCAGCAGTGTTTCTATTGGGCTTATGTCTCAAAGAGATCTTAAAGGAGGGAAAGGGAGCCACGTGTGCAAAAATGTTTGTGGCAGCCCTTTTTGTAGTGGCAAGAAACTGGAAACTGAAAACCAAGTGAATCAGCTGGAGAATGGCTGAATAAGTGATGGTATATGAATGAATATTATTGTTCTAAAAGAAATGGTCAGGAGAATGACTTCAGAGAAGCCTGGAGAGATCTACATGAACTGATGCTGAGTGGAATGAGCAGAACCAGGAGGTCATTATGCACTCCAATATCATAGGACTATCAATTCTTATGAACATGACTCTTTCCCAAAATGAGATGATTGATGCCAGTTCCAATGATCTTGTGATGAAGAGAGACATATACACTCAGGGAGAGGACTATGGGAACTGAGTGGGGATCACAACATAGCATGATCACTTTTTTTGTTGTTGTTTGTATGCATTTTGTCTTCTTTCTCATTTCTTTTTTTTTTTTTTTTTTTTTTTTTTTTTGAGCTGATTTCTCTTGTGCAGCAAGAGAATTTGTCATGGGCCAGAACTCTAAACTTGAAACAAAGGATTCTTACAAGGTACTAAGTCATTGGAATTGATAGAAACAATAGTTATCTAATTTAGCATGGTGCTTAACAGTTCTCTAATTCAGAACACGTTCTTAGTACTTACTATAGTTCCACAAAATTCACACCTTTGATAATAAGAGAGCATATAAGCTCGGACAAACTCAGCCACAATCAGAACTAGGAAAGACAGAGAAGTGGTGGCAGGCTCTCCTCTGCTTCTCCAATGAAACCAAGATCCAGAAAACTAGCCCAGCCCCAAGGGAAGGAGATAGGACTTTGAAGGGGACAATAAAGAATTTGGATTTTAATCCCTGGCTACTCATGTGGTGATTACTGAACTGAAACTAAGGCTGCTCCCAGAGACCCCAAGAAAATCTCAACAGAGAACAATACATTTTAGAGAGAACATTATAAGAATTGTATAAATATGCTTATACATATTGGATTTAGCATATATTTTAACATCTTTAACAAATATTGAATTGCTTGCCGCCTAGGGGAGGAGGTGGGAGGAAAGAGAAGAAAATCTGAAACATAAGGCTTTGCAAGGGTTAATGACCCTTTTGGTTTGGTCCTCATTATTATCACTATTTTACAGATAAGAAAACTGAGGCAGGCAGGTTAAGTGACTTGCCCATGGTTACATAAGTAAATAACTGTCTGATGTGAAATTTGAATTTGGATCTTCCTAGTTAGGGTTCATAGTAGTTGTTTCATATAGCCTCCTCCTAGTTATCCAGACAGCATAGGGAGACAGAAAGAACGCTGGTCTTGGAGTCAGAGAGCCAGATTCAGATTCAGATTTAGATACTTATCTGCATAAGTTTAGGGAAATCTTAAGCTCTATGTGAGCAGCTAGGTGGTAGAATGGATAGAGCATCAGGTCTGAAATCAAACAAACTTATTTTCCTGAGTTCAAATCAAGCCTCAGATATCTACTTGCAAAGCAAGTCACTTACCCCTTATTTGCTTCAGTTTTCTTGTCTGTAAAATGAGCTGGAGAAGGAAATGGCAAACCACTCCTGTATCTCTGCCAAGAAAACCCCAAATGGGGTCACAAAGTGTCAGATCCGACTGAAAGGACTGAACAACAAACCTCTACAAGCTTCATGGATAACATGAGGCAGTTAGAATAAATACTATCAAAAGGCCAGAAGGTCCTAAATCCTACACTTTCATGAGAACCAAAGGCCTTGCTAACCAAGTTCCTTGGTCTCTGAGGAAGACACATCAGTTTGGTATGTGTCTCCCTGTTGCCATCTTATACCATTTCCTAGCTGGGTCACATTGTTCCTGAAGGACTTAGTGTACACTTTCCTTTTTACGCATGGGTCTCAGGGTATTATGTTTTGCCTTGGCAGTGACATTCAATTAAAATTTTTAGATTATAATGCTGTGTATTCTCCCTTTCTTTTGAGATTTGGCTCTGGAAGTAATGCCTTCCACAAGTTATTTTAATTCCTTTTTAATATTATGCCTGTAAATCAAGTGAACTGCCATACAGGAAATGATTATATGATATAAGCTTCCCTTATGCATGGTTGAGAACACAGGTCATCATGCTTTCTTATTACCATGGGATCTTTCTATCAACCATTATGAAAAGCTGATTGTTGTGTCTGTCCTGTGCTCTTCCCAAGGAGAGCATGACATCAGGGAGGAGATGCCATGACATGCAAGTGAATTGGACTTAAGTAAGGGAGGGCTGGGTAAGAGCACCTCCTTTACTTTCTCCTCCAGAGACATTTGAATCCAGTGGCCAGCTATAGATCAGGATAACTGGAGATAGCCCTGGGTGAAACGGGAGATTTTGGCCTTTTTAAGAGAAAGTCTTCAACAAGTCTCCCTTTGACTGAGGCTGCATCTATTCAGGGATTAAGGTTATGGATCAAATCGAGGCAAAGAATCTCCCCTTTTACCTTGCTCCTCTCCTCCCCCCAAAACATATAAATAAATCAATAAATCTGGAAGGGGAAGATCCTCTGGGTTTCTGGTCAAGCAGAAGTGATTGCCGTTTACATTCAATCTGAGTTAGGACGAAAACAATGATTAATTACATGGGGCTTGGCCTGGCCACTACTAGCTGGTATGCTTTAAAAGTAAGTACATATAAAGCTGTAGTCATCAAAACTATTTGATATTAGTTAGACAATAGCAAATCAGAAAAATTAGCTACTAGATGAACAAAAAACAGAAAACAGCAGCCTGCTATTCAATAAACCCAAGAATATAAAAAACTGGGGAAAAGACTTACTTTTTGGACAAGAATTTGTGGGAAAATCAGAAAGCAATTTAGCATAAATCAGGCTCAAGGCAAAAACTTGTACCTTAAATCCAGTATAACTCAAAATGGATATACCACCTTAAATTTTTTTTTTGTTTGTTTTTGCTTGAGACAATGGGAGTTAAGTAACTTGCTTAGTCACACAGTTAGAAAGTGTTAAGTGTCTGATGTGGGATTTGAGCTAAGGTCCTTCAGACTTGAGAGCCAGTGCTCTATCCACTATGCTATCTAGCTTAGTAGTCCTCAAACTTTTTAAATAGGGGGTCAGTTCACTGTCCCTCAGACTGTAGGAGGGCCGGACTATAGTAAAAACATCTCTGCTCCTCAGCCCATTTGCCATAACCCACAGGGCCGCATAAACGTCCTCAGCAGGCCGTATATGGCCCGTGGGCTGTAGTTTGAGAACCCCTGACTGATTCTAACTGCTTCTCCCTCCTTAATTTTTAATAAAAGTTTTAAGAAGTCATATCATTAAAAAAATTTGTACAAAACAAGATCAGGTATCGTTCACAAGTTAAGGAGAAGAAAAGATCACAAAAAAAAATAGACAACTTTGACTATTTAAAATTTAAAAGTTTTTCACATCAAATCAATTAATGTAGAATAAGACATTATAAAATGGAGAAAAAATTCTATCAAATATCAAGAAACATCTAATAACTAAGAACTAGAGAGGACTGACACAAATCAGCAAGTTTTGACCAAGATTATGCTCTAGTAGATAAAAGATTAAATTATATGAAAAAGAAATAACTAATTGGAAACTATAAATGGTCATATAAAATATTCCAAATCATGAATATTATGAGAAATGAGAATTAAAACAATATTGATTTTCACCTTATACCAGGCATATTGACAAAGATGACAAAAAAGGGAACAATCAATGTTGGAGAGGCTGTGGGGAAATGGACATGTTGATGCCGTCAGAGAGCTGTGAAGTGGTCCAAAAAATTTGGAATTATGAAAAAAAAAAGACTAACTCCACTATGTAATATGACTCATTTACTACTGAACTTAAAATTGAAGGAAGTAATAATGATGATAATAATGTTCACATAATACTTAACTATATGCCAGGCACTATGCTAAGTGTTTTACATCACCAAAAGTTGAGATTGATTATAGATTGACAGGAAATGCTTCATTACTAATATAGTAGTTATTCCTGATTAGGTAGGGGTGTGTGTGTGTGTGTGTGTGTGTGTGTGTGTGTGTGTGTGTCTACACTAACTTGTTAGAAGATCAAGACTAATATGAATAAGAAGCTAGGAAGAGGAAGAAGAGGAGCAAGAGGAAGAGGTAAAGGAGAAATAAGTAGAACTATACAAGAATGAGGTGGAGGTGAAGTAGAAAGAGAAGGAAGACACATGACTTACAATTAAACTAGGGCCTAAACTGATATAGACCAATTGCCATAAAGGGAAAACCAAAATAGCCTAAAAATCTCCTTAGTTAGCAAACACTTGATCTATTTGCCAAGAGGAGAATAGCCAGAAGGCAAAACTGATTTAGATTATAAACTTGTTTGTAAAATATTACAGAGAATGATGGTGGGAGATTATGAGTAGTATTACCTCATAAAATAGCAAGAGGCAGTGGAGTGAAAAACTGGTTTGAATTGGTGAAATAGTAGTGATTGTTTTTTTTCCCCTTACAAATTCATCTTATCATAAAACCTTCAGAAGAAGGAAATAAAGAAAGAGGAAGGGAAGAAGAAAGAGAGGGAGGGAAGAAGGAAGGAAAAAGGAGGGAAGGAAGGAAGGGAAGGAAAAGAGGGAGGGAGGAAGGAAGGATCTGGAAAGGATCTTCTATTTAGGAAGGGGCCTCAGAGTAGCCACCTCATCATTTCCCACCTGGCTGCAGGACTTAATTGTGCAGGTTCTCTCCCTCTTCTCTCCTACTCCTTTTCAGCTTCTTTTTGTGTTGTATTCTTCCATTAGATTATAACCTGAAGGCCAGTTTTCTTTTTTTCTTTTCTTTCTTTCTTTCTTTTTTTTTATTTTTTTTTATTTTTTTCTATTTTTGGGTTTCAAGAGATTAGCACGGTGCCTGCCACATACCAGGCACTTAATAAATCAATGCTTATTGACTCTCCATTGTGCCACCTATATGCCAACTGGAAATCATGTTTGACTAATCTCATTTCCTTTTGTGAAAGGGTACCAGAATGGGAAATAATGAGAAAGTTATACCTGAATTTCAGCAAACCCCTTGACAAAGTTTCTTATGCTATTCTTGTGAACAAGATGGAAAGACAGGTTGAACCATGATATAGCTAGATGAATTCAGAAGTAGCTAAATAATCAAATCCAAAGGAGCTTCAATGTCAGCTTAGACTATGATCTCTAGTGTAGTGCTTCAGCAGAGTAATACTAAGAAAACACAGATCTCCTCCATCAGCCAGTACCACACCATCCATATGTGGAACCATCAGTTACAGCAAATGTTTTGAATGTTGTGGATAAGCTAGCTCACTCAGGCAGTATAATTTCCAGGGATATATACATTGATAATGAGATTAACACATGCATTGTCAGAACTAGCTCAGTGTTTGGAAGACTCCAAAGGATAGTGTGGGAGAGAGAAGTATTAGACTGACTACAAAACTGAAGGTCTACAGAGCCACTGTTATGACCAAATTGTTGTATTCCTGAAACCTGGACATTGTACCAGTATCATACCAGGCAAATGAAAAGCTTCCACTTGAATTAACTTAGGAAGATCTGGAGGATAACCTGGCAGGATAATATACCAGACTCTGAGATTCTTTCTAAAACTAAACTACCAAGCATTCAAATTACTGCAGAGAGTACAATTCCATTGGGCTGGTCACATTGTTTGAATGCCAAATGTACATTTGCCAAAATGATTATTTTATGGACAACTCACACAGTTCACAAAATGGTCAGAAAAAGCAATACAAGGACATTCCCCAGGTCTTGTTATGAACTTTAGAATTGATTGTATGATATGGGATGCCCTCATCAGAAAAGATGCTATACTCTATGAACAAAGAACTGAATTAGCTCAGGAGAAACGTTAAGGTGCACAAAGTTAGAGTCCACCCCAAATGTTCATGGGGACTATTAGTGTCTGACCTGTGACAGAACATTCTGAACTCATACTGGTCTGATCACCCCCATTCAGACACACTAAGTTAGACTCTTAACATAGTGATGTTGTTTTGTCCTCTATGACAACAAAGGACAACACCACCAACCTGCTCCAAGGGATCTTAGTTTTGTGCTACTCGATATATTTTTCAGTGACTTGGATGAAGACATAAATGGCATGTTTATCAAAACTACAGACTGTACAAAGCTAGGATGAATAGGCATCCAAAAATACTAAAAGGTTCATTTAAGAGCACTGAGACAAATAGAAAGTTATACACTTGGATTAAAGAAAAACAGTTGTACAAGTATAAAAGTGTTATGCCTCAACAATCAGCCAGAAACAGATTTAGGGGTTTCAGTGAACCATATGGTCAACCTGAATAAAAACTGTGAGATGGCAACCAAAATATTAATAGGTTTTTAAGACTGCATTAATAGAATTGTAATATTTAGAACTATGAATTTGAAATGTGCTCTGATCAATTAATCAATCAGCATTCATTTATTTAAACGCCTACTGAGTTGGATATTGGTACTAGTCCCTGGATACACAGACATAAAAAAAAAAAAAAAACAATCTCCACTTTCAAGAAGCCCATATCTGCATTATAATATTTAGTTGTGAGGACTACATTTTAGAAAAGACATCGACTAACTGGAATATGTCTAGAATGATGATTACAAAAGGTAAGAGGATTATAGACCATGCAGACTAAGCTTTGATTAAAGGGACTGGTAACATTCAGCCTAAAGAGGAAAAGAATTAAGGGGGGGAGGAGTATGATTGCTGTCATCAAATACATAAGGAATTTTCAAATGTGTCAGCTGGATTAGGTTTGTTTTATTTGACCATTTACTCCTCCAGTATTCTAAAGTTCTAAGTATGTGAAGGGCTAGCAGGTGGAAGGGGAATGACATTTATTCTGTTTGGTCCCAAAAGAAGAAGGGGGAGCAGGAAATAGAAATTGAAGGAATGCAGATTTTAGTTTACCATAAAGGAAAACTTCCACAAAGAGATAGTCCAAGTATGGACTGGGTTGCTTTAGGATGTCCTGGGTTCCCCTTTCCTGGATATCTTGAGGCACAGTACGGATGGCCTCTGGTCAGAAATACACTGGAAAGCACTGTTAAGCATGCAACTTGAATGCTTGCTCACTCTAAAACTGATTTTGTGAAAAAAGATATAAAAGGTTATTTTATTAATCTCATTTCCTATTTAATTAAGATTTAATATTGCATCTGTGGCATCTTTACACAAAGGCATCCATATTCTGCAAACTTTTAAGTAGCTGCAAGGTGGTGTAGTAAGAGAACCCTGGGCCTGCAGTCAAAAAGACTTGAGTTCAAATATGGCTTCTGACACTTAGTTGTGTGATCCAGGATAAGTCACCACTTGTATTTTACTTTTCTTATGTAGAAAGTAGAAATGATAATAGCACCTCCCAGTTATTGTGAATGAGGTTAAAGAGATAATGTATGTCACTTCGCAAATCTTAGAGCACCATATAAATGCTATTTATTATTATTATTATTATTAAACTTCCTTCAAGTTTTTCCATTAAATTCTAAGCAAAAGTGTTTTTGTAAACTTCTGAGCTGTAGAGAATGTACTCTGATTCTGTATTTTAGCATAAACTATTTTATAATTTTAAAACAATAAATTAAAGCCATACTCTACACTCTATTCATGGAATATCTGCTCATTTTCAGAGCCTTCTCAAAGCCAAGAAGAACAATAATGAAAAGATAATTATTAATATGAAGTCAACAGGAAATTATATATTAAAGTTACCATCCTGACTTGGTTCATTCTTTGACGTCTAAAAATACAAAACTTAAGTTAATGTTCCCAACTTAAAAAAAAAAAAAAGAAAAAGAAAAAAGTATTCCATTTGATTTGAAAACCACAACTCATTTTCTTTGTTGCTATATGATTAATGAACTTTCAAGAGTGTAATTTAGATGTATGGTGCAATGGATTAGTCGACTTTTATGAAAATTGTGTGTATAATCCTTACACAGAGTACTAAAATTGTGTCTAAGTCTATTTAAAAAGTTTTGTTCTTAAATAAGCCCATCAATTTAAACAATTAAAGATCAATCGAATAGTACTATTGTACTAAAGATATATACCTAAGAAAATGCCCACATATTAAATTTAACAGCTGCATGTTTAAAGATTGTTTATACTTACTCTTATAATGTAATAGCTTCAAATAGATTTAAGATTTCTGTGAAATTTGCCAATCAAGATGAAAGCCAGTTGTCATTATTAATTATAGAACAAACTATTTATTCCAAGTTTTAACAATGGTTTATAGAAGTTATTATGCAATATAACGAATACTGAAAATAAGAAACAACTTTTCATAGCTTTGTCATTTCCATTGTAGTTATTACACCACATGATTTTGTATGAAAACAAATGGGGTATTTTCACATCCTTCAAGAATCCATAAAGTATGTCTCAAAGTCCATATCCAAGTCTGAAACAAGAGCATTGACAAAATCTTCAACAGAGGGACACTTTTGAAGCATACCTGAAAAAAATGAAAGGAAAATGTTCACTAGGTAATCTATATTTTTATATATTTATGTAAAAATTCATGAAATTTTTAGCAATTAAATTATCATGTTAACAAAAATATCAAACTTAAGAGATTTTCCAGCCTTTTGAAATGAGAAGAAGAAAGAAAATAAGCATTAATATAATACTTACCACAGTACTATTAATATAGTACCTACTACTATGTCAGGCATTGTGCTTAGCATTTTACAAATTTTATCTCATTTGATCCTCACAACCCTGCAAGATAGATGCTAACATAGTCAATATTTTTATTTTCAGGAAAATGAAGTAAACGCAGGGAAATGCCCAAGATCACATAGTTAGTAAATAGCTAAAGTCCTGTTGGACTTCAAGACTCCTAAAAAAACCTAAAGAAAGACTTTAAATTCTCTGAAGATCATCATTTGTTTGGGTCTTCATGAATCTAGGCCCAGCCCACTGTACCATCATCTGCCTTTAACACAGCAAGGTGATGAACTTTTTCTTCTATTTTTGATTTACACTTTGCCACTTGGATTAGCATTTCTGACAAGAATACTTAAAGGCTCAAAGCTGGAATTCTACTGATGTTACTATTATATTTGGAAATAATGTAGTCTGCTAATATTACTATATACTTAGAGGTAGATTTAATAGATTTTTCAACTAAATTTTGCTAAATAGTTTATGATAGTCCATTCGTATCAGTTAGGCACTGATCTTGCCTTAAAAATTTTACAGAATCACTAATTTCCTTCTTTTAGATTGCAACTCACCAATAATTCAGTAAGTCTATAATTATCTTTTGCTAAAATCTTTCTTGCTATGTGATAAAAAAGATAGACATTCATGTAAGCATCATTCTCTGCCCTCATGGAGCTTAGAATAAATATAGGGATGTTTATCTCTAAACCACTTCTACACAAAGTAATACCTAAAAAGAAAAAGAAATAGAGTACTTACATAGTGCTTACTATGAGCCAGGCGGTGTGCTAAGCTTTTTATAAATATCCTGTTTGATATTCACAAGTACACTAGAGAAATTAAAAAAACTGAGTGCTATGTGAGGTGTGAGTGGGGAAAATTTTTTTCTGCCTGAGGGTAGATAGAGGGATGGGAGAAAGGAAGATTCACAAAAGATGGAACTATTATTTTCTATCTAATTTTATTCCACTCATCCTTTACAGAATGATTCAAGAAACCAACCTTGTTGCCACGCCCCAAATTCCAGAAAACCAAGAATACTTCAAGATTTGAACAAAATTATTACTGACATTAAACTTCAAAAGTAGATTATGTAACACAGCAAGCAACACTGTTACAAGAAAAAAGCTCATCTCTCACTTTTCTATTATGTACTGAAAATTTTGCAAGAATTGAAAGTAAATATGAAAAGATACTTCACTGAAAACTATCATCTAGTTTTCTCTTAAAAGTGAGCTGTACTCACTTGCTACTGAGGCAGACCATCCCGTTTAGATTTTAGAGTTATCCACAAATCTTCTTTTTGATCAAAGCTATAACTTAACTGGAAAACTAATTTCAGATACATTTAGAATTCCATTTCCTTGCAGTATAAATAATTTCTAGAGAAGTAAATTTGCTAGACCAGTCATGCTAGATCAGCTGTCATTGATGACTTAATGTTTTCCCTTTGAAATAGATAAAGGTATAAATAGTAAATTAACATATGTCCTTTGGATATGTAACCAGGTAAACTTGATCTGACTTTGAGGAAAAAAAGACTGGAATTTGGCACTTGGGTTAGTAGTAAATAAAAATACATTGTACTTTTTACAGAAAAAACATATTTTCTGTATAAAACATAATGGGGACATGATAGCATGTTATTTTTAGCTGTTGTACCATAACAAGACACATCAACTTGTTAGCCAGTTTTTCTTCCTTTTAATATCTGAAACATTTTTATGGTGAAATGACTAGTTACAGGAATTGTCATAAGTTAAATCTAGTTCATTCAGTGCTAACCCTTATTGTTAAGTATAACCCTAGTGTTTCTTTGAAGTGGCTCATTTTCAACTCACCAAACTGCCAATATAAATATGACCTTACTCTACCCTCTCCCACAGACACACCTAAGGCACCTCCTTCTCCAGTTCGACATCTTCAAACCATTCTTTTTTCTCAGAGAATGACAATAATAGCAGCACAATGAAAGAAAAATACTTTTGTTGTCAGCTTTTAATAAAGTCTGGCTAAAGCCAACTGGCTCAGCTTAATTGAGTTGATTCTGCATGTAATGTAATAGTTAAAGAAGATGGTTCAAAAAAAAAAAAGAGAAAGAAAGAAAGAAAAAGAAAGAAAGAAAGAAAGAAAGAAAGAAAGAAAGAAAGAAAGAAAGAAAGAAAGAAAGAAAGAAAGAAAGAAAAGGCATCAAGACTTGAGGCAATTAGGAGAATGTCCTTGCTCTGTTCTCACAGTATTCTGAATTTAATTAGATTTAAATGTGTTCAGCAAGTATCAACATGAGATTGGTAAATTAAAGACAGTTCATGAAACCCAATGCTTACAGACTATTAAAAATATGAAAAACAAAGTTGGTTTTTATGTGGGGATATGGTTAAAAGGAGTCTGTAGGCTCTGATTTTTAATTGTTGACAAAGTTCTTTTTGGCTTTGGAGCTTTATTAAACATGGAAGAAAAACTCAGAAATGATGCAGATGTTGGATTCCATAGTGAATAGAGCTGAAAAAAGATTTAACTATGTAAATCATTAAAAATAGGAAGAAGAAACTCCCTTTACTCTTAGTCCAGAGACCTGAAGAAAACTACTTTGCAAACATGCAGAGGCTTTTAATAGCAAGTATACAAAAAGGCAAAATTGGACTATAATTATCTTGAAATAATAACTCAAAAAGAAGAAAATACTATAATAAATGAGGATGGTTATTTATTTACCCAACACAGGGAAATAAACAGTATATAGGGCAAAGAAGTGGAGGATTTCCTCCATTTTCCCCCACATTTTACCTGAGAGGTAAGAGGACTAATCAAAAATTTTTGTGAATTAATACATTTTGTAATCTGTTCACTTTGTTCAAATTTTGCAATTTTCATAACTGTGGTGCTGGGCAAGTGGTCAAGAGCAGACCCAAACAAATAATGATATTCAAAGAATTTTAAGCCTTTCTTTAGGTTTTCCAAACTCTATCACATATCGTCTCTTTCTTTGTAACACATGTCAACATAGAGATTAAATTATAGAAAAGGGAATATGAGAACTTGACCCTTGAAAGACAGTTCATTTTTTAAATAGTTAATTTTTTTTTAATAAATTAGGAAATCAACCGATCCTCATTGTGTCATAAATATAAAAGTCAAGCTGGTTTTCAATGACATATGTACTTTTTCATTTTCTTTTTAAACTTCTTATATATGTCACAAAGACTTAATTACCATCGTTCATGCTAACACACACACCTTTCCAATTTTTAATTTCAGCTACTACCCAATTAAAACAATGTTAGAGAATTCATTCTACAAGTACCCAACAAAGAAGTATTTATAGGCCATGAAGGTTGGAAACAAAGGGAAAAGCCTTTGCTGAAAGAGAGTTCAAACTAGTATTAAAAAGAACTAGGTAGAATAGGACAACATTCAGAGAGGTACTTTTGGAAAAACATAAGTTGAGGGTGTTCTGGATTACACAGTACAGAGCCAGGCAGACAGTGGGAGCTCAACAAAGCTGTTGCTGCAGGGTTCTTGCTATGGCTTCAACTTGAACATTGGCAGGTATAAGAGTTGTACTTCAGATGTTTTCTGACTGCCCTCCAGGTATCTGTGCTAATGCTTCATTTACAGAAGTCCTTACATGTTCAAGGGTCTTCTAACTATGCATAATTCAATGCTATCATCAGGAAAATATTCTCTCCAACTCAGGATGAGGTTCAATATAGGTAACAAATTAAATATACTGTAAATTTCTAATGGTTTTTAATTTTGCTCTCTCCAATTCTGCAATATATAACAACACATTTATAAATATGAATTTGTTTAACTCTGAGTATGGGTGTGGATATACAACTGAAGCACAGTGTTTGGCAGTTGTCATATGTATGGTTCTGAAATCTCTGGAGCCTCAATAATGCCTGAATCCTGATAATGAATATGACTTATTCCCAGGTTTTACCAATTCTTGAAGTGAGAGAGATTAGAAAAACTAGGAAATATATTCTTTAGCTCAAAGGAAACAAATAAAGGAAATAAGACAGTTTTAGGACTACTCCAGATGAAGAATATTTTGATATCTAACATCATTTCAAGCCCTAAATTTAACAGTGAATTCCTTCCTGGGAACCAAATGGAAGTAGTTCAGTCAGATCAATGACCTCTGCTCAGATAAACATTGGTATCCCACTAATGACTATAATGAAAGGAAAAAAATTCAATTAAGCAAGGATTAATAAGCAGCTTGCTTAAGTACTGCATGAAGTGCTAAAGATATAAAGGGTAAAACAAAACAAAATAAAAATACCCAACCATTCTTCCCTTTAAAAAGTTTTATGGATGCTCTAATGGAAAACCTAGAGAGAAAAAATGGAATCAAGTCCAAATTCTAGTTCCTATTTGCGACTTGTTTATTTTTAAATTTTTTTCGACTAGTTGTTTAACAAGAGCAAATCACTCCTGGACTTTAGCTTCCTCATCTACAAAATAAAGAATATAACACTAGTATTAACTAGAAGTAATCCTGACAGGTGTTTATGAGGAAAACACTATATAGGGTGTCCCAAAAGTTTTAATGTAGTTTTAAGCTATTAAATCATCACATTAAAAGTGTTAAATTGAATTAAAGATCTTATATTAAAACTAAAGAAACACAGTTTTGATAAAAGCAAGGCTTAAACAACCTACAGGTCTAGAGAATACTTCAGGGCCTCAGTTGTATATCCAAATTTGTAACAAAAGGCTAAAATAAATTTATGATTACAATTCTTTCTTCCTTCCTTCTTTTTTGCTGAGGCAATTGGGGTTAAGTGACTTGTCCAGGGCCACACAGTTAGGAAGTGTTAAGTGTCTGAGGCCACATTTGAACTCAGGTCTTCCTGACTTTAGGGCTGGTGCTCTATCCACTGTGCCACGTAGCTGCCCCATATGATTACATTTCAATCAAACTTTAATAGTTTAGGATTGCACTAAGACTTAGGAAATTTGGGATGATTTTAAATACATGATTGGGTTGAAATTGAAAATTGAAATCACCAAAAACATTTTTTTATTCTCTCATTTACTCAATTTGTCTATTATGTTCCAGTTATAAGGATAATAACATTAACAGACATGATATTGGGAGTCATGTTGATGGAATATAGCTTCTAGAAGAAACAGCCCCTGACCTTAGGGGGCTTCTGTTCTAATTCTAAATCTTCTGGCTTTGGAATCTTATCCTAAAGTCCTCTAATGTAAGAATGCTATTGTTCTGACAATCTGTCAATGATTCTAAAGTCTTCTGGATTTTAAGATAGTCCTAGGTCTGCTGGTCAGTGATAACTAAATTCTTGTGACCACTCTTTAGTTCTACTCGTAGACCATAAAATTAGTCTATCAATAACATGATGAACTGGATAAATTTATCTCCTTGCTTCTGTTTCTTTATTAAATTCTCTTGGAATTTAGAACCCTTTAATTACAATAAACTTTGCTACTTGACTTGGAAATGGGTTCAAGCCTGCAAATTCTTTTGAGATACTTCACCACACCAGTTTGTAACCCGGAACCAAGAGGAAATGAAGTGCAGCTTCTTTTATGTTTTAATAGATAACATCTCTATCATATCAGTAGTGGCAAGTAAAATAGGGCATGTTTAGTTTAAATTAGTCAGTGAGAGATGATGGCTATCTTCAAATATACAAAGAGTTGTCAAGCAGAAGAATTAGATTCTATTTGACTCCAAAGGTAGATTTAGCTAATCATTGGTTAGCTCTAAGGAGGAATTTTTCAATAATGACAAATATCTCACAATGGAATGGTCTATCTGTTAAATAATAATTGTTTCCTATCACATAAAAGTGTTCAAAGATAAGATACAACTTTTTTGGGCAAGGGAAAGAGAAAGGACTGAGATAACCACTTGTTATGGAATAGTCTGAAGAGGTTGATTATATGATCTCTAAGGCCTCTTCTAATTCCTAGATTTTATGATTAACATGTAAGTAGAAGTTACACTGCTAAGATTTACACTGCTGTTTTATTCAATGAAACAGAAACTTGATACTACAAACAAAATAGGAAGCATTATCTTATCCTTATCCAAAACCATGGTATTTCTGGTAGCTGTAATATGATGTGAAGTTTTGGTTGTCACAATTCAAGTGACTTAAGGGAACTGGAAAAATGCCAGAATTAAAATATATGATCAAGAGGCTAGAACAGCTTCAGGATGAAAACAGGCTAAAATAATTAAGCCTCTTCAGCTTGGAAAAAAAAAAAAATGACAGCCAACAAGTAATATGATCTACGCTGATAAAATCATGAAGGGTGCAAACAACTCAATCAGAGATTTGCTCACCAGGTTCTAGGATACTAGAAAAAAGGATACAACTTTGGAAGCTTAAAGGAAGTAGTTTCAGTACAAAGAAAAGGATGTAGATTTTGATTGGAACTATTTTGGAAACAATATTGATTCTATTTAAAGATATACAACGGAAAACATATTACAAATGCCTCTTTCATATCACTATACTTATTGATGAGATTTATGGGTTTTACTGGTATAGGGAATTTGAAAAAGGAAACTATACCAAGAATACATCAATTTCTGGTCTTAATGGGCTTCCTGGAAGATTAAATGATATGCCCAGAGTCACAAAACCAGTACATTTCAGAGGCAAGACTTGAACCTGGGTCTTCCTGTCTCTGAAGGTTATCTACTAAACCATTCTGTCTCTTCATATGAAGTACATTTTTGTTTTTCCATCATTTCAGTCATGTGTGACTCTTCATAACCTTTTCTGAGGTTGTCTTGGCAAAAATACTGGAGTGATTTGTCATTAAAAAAATGCCATTCCAGCCATAAAATGAGTTGGAAAAAGCTCATTTTATAGATGAGGAAATTGAAATAAACAGGATTAAATAACTTGCCCAGGGTCACAAAACTATTAAATGTTTGAGGCCTGATTTGAATTCAGATTTTCCTGTCTTTAGGCTTGGGAACTCTCTCCACTAAGCGATCTAAATGGCCCACAAAATACACAGATGTAAAAAAAATTGGTTTTGGATAGATGAGTCCAATAAATGAAAGACTGCAGAAGGATCTCTTGTCTGAGCTGTAAAGGGAACTAGGGATTCCAGGAAGCTGATGAAGTAAAGAGAAAAAAATTTATACCTGTGGCAAAACCCCAGAGTTCGGGACAGAGCTGAGACAAAGAAAGTTCAGGCACTTGGCTGGGGTCAGCAGGAATCAAAGCAGGAATCAGAGTAGCAGCAGCTGCAGCAGCACCCAGTATAAAATGTAGCTGCATCTGAGACTGTGGAGTATGAACCTCCATGGGGCCTATTTGGTTCCACTTCTTGTTATTCAGTCTTCTGGCTCTTTACTTGTCTCAGGAATGTATCCCCGTAATTTCTGGCTCAAACTCCTGGCCTACTCCTTTGTGAGCAATGGGGGAACAACGATTTTGAAAACCAAAGCCGAAAAATATGTTAGTTTACTGGGGTATGATCATATATCACAATTTATGTGTCTTGTCTTGTAAATGATTTACAATAAGAAAGTACTTTCATTTCATCCTCACATCAGCTAGTGAGGTAGGCAGAGTATTATTATCTTCCCTTTACATACATGGGGAAATGGGTTCAGAGACAACATAACCTGATGTCCTGATCTTTCTTTACCATACATGAATAAAAAAATATTAATCACTACATTCAAATCATAATGTTAAGCATTGGGAAACAGATAAATAAGAAAGTCCCTCTTCAAAAAAGTTGATTGTACTGAAAAAAAAAAAAAACAGCTACAATCTTCCTAGATTCACTTTGGGTTATGAATTACCTCCATTATAGCCACCAATAAGAACAACAAAGTTATCAAAATCTTTAAAGAACACTTTATAAATTACAGAAGTTATACATGCCAAGCTAAGATCAGACAGATTTCAAATTGTATCTACAAAGACAAGCCAGGCAGTATGTAAAACTCTTAAGTGAATTTTATGAGATCAGTATTTTTATTCCAGATTGTATCACTCCCAAGCCTACGGCAATTATGTAGCTCATCTCTTCTTTGAAGTTTTTTCCTTATTTAAAATGCTGGTCACCCATACTTTAATTAAAAATAAGTTACCAACAATCTTCAATTATTGTAATAATTGGGAAAAATCAGATTATCTGCCTGAAAATGATATTCCTTTCCATGTAGATATTTTACTATCACAGCCTATCTAGACTGAGTTAAATTAATGCTGTTCTTAAGTAAAGCCATCTTGTGGCTGTTGGTTAAAATTTTCTTACTGAAAGTCAAAGGGAAGACTTGGACTTCTTAAAATGAATGGTGATTCTGCGTGCGTGCGTGTGTGTGTGTGTGTGTGTGTGTGTGTGTGTGTACACACATACACATGTTTACCATTTATATATTAGTTTATTTTAATTTCATTGTGGGATTGAGTAATTTCCATTTAAAATTACATTCTAGATTACAAAACATTATTCTTTTGAAGCTCAATGTCTTTCTTAAATAAACATACATACACACCCACACACTAAACATACACACCCTCTCAAAAAAATCAGTACATTTGTGAAAGGGAGGTCTTAACTTTGAGAACACAGGTGCTCTCTTCCATTTTATTCTTTCAAATAGCTCTGAGCTATTTCAAAGTCTATGCTAGGTAAATAACTAAACAAGCCAGAGATTCCATTTATTTGGCTATTATTCTATGTTGCCATTACTTGTAGTACTGAAACTGTGTTGTAATCCTGAAGCTACTCCAAGTGTAGGATTTAGTGTCATAATTGTACTATATATATATATATATATATATATATATATATATATATATATATATATATATATATATATATATATATATATATACATACACATATACACACATATATAGTAGAAAAATGTTTCCTCATCCAACAAAGAGGATACTTTGGTATTAAAATTTGCTGTGATGCTCTATTTAAGAGATAAAACCTTTCAGATTTGCCAACATGAAATCATCTAATTTAATCCAATTCATTTCAACCTAAAAAGTATTTACAAAGTAGCTCATTTGTCAAAGGAATTGTGCTAGTTGCAGCTGATACAAAAACAAACTAAAAAACCATTCCTTGATCTCAAGGAATTGACATTCTACTGGGGGGAAGTGCGTTAATATATTATGCAAACATTTAATTACAGACATATTAATTTGGAGAGGAGGGTAACAATTGGGGGAAATTAACTCCCCCAAGGAAGTGGTATCTGGGATGAACTTTGAAGTCCATTTTTTTTAGATGCACAGGTGAGGGGGAAGTGCATTTCAAGGATGGAGAAGACTATAAAAGCATCAAGGGATTAGATAAAATGCTGAGTAAGTTCAGGACCAAGTATATGAGTTTGGCTGGAGCTAAGAGTATGTGAATAAATAGGAAATGTGCACTAAGCATGGAAAGTTAGGCTGGGATATAATTATTTGAAGGGCTTTAAAAGATGTTATCTTGGAAGATCTAATTCAGTTCCAATTGATCAATGATGGACAGAATCAGCTACACCCAGAAAAGGAACACTGGGAAATGAATGTGGACGTCCCAGGTTATTTTTACCTTCTGAATCTAATTCTTCTTGTGTAATAAGAGAACTGTACAGATCTGCACACATATATTGTATCTAGGATATATTTTAACATGTTTAACATGTATAAGACTGCCTGCCATCTAGGGGAGGGGGTGGAGGGAGGGAAGGGAAAGTTGGAACAGAAGTGAGTACAAGGGACAATGTTGTAAAAAATTACCCATGCATATGTTCTATAATTAAAAAGATGTTATCTTGGTATGACTAAGAGCAAACTTTAAATTCATATTTATTCATGATAAAAAAAAAAAACCTTACCCAAGATTTTTGATTAATCTAAGACAGCAAGCATAATTTCTAGGAGATCATGGTCAAAAAGCACATATTATCTTGGAGAGCAAAGGAAAAAAAAGCATAATTGGGATGGCCAGATCATGGGACCAACAAGATGAATAACTAGAATTTTCTCCAGTCTCCTTTAATTTGGAATCCCCCTTTCCCTCCAAAAAGTAGAATTATATGCCAGAGGAAGAGGAATTACATTTATATCCACAGGACAAGAAAGAAGTCCAAATAGGTTAACAACTATATGAATTAGCAAACTTTAAGACTCTTATTCAATACCTAACCCCCATGAGTGGCAGGACACACAAATCAACCCACAAGACTTGTTCTCTGGAAATTACTCAGGGATTTTCCTGTTATTACAGTCTCTCTTGGCATATTATCCTCCCCTGTTATATCCTTCATCATCCTGTTACAACATGTAGCAAACAATGTGTGTGCCCTGCCACCTGGATAAATTGGGGAGGGGGAACTTTCTTTCTGCCTAGGAAAACATCTAACTTAGGAATATTCAAGGCTACAAAAGCTCTGCTGGAATAATGCACATTTTACTTTCTCTAATACTTCAGAAAGCAGTGGATACTACCTCATGATAGCCAGAGGACTAAAGAATGGTGTGAACATGGGTAAGACTGCATCTGAATAGATTTCAGTTCCTTTTACCTGAAGCTTGGTATAACCCTATGTGTGGATCAATCCTACTTTTTTAGAATCTATTTGCCACTAAGGCCAACACAGGTGAAAAATCTCCAGGGTGTGTCCAGCACTGGGGATAAAAACTTATCAAAGGGGAATATTAAGAAAGTAGAAGACAGGATAAAATAAGGAAGAAAATTCAATTAAAAAAAAAATCCTAGAGCAAAAGTAACTATATCAAAAGAGAAGCTACAGGATTAACAAGGAAGGTGACTACCAAAACATCCAAAAGATTACAAAGTTCTCAAAAATATTTCAAGACAATAGAATTTGAATTAGCACCTGCCCAATGGAACATAAACACAGTTTCCAAAAGGGCATGGAACTATAGCAAAATGGATCAAGAGAAAAATCAGAATACTGAGAAATGTTAGGAGGATAGAATGGATGGCATAGTGAAAATAATTTGTTAGAGTAGGAAAACTTGAATCTAAAGGCTTGTCTCCAAAGAAGTAAGTAAAAAGAGAATTGCATTTGGGAATAAAAATAAACCAAAGTGAAAGACAATCTGAAGGAAAGAAACAAAATATAATCATGTTAAAAGAACATTTGATTTCTATGCAAGCAAAATATCTTGGTCTGGAAGACAGGATATGAATATCAGAAGCCTCCCAGAATTATAATGACAATTCAAAAAGTCTAAGCACAACAATATAAGAAATAATATAAGAAAACTGGCAGGAACTTCTGAATACAGAAAAGAAAGCACAAACAGAAAGAATCTAGATTGTTTTGGAACAAAAATCCTATACTATCCTAAAGCCTTCCTTTATAGAGGGCTCAGAAGTTTTTTTTAAATCAAGTCCATTTTTCATTATCAGTTTGCTTGACTTCAATTCTACTGAACAACATGTCCTACTTATCCCTGCAACCCCTACCCACCTAGGATCTGTCAATTACCGTGAAGACTCAGATTCTGATATTGTCTCAACTCACTTTTTGCTTTCTTTTGACAAGAAGGCAGAGTACTAAATTCTTCTTAAAGCCTTTCTTTACAAAAGGCTCACCTTTTACAGAAATTCTGTTTTCCATAAGCTGTTCTACTGGGTCAGTCTCCAAGGAAAACAACCCACGATCCTCCCCTTCTTCACCTCCCTTTTCAGATTCTTTTTACATGTAGTTTCCCTCTCCTCCTTCCCATTGGACTGTAAGCTTCTTGAGGACATTGGCTATCTCTTTTTTTTATTTCAATCCTCAGGGCTTATACAGTGCCTGGACACAGCAGACATTTAATTAATGTTTACTGAAATAATGTCAATCCAGTGCTTCAAATCCCCAGATATGCATATGGGGTAAATTTAATAATTACAATGACAAAAATCAAATCAACAAGCAATCAAGTGAGAGAAAATAAACTATAAAAGAAAGCAAGTTTAAATAACATAAAATTATTCTGAACTCAGTAGGAGGGAATGTAATAATATATTTTGATAAGCAAAGAATCTCAAGATGAAGTCTTTTTTTTATACATTAATATATATATTTTTTAATTAATTTTTTTATAATTATAACATTTTCTTTGACAGTACATATGCATAGGTAATTTTTTTTTTTAAATTACAACATTATCCCTTGTACTCCCTTCTGTTCCGAATTTTTTCCCTCCTTCCTTCCACCCCGTTGCCTAGATGGCAGGCATTCCCATACATATTAAGTATCTTATAGTATATCCTAGGTACAATATATATGTGTTGTTGTTGTTGCAAAAGAAGGATTGTATTCTGAAGGTAAAAATAATCTGGGAAGAAAAACAAAACAAAACAAAACAAAACGAAACAAAACAAAAAAAATGCTCACAGTTTATACTCATTTCCCAGTGTTCCTTTTCTGGATGTAGCTGATTCTGCCCATCATTGATCAATTGGAATTGGATTAGCTCTTTTCTATGTTGAAGATATCCACTTCCATCGGAATACATCCTCATTCAGTGTCATTGTTGAAGTGTATAATGATCTCCTAGTTCTGCTAGGAGTTGATGTAAGTCTCTCCAACCCTCTCTGTATTCCTCCTATTGGTCATTTCTTATAGAACAATAATATTCCATAACATTCATATACCATAATTTACCCAACCATTCTCCAATTGATGGACGTCCATTCATTTTCCAGTTTCTAGCCACTATGAAAAGGGCTGCTACAAACATTTTGACACATACAAGTTCCTTTCCCTTTTTTAGTATTTCCTTGGGATATAAGCCCAGTAGTAGCACTGCTGGGTCAAAGGATATGCACATTTTGATAATTTTTTGGGCATAATTCCAGATTGCTCTCCAGAATGGTTGGATTCTTTCACAACTCCACCAACAATGCATCAGTGTCCCAGTTTTCCCACACCCCCTCCAACATTCATCATTATTTGTTCCTGTCATCTTAGCCAATCTGACAGATGTGTAGTGGTATCTCAGAATTGTCTTAATTTGCATTTCTCTGATCAATAGTGATTTGGAACACTCTTTCATATGAGTGGACATAGTTTCAATTTCATCATCTGAAAATTGTCTGTTCATATCCTTTGACCATTTATCAATTGGAGAATGGCTTGATTTCTTATAAAATAAAGTCAATTCTCTGTATATTTTGGAGATGAGGCCTTTATCAGAACCTTTAGCTGTAAAAATGTTTTCCCAATTTGTTACTTCCCTTCTAATCTTTTTTGCATTAGTTTTGTTTGTGCAGAAACCTTTTAATTTGGTGTAATCAAAATTTTCTATTTTGTGATCAATAATGCTCTCTGGTTCTCCCTTGGACACAAACTCCTTCCTCCTCCACAAGTCTGAGAGGTAAACCATCCCATGTTCCTCCAATTTATTTATGATTTCCTTCTTTATGCCTAAATCTTGGACCCATTTTGATCTTATCTTAGTATGTGGTGTTAAATGTGGGTCCATGCCTAGTTTCTGCCATATTAATTTCCAGTTTTACCAGCAGTTTTTGTCAAATAATGAATTCTTATCCAAAAAGTTGAGATCTTTGGGTTTGTCAAAAACTAGATTGCTATTTTTATTCACTATCAAGATGAAGTCTTAAAAAAAACTCATTCTGCAAACCTGACCCTAATCATCAATGAAAAAAGATGGTCATTCAATAAGTGAGAAACCTTTGAAAATGTGTGGGAAAAGCAAAAACAAGAAATACAAAGATACAAGCAAATCATTGATATGTAAACACTTGAAACAATAACATAAGAGGCAAATATAAATATTAATAAAAATAAAGAAATAAATTATCTAGAATATATTAAAAGAAACTAGAAAGAAAAAGACTTCAATTGATAGCAAAAAGAATTAGGAGATTTTTTTTCCCCCTAAAATGTAGCAAGGGGATAAATTGTTTAAAAAAATTGAACAATGGAGAAGTAGGTCTGATATATCATGAACCGGGTTCCACATTTCTATAAATGAATCATTGCATTTTATGACACATTGACAGAATAGGAGGATATCTAAAAGGAGAAAAGGAAGGTGAAATACAGGTTTGTGGGCATACTATTTTAGTAGTTTCTCAGCAAGAAGACTTCTGAAGAATGGGTCAAGTGGCAAAAAGAGAGTGAAAGGCAAAAAAGAGAAAGAAAGAAGAAGTCTCAATTTAATAACAAGACTGTGTCTGATTAAAGAGAATTACCATTGATGAAGAGATATTCTGTAATGGGAGGTGGGGATCATATGCTGGGTGTACCATGCATGGAGATATTACATAAGGGAGAACACTTCCTCAGAGTGCTTTGCTCCATGGACAACATCATCAGGAGAAGGAAAACTGGATTTTCTGAGGCAACTGGCATCCAGAAGAGTAAGAAAATGTAGAGCTAGAGAGGTTGATTTTTTTAAAGGGAAAATAAGTGATCATGGAAAGGGTCTGAAGTAGAATTGGATCCCATTATTTGAGATAAAAAGATATTTTTATCATGGGATAGTTTTCTCTCTTCATTTCCTTGCCATAAAGTGATACTAAGAGTGAAGAACAACAGGAAAAAAAAAAAAAAAAAAAAAAAAAAAAAAAAAAAAGGCAGGGGGAGAATATGGGAAAGACCTATAAAGGAAATAATTAATTAGAAGAAGATATTTAAGCTTGGTTATTTTAGAAGGTTTAAATCCACAAGGAACACATAGAAGTACAAAACAAAATAAAATATAAATCATAAAGTACAAACCATTTATCAGAGAAACAGTTTACAACAAATAGAAAGCAAACAGAATTAAAGAAAAAAGGATGATAAATCTTTATTTAAAAATTTAAAAAATAGTCAAAGAAAAATTCTAAAAACAAAGTTGAAGGGAAGAAGAGAGGAGATTGTGAATTAACTATTAACTGAAAGGGAAAAATAAAAGGAAAATGTGGAAAGAATTATGAATAAAGAAAGAAAGAAAGAAATTTATAACTTAAGTACAAAGTAGGAAAGGGATTGACAGAAATGAAGGGGAGTAGTTAAAGGTAGGAGAAAAGACTCTATGAGAGAGAGGTTGCCCTAAAGTACATTAAAAAGAATTCATTATTGGTACAAAATACTTAAAAGAAGGGAGAAATCCTAAGTAAAGAGGAAAAAACTAGAAACACAAACGGAGAAAAATATAAATCCAATTCTTACAACTTTAAATATGAATGGATAAAATATGGTACTAGAACTAAAGGAAGTGACAGATTGGAAAATAGCTACATAAACTGTGATATATCAATGTAATGGTATTAATTGCAAAATAATTTTATCATTTCAAATTAACTGATGCAAAGTTAAATAAGTAGCAGAAAGAAAACAACATGAACAATGAGTATAGCAATGCAAACAAAGTACAATAACAACAAAAAAAACTAAGCTATATCAAAATGCACAGTAAATGATGGTATTAAAATGACTTAAATTTAAAATTTAGGCACTTAGGTGGTCCAGGACAGTATTGTCCCTATTGTCAGGAAGATGTGAGTTCAACTCCCATCTCCTATAATTACTAGTCATGTGACACTTGTGCTATGTAATCTATTGCCTTGGTTCACTATCTTTTAAAAAAAGAATTAATAGCACCAACTTCCCAAAGGTTGTTGTGAGGATAAAATGAGGTACTATTTGCAAAGCACTTTTCAAATCCTAAAGTTCACTATAAATACTAAAGCTGAGAAAAAATGCAACTTTCTCCCTTCTCTGCAAAAATGGGCTGTGGGGGGAATGGAGGGGGGAATACTGAATATATTACCAGACTTGGTTAATGGATTGGTTAGTTCAACTGTTTTTTTTTTTCTTTCTTTTTACCTATTTTTGTAACATTAGTTGGGGAGAAGGAGATATATTTGGAAATAAATGTAATATTAAAACAAAAATCTGAATAACATTTTAAAGAGAAAATATTAATCGCAAGCATCTCCAAGGTGATAAGAAGGTTCCAAAATAAAGAGGAAAGGGTATTTAGGACCAAGTAATGGTAATCAGTAATAAGGTAGGCATCAACTTTGATGAACTCAGAAGTACAACGGCAAATAAAACATTTGTTTGATTTGATTAGGAACTAAAAATGTATGAGATATTAAGGTGAAAGTTGAAATCTAATCAAATTAACAAAATATATATGCTTCCATGTCTCCTAGGGCTAGCCAAAATATGTGTGTGTTTTTGTATCAATCATGTCTGATCTTAAAATCAAGGCCATTACCCAAAATATTTGCTTGTTACATCTGTTTTTCTATGTATCAAAAATATTTTGGCTCTCAAAATATTTGGAAATATTTCTATTATGAAGATGTGTGTGTGTGTGTGTGTGTGTATGAAGTGTCAAAGTACCCAATCATTATAACTAATTATACTACACAATGAGACTTTTTTTTTTAATCTTTAGAGTATATTTAATTTTCCATTAATTAATCTGGTAAAAAATAACATATTAAGTAGTGAAAAGTCCACCTACTTTGCATCCCAATGTAACTTAGCTACAATAATATCTTTCTAACAGCAAAGTTTTATTTGCTCTTGTACTTCTAAGGACTTTATCCTAAATGTCTAATAAGTTTTTGGGGAATGGAGGGCAGAAGAGTGAAGGAATCTTTATAACTCACTTGAAAATTTAATGCTATATCCCAGATTATGTGCAATGCATAAATACTCTGGGCATGTTATAGCATTTATTTGTGCTTGGGCCTCCACATTCCCCAGGGGTATAAATATTGGCTGAGGCAGCAGGCATCACTTGTCATATGTTAATGCTTATCCACCCCCTAGAAAATTACACTTCATTTAAGGAAAAAAAAGCAAATGGATCTATTTTCAAAGTAAATAACTTGAAAATAATCACTCCTAATCAGACTCCTGATTTTCATTTAACTTTTGCATAGATAATTTAATGCAGGATAGTTGTTTTTAATATAAAGATAACACTCTGACACTATGTAATTTGCATTTACCATCTATAAAAACAAAAAAACCCAAACCCCAAAGAAACAAACAAACCAAGGGGAAATCAAGATTCAGATTTGCTGAGGCCTTTGTGAGCCCCAAGGAAGAAAAAAAGAAATATATAAAGTTAAAATATTTTTCATGTCAATTTTTAAGAACATAAATGGCCTTAACATAATGCCTCCTTTTCCAATCACTCAGCATCCATTTTGTCAATAGTGAAAAGCAATGCAGTTTGTCATCTCAAACAATGATTGTTTATTTAAAATAGTTTTCTTTTTACAAATGTCAATTATTACTTTGGTGATAGGTAGGAATTATAGCTAGCTGATTGCTGGCATATATACTATACAAATAACATTCCATGCATTTGGAGGTAGGGAAGTCCACAGAAAAGATTTCTTAGTTTGGGAGAGACTTGAAGCAAAAATGTAAAGTATACAGGGCAGAAATGTTAGTGGAATAGCAAGAATGAAATGGAAAACAAAGTAAAAGGTGTAATCTGGAGACAATGTAGTTGTAAAGAACAGCAAAGAACAAGAAGGAAAACATGCCCTGGAGAGATTCACAGAAGTAAAGTGACTAAAAAGAGCTTAAGCTAACAATTTAAACACCTTTGCTGTTATAATGAATAAGGTGGCTATATCTGTGATCTTTAAGTCTAAAGATTACATTCTGCTCCTTTATTTTCTTCATGGGGAGGAGACAGGACTGCGCAGTAGACATTCTCTGCTACAAGGGAGTCATCCTGGAAGCCAGGGTCTAACTCTTGTGGGGCAATGATAAAAAGAAAACAATCCTCCTAATCTTCCATTTAGAAACAGGTTCTTAGAATCTCTGTTCCTCTTTACATCCTTTGCATTCCACCAAGTACAGGAGAGAGCTCTGATTCCTTAATGAGTTTGACATTTTTTGGCTTGATTGGCCATTTTTATAATAGTCTAGAGAATCTCCACAGCTATTGCAGTGAAGCTTTTTATCTGAATGGAGGACTGTCTCTCTTGGCCCACAATTAGAAGATCCACTTCATTCCTTACTTCTCAGGAATCTTTTAGACTCTCTCTACAACAGTGTTGCCTCAAGGCACTTTTCCAACTTCGTCCCCACCCCTCAAGTTCTGAAACCAAGATCAAATTAATCCAACTGTTCCTAAATAGAATTTGTTAATCTATTTTCCTTAGGCTCAGCTCTTTCCTTAACTACTACACTCCTATGTATATTCTTTCCTCCTTAAAAATACAAATTTCCAGAAGGTAGGGCCTACTTTGTCCTTTATATTTGGGAGTCTTGAGAAGTTTAGTCTTGGGCGGCAGACCCTTTGCATCTCCCTCAGCTATCTGATGTGCACCTGGCCAAGCGGTACCCTGGTATCCCACAATAATAAATCTGCTTCCTTAACATAACAATCCTGAGGAGTTGATGACAATTTTAGCCCAGCCTGCAAGAATTTCCACAAGCTAAGTTATTAAGGGAAGGGGGCTATATTCATGGTCTGATGCAATGTTTAATGAAGCCTAGCAGGATCAACTTTCAAGCCACTTTAGCTTGTATCTGCTCTAACAATCTAAATCAGCTCAAGCTGATCTGAAAGTAAATCCTGGGCCAGGATCTAAAACCAATTTATGAACTCTATCACTGATCCTGTCAATCCAAGTTGGTGGATCCATTGATTGGTTTGCCCAGAACAAAGGAGTTGTTATTGTTTGTCCTTTGTTTTTGAAGAAGAGCAATGACATCATAAGTAGTTGAGGAATACTGGAGTTCTTGGGGAGGGGGTGAGAGGGGGAGAGAGAGGAGTGGGAAGTGGGTTTGTGACACTGTTCTTTTGTTTCTTATCCTCTCCATCTCAATTCCTTTGGTTTTCTTTGTTACTTATTCATATCAGAGTAGTCGGAGAGTGTATCTTAAGGTTCTGTTTGGTCCTTCTAGTCTGTTCTCTACTTTCATTTGACTTAATTTGTTTCCATGGGTTTAATTTTTATCTCTCAGCAGTTAACTTCCAGACCTGAATATAGCCATCTTTAATCTCTCTACTGAGTTCAGTCTGGCATCAACAATTGCTTATGGAGCATTCTGAACTTAATAATCATCTCAAGATTCCCCTTCCCCCAAACTCTATACCAACCCATCCTACACAGCTTCCAAAGTAATTTTCCTAAAATGCACTTAAAGATCTAATGATATTACTCCCTTATTTCATAAACTCCAGTGGCTCTGTATTATCACTTGAATCAAATATGGACTTCTGTTGGGCATTTAAAGCACTTTACACCCTGTGTACTTCCTCTTTCCAGCTGTATTATACATTATTCCTTAGCCCATGCTCTTTATTCTATCTAGACTGGCCTTCTTATGATCCCACATAAATAATATGCCTTCTCCATATCCATTTTTGGAATGCTCTCCTACCTCATCTCTACCTCATAGAATTTCAAGTTTCCTTCAAGATGAAACTCAAGCACTATGGAATGAAGCTTTTTCTGAGCCTTTTAGCTTCTAGTGCTTCCCTCTCTGCTAATCTTTTTCTATTTATTTTGTACAAGCTTATTTATACACACACACACACACACACACACACACACACACACACACACACATGTATGTATGTTTTCTTCAAGAGAATGTAACCTATTTAAGAGCAGGAACTATTTTCATTTTGTCTTTATATTTGCGACTCTTACCACAGTTCCTGAAACACAGAAAGTTTTTAATAAATGCTTGCTGACTGACTAATTGAAGTTGCAGATCAGGTTTCTCTGAAAATGGGGGAGCCCAGCAAGCAAAGCTGCCAGATCAAAAAGGCTTGGCATGGCCAGCACAGAACTGCTGATCCTGGGTCATGTCCAATGCTGCTAACAAATGCCCTGTAGCTGTGGAAAAGAGAATGATTTGGGACAGCAGTACTAAATTCTCCATGGTGCTGCTTCAGGTTACATGAATATGGTCCTGGTAGGACTAATCCTATTAGAAAATCTACAAGAGTAAAGTCTCAGTTCCTGAAGGGTCAGAAGAAAGAAGTACAAAGGTTAGTAAAGAGAGAATGAAATATTAAATTCAAATCAAAGGGGAAATCAAAGAATGCAGAAGAATAAGATGGTAATGTTAAGATAATGAAAACCAACAGATTAACAAGAAACAGTTGCAAGGGCCAGAGTTTAGAAAATTAAGTTAACATGCAATTTACTCTGAGTGAGGTAAGTATAGTATTGTCATCTTTAAGAATGGTCATTTGTTGCTATCTTACAATATTTTTTTCTTTCTATGAAAAAAATTCAGTTTTGGACAGCTTTTTGTTACTCCTGATATCTTGTTCATGGAAAACATATTTATCTGAATAGCCGGACACTAAGATAGATTTTATGGGGAGAATAAAAGAATTGCATCTTTAATGCTGATCATTTAATACTGATAATTCACAACTAGCTCTCAGATTTTGGTGATGGCCTAATATATATGAACACTAGGACTTTTAATTTTCTTTTTATTTGGTTATGTGAAGGGACAAATGAAGGACAAATAGAGTATGATACTTATATGAGCAAACAATTGTAAATCTGTTTAAAACCTTACTTTTCTTCTTATGGGGTAGAAATTCTTTTAGAAATCAGTTTTCAGGAACTCTTCCTAAAGCAATTTAAAACAATGTTGATTGTCTCTCTTTGAGGCTCTGCTCTCCCTATAAAGATTTTCTTCCCTTTGGATTTCTAGCAAGGAGGAAATTTATCTCCACTTCCCTTCCTTTGGCAATAATGGTGGAATAGCATAACACTGGGGAAATCACTTTGTCTATCTGAGGGGTAAGTCCCTGGAATCTTGCTTGTCTTGCTGTTTTCTTCTTTAAATAGAGGCCAATGACTAATTTAGTAGCCATTTTCAGCCTTGGCACTTTCCTTCTGGGTCAAATTCCTGAGTTTGAGACTGGATCCTTGGATGATAAGCTAACCAAAGAGAGGAGAGCATCTTAGCAATGAGTTAAGTTTATGGTGAGCCAAGATCATCCTTTGGTCAAGAGCTCAAATTAGCCCTTGCTGACAAAGAGATCCAAATTGTAAATCCCTCTGATATTGTATCAATCCTTTCTGTGAGAAATGGAGTATGATTTTGATGATATCTTTTCAAACAAAAGGAAGATGAAAGCTATTAATCAAACATGCTCAAATCTACAGATACTAGTAATCAGAGAGATATTATGCCTTTGAGCTATATCATCACTAGTCTTTGAAATGTATGTTATCTATTTTGGATGGTTCTATATAAAGCATGGGGAAAACAGATCTTATATACTATGTGTACTAATCTACACATTTATATAACACATATACATATTCCACATATGAATGTGCATATATAGAGGTGTATGTACACATACATACTCATACAAACACATATGCACACATATAAGTAACTAGATGGTACAGAGAATAGAATGCTAGGCTTGGACTCAAGAAGACTCATCTTCCTGAGTTCAAATCTGAGACAAGGCGATTTTCCCAATGCCATGCTGTGTCCATTCTAAAGCATCTGACTCAAACACCACCTGTGTAAAACTGGGCAAATCACTTAACCCTATTTGCCTTAGTTCCTCATCAGTAAATAAGCTAAAGAAGGAAATGGCAAACCACCCCGGTATTTTTATCAAGAAAATATCAAATAATGGACAGAAATAACTATACCCAGAGAAGGAACACTGGGAAGCGAATGTAAATTGTTAGCACTACTGTCTATCTACCCAGGTTACTTATACCTTCGGAAGCTAATAATTAATGTGCAACAAGAAAATGGTATTTACACACATATATTGTATCTAGGTTATATTGTAACACATGTAAAATGTATGGGATTACCTGCCATCGGGGGGAGGGAGTGGAGGGAGGGAGGGGATAATTTGGAAAAATGAATAAAAAAAAAAAAGAAAAGAAAAGAAAATATCAAATAAGATTACAAAGAGTTGGACATGACTGAAAAATTACTGAAGCAAAAATGCAGAAATAGTTTGTTGTTGAGTTTATTCACTGAGCTATCTAGTTGTGCCCTGCACACACACACACACACACACACACACACACACACACACATATGTTTACATATAAAACCTCCCTTTCATTTTTAAAAATAATTTGATAACAAAGGGGTATCTGTTTTCTAGTACACAATACTTTAACTCCTGTTTTTGTAGCCCTACATACATTGACCAGATGATTCTCCCACATCTAGAAGGCACTCCCTTCTCACATCTATCTCCTGATAGAATCCCTAGCTTCCTTCAAACGACAGCTTAGGTACTATTATTACCGAAGTCTTTCTTAATTTCCAGAGATATTAGTACTCTCTTGCTCTTGAACTCTTACTTACTAGACATAGTACATAGTACAAATAATTATAAAGATAAAGTGCAAATAAATACATAGAAGTTAAATGCAAGGTTGTTTGGAATGGACGGCATTAGCAGTTGAAGGAAATTTGGAAAAATGCCAAGATACAGAGGAGAAGGATTCTATGAGGCAGAGATGAGGAAGGAGTACATTCTAAGCATGGGGAAAGCCAGTAGAAAAGCACAGAGATAGGAGATGCAAAGAAAACATATCAGTCAGGTTGGAGGGAGTGATAATGAAATAGAAAAGACAGTATGAGGCCAGGTTGTATAGTGCTTTAAAAGCACATCAGAGGTTTATATTTGATTTTAGAAGCAATAGGAAAATGCTGGAATTGAGTAAGAAATGAAGTCACATGGGCTTTGCAAGAGTGGAGAATGAACTAGAATGTTAAGAGACTTGAAGAGTTTTGCAACAATCTAGGAGAAGCTTATTCTGATATAATCAAAATGTTCTATTTTATGATCAATAATGATCTCTAGTTCTTCTTTGGTCACAAATTCCTTCCTCCTCCACAAGTCTGAGAGGCAAACTATCCTATATTCCTCTAATTTATTTATAATCTCGTTCTTTATGCCTAAATCATGAACCCATTTTGATCTTATCTTGGTGTATAGTGTTAAGTGTGGGTCCATGCCTAGTTGAGAGACTTATTTTGATGTGCCCAATCCACCTTGAGAAGAAGATGTAACTTCAAACAAAGATTCAGGAAAAACAATAAGGATTCTGATTAGACCTGGAAATAAATGTAAGATTAAGTAAAAAAGTCATACTAAGTATTAGTTAATCCTTTATTAATTTAAAGGCAACAAATTTACTTATTTTACCTAGCACTCTACTGCTACTAAATCACAAATTCTTGAACAAGGCCCTCACTGCAGCAAAGCATTACTATTATATCCCCTTCCTCCCCACTAATTCCTTACCTCCTTCACTAGAGCAGCTATTCAGAACCTTTTCTTCTCAAGCCTCCCAATGTCACACTTCAATCCCTCTTGATGCTTAGGATGTCACCTTACACTTCACCAAAAACAAGAAGGAAAAAAACACCCCAACAACTGAGGTTGTTCACTTCTCTCCTTTTTCTTCATTTCACATCCCTCTGATATCATCTTTGGCTAAGTTCTTTTTCATTCCAGTCTCAGATGATGAGTTATCTCTCCTCCAAATAGCCTTCTCCTCTAAGACTATTTCCATCTATCCACTAGTTATCTGAGGCATACTGATTTATTTATTTTGGCTCATTCATTAGAATTCAAACTCCCTGAGGTCAAAGTACCTGGCATGAAGTAAGTACTTAATAAATGATTGGTTGGTTGAATTTTCTTAAGTTCTTGAAGTATATAGGTATTAATTAAAAAAAAAAAATTAAAAAAAAAAAATTAAACATTAGTTGTTTTAAACTACACAATAAGATTACTTGGACATAACTAAAATACTGAAACATAACTAAAGAAGTATGGTTTATTTTAATTGCAGGCAAACAAACTAAAAGAAAAAAATAAACAGCCTCTTGAATGAATTCACAAATCTAAACATACAAATCGATGCTAGTAGATATATATATATATATATATATATATATATATATTCTAATCACAAGGACATAGCTGATCAGAGATGAGACAAAGAAAACTACAGGGCAATTAATTGCTGGGAAGCATTAAGAAAACAGTAAATGCAAAAGTGGCAAATGAGCAGGGACAAAGAATATTATGCAGTGCTATAAATGGCCACAGATAATGGGGGAGCTCTGGGTAAGGTATAAGACCCTTCAGCGCAGAAGGAACCTGCTAACAATGTCTGGTTTGACTTTCCACCTCCCTTTGGTGCTCTCACCCTTCCTGAGAACTCAAGGAGGACGTGACCACCTGTGTTCTACTTGAAGCAAGGGATACTAAAGGTAAAAAGGAAGTTACATATCAATAGCAGTGTGTTATAGTGATGTAATGGTTCTACAGTTGGCACATACTCAATGTGCTGTAGTGATGTAATCATATTAAGGTATTTAAGAGCCGAGAGGACTTGAAATAGTGGACTCCATCTCTGACCATCCTCATGAATCTCCTGCCTCCTTCACTCCTTCATTAAAACCAAGGGTCGGGCTGCTGCCGAGATCCTCCAAAGAGCTAGCCTGGATGGTATATTTTGGTACCCCAACATGGGGGCTCTAGAAAGCTCACTACACAGTGGCAAATTTTTAACTCCTATGGGATCATTATGGAAAAATCTTACTAAGAAAAAATATAAGTTTTCTCTCTCTCTCTCTTTTTTTTTTTTTTTTTTTTTTTGAGGCAAATTGGGCTTAAGTGACTTGCCCAGGATCACACAGCTAGGAAGTATTAAGTGTCTGAGGCCACATTTGAACTGGGGTCTTTCTAACTTCAGGTCTGATGCTCAATGTACTGCACCATCTTGCTGCCCCAAGTTTTTTCCTTCAAAGGATTTTAAGAAAAGAATAAAAATTTTGCTTTCTGGGACTGTTAACATTAGCTAACATTATTGGAATAGGGACATTATTTCAATAAACTCAGTAGGATCTTATATTTCTATATCTTTCAGAAAACTTTGTGACTTTACGAGATGGTCTTCAGTGAAATATCATTTGCGAAAACCCATCTGTCTCCTCATTGCTTTACCAAAGATGATGTCAATCATATATAGACTGTTTACATAAGGATTTTATGGAGCTAGAGAGGTAAGTCGCTAATTTTTGATAACTTCTTGGTCACTTTTATGGGGTAATAAAGTATGTGATTTTCTCTCCCTCGAGCATTTGGTATTTTCTTCTCCTCATTTTAAATTAATCCCTCAGTATCCTCAAAATTATACTTCTTCCAGCTTGGACTTTCTCTTCTTTCCATCTTGATTATACAAAATTGAAAAGGTTTTTTCAAAAACAAAACTAAACTAGTTACATTAGAAGGGAAATAAGTAACTAGGAAAAAAATTTTTTACTGAAAGTTGTTCTCATAATTTGATAGTCAAGATATGTAAAGAAGTGACTCAAATATTATAAGAACAGTCATTTCCCAAAAGATAAATTGGTCAAAGGATGTAAAAAGGCAGTTTTCAAAGGAAGAAATTCCAGTTATCAACAGCCATAAGAAAAAAGTACTCCAAATATCTAAAAAAAAGAAATGAAAATTAAGAGATTTTACCTCATATTCAGATTGAGAACAATAATTTAAAAAACAAGCAATTATTCAAGAACCTACCAGAAAACAGAAACATGAAAAGTCTTGTTGGGAGAGCTGTGAAATTGTCCAGTTATTTTGGAAAACACTTTGGAACTGATACAGAATGAAATAAGCAGAACCAAAAAAACAAATTATATCACAACAACAGTGTTAAAAAAACTGAAGATCTTTGATCAATATTGAGCAACCACCCTTCCAGGGAACTAAATATGATGAATGCTATAATTCTTGACAGAGATGATGGACTATTCAAGGTGTAGAATGAAGCATTAATTTTTTAAATGGCCAACGTGAGAATTTATTTTGCTGGAATGTACATATTTGTTATAAGGGGCTTTCTTTTGCTTTTTTTTAGTGGGGTAGTAGGGATAGACAATTAACCCAAGGGGTTGGCAAAAAAAGAAAAGAAGGTTACAGAAGGAAGTTCAGAAGTAATGACAAACAGGACAGCTTTGAAATTTATATGCTTAGTTTATTAAAAATACCTGAAAAGCAAGCTGGATGTAATAAGAGATTTCTGGTTCATATACCTGACCTACTTTGTATGCAGAATGCCCATTTTCTTTGTTGATTAAGTTCAGAATTTAAAAAAAAAAAAAAAAAAAAAGTTTGCTATCACATGCAACTTGATTGGGACATATATCTTGCTTTATTTATTTATTTAGTGCTTTATTTTATTTTATTTTTAAAAATTTTTATTATTATAGATTTTTACAAGATATATGCATAGGTAATTTTACAGCACTGACAATTTTTAAAGCGAATAATGTACTACACAATGTGAAAAACTATGTTTCAATTTTTCCCCTCCTTCCCCTCATCCCCCTCCCCCAGATGGCAGGTTGACAAATACATGTTACATATGTTAAAGTACAAATTAAATTAAATAAAATATATGTATACAGATACATATATCTTGGATAGAATGTGCTGTATGGACAATGAGCTGAGCCAGAAACTGAAGGGACAGAGGAGAGGAGAGGAGAGTGAATTGCTTTGAGGAATCTGTAAAGGATTTTCAATGACTAAGTTTCCATCAGAAAAAAGGCCTTTAAAAAAAAAAAAAACAAGTATCTCTCTAATGATGTTTTATGACTCTTTTAAAGAATTACAGTTGAATAGTAATCTAGTGTTTGACAAACCCAAAGACCCCCAGCTTTTGGGATACGAACTCATTATCTGGAATTTAGGAAATTTAGAAATTAGTATGGCAGAAACTAAGCATTGACCTATACCTAACAACCTATACCAAGATAAGGTCTAGATGGGTCCATAATTTAGACATAAAGAGTGATATTAAAAGCAAATTAGAGGAAAAGGATAGTTTACCTCTCAGATCTATGGAGAAAGAAGGAATTTGTGGACTAAGAAGAACTGGAGGACATTATTGAATACAAAATAGATAATTTTGATTACAAGAATTCAAGCTATTCTCCAACTGATAAATGGTCAAAAGATATGAACAGACAACTTTCAAATGAAAAAATTGAAATCATTTCTAGTCATATGAAAAGATGTTCTAAATTACTATTGATCAGAGAAATGCAAATTAAGACAACTCTGTGGGGTACCACTCAGATTGGTTAAGATGACAGGAAAAGATAATGAGGAATATTGGAGACGATGTGGGAAAACTGGGACACTAATACATTGTTGATGAAGCTGTGAACAGATTCAATCATTCTGGAAAGCAATTTGGAACTATGCCCAAAGGGCAATCAAACTGATCATATCCTTTAATCCAGCAGTGTTTCTACTGGGTCTGTATCCCAAAGAGATCATAAAGGAGGGAAAGGACCCACAAATGCAAAAATGTTTGTGGCAGCCCTTTTTGTAGTGGCAAGGAACTGGAAACTGAGTGGATGTCATCAGTTAGAGAATGGCTGAGTAAATTACTGTATATGAATGTTATGGATTATTATTGCTCTATAAGAAATAATCAGCAGGATCATTTCAAAGAGGCCTGGAGAGACTTACATGAACTGATGCTAAATGAAGTGAATAGAACCAGAACATCAAGATATATAGCAATAGCAAGATTATATGATGATCAATTCTGATGGAAATGACTCTTTTCAACAATGAGATGATTAAAACCAGTTCCAATGATCTTGTGATGAAGAGAGCCATCTACACCAGAGTAAGGACTATGGAACTGAGTATCACAATATATTATTTTCACTCTTTTTGTTGTTTGTTTGCATTTTGTTTTCTTTCTCACTTTTTTTTCCTTTTTGATCTGATTTTTCTTGTGCAGCATTTTAATTGTGGAAATATGTATATAAGAATTGCACATGTTTAACATATATTGGATTACTTGCTATTTAGGGCAAAGGGTAAGGGGAAAAAACTTGGAACACAAGGTTTTGCAAGGGTGAATGTTGAAAATCATCCATGCATATGTTTTGAAAATAAGTAGCTTAAAAAAAAAAAAAAAAGAATTAAAGTTGAGGATTGTTTTGTTCTTGTTGTTTGTCCTTCATTCTTGAAAAGCACCATGACAGCAGGGAGTTGATACCATGACATGTAAATGAATTGGATTTAAGTAAGGGAGGACCATGCAAAGGTATCAGTCTCACTTTCCCCTCCAGAGCCATCTGGGTCTAATGGTAAGATATAGACTAAGAAAACTGGAGATGGTCCTGGATAAAACAGGAGACCTTGTCTTTTTTAAGCTAAAGTCTTCAACAGATCTCAGTTTAACTGAGGCTGCCCCCAATCAGTGATTAAGACTGGGTAGCAGTTGAGGCAAAGAATCTCTTCTTTCACCTAGTCCAAAAAAATCTAAATAAATGAAAGAATGTATGAATCTGTGGGGGGGAGACCCTTATGATATTGGATAATGAAGAGATATTTGGTGAATGTAAATAGACTTTTTAATGAAAAATTGCACAAAAGTTATTAAAGAACTCATCCAAAAATTAATAATCAGATATGAAGGTAGGTCAATCAAGTGGTTAAAGTAAAGAATAACTGATAGTTCATATACCCCACTCATAACTACACAATATCCAGAGATACAAAGAAAGTTGAGCATATATGGACTCCTTGTACAGTAATTACAGGAAGAAATGAATAAGAAGCACATAGGACTAGGTGATAAGGATTAAGTCTTTTTATTTTTACTCATGATCTTTTTTCACCTGAGGTATATAGGTATATAAAGCAAATGTGTACTGATAATAAATCATAATTTTGCAACCCCACATTCAATTACATAACTCCATGTGGGGTCATGACCCACATTTTAAGGAGCTTTGGTGTAGATGGGTTGTGTTCTTTTTCCCTGGCAATATTATCCACATTACTGAGACCAAAGATACATTACAGTTACTGAAGGGTTAGGATTATAAGGTGATAACTTAGGTTGTCTAAACAATTCTCTAACTCCGAATTCACACCTTTGGTTCAGGCCTTTGAAGGGAGTTTACACCTTTGGACTTCTGAGGTAGAGTTTACCTGTTTAAAGGAGTTTGCACCTTTAGAGGAAGCAAGTTCATTGGTTGAAGTGTTTCCCACAGGCCCCTGAGTTCTCACTCTGAAGTATATATAGACTATGTATAAGTTCCTATAAGAACACTAAAATCAAAGGTAAAAAGCATCATAGGAAATGTGAACATACTTTGAAAACTATAAAGCTCTCCTCTCCAAAGATTGTAAAATAGCGTTATGATGACTGTCTAGAAGAAATTGAGAAAGTCTTGTCTTTGGTGGCAATAAGTCAATTTAGTAGAAGGCAGCTTATTCAATTCTGCTAGTTACTATTCCTTTAGGCAATTTTTAATTGAAACTTTGACAAGTCATTACTTTCTTGCACTATTCTTGACTTCTTTTTGACTACAAAGACTTTTTTTTTTCCTAAAAAAAAAAAAAAAAAAAAAAGGAAATAACTGTAGCGATAAAGTTGCTTGACATTTTAACATGACCTCTTGGAATGCTAACATCTTGGACTTTAACCTTTCCCCTTCCCCAATAAAATCCTTTGTTCAAAGGATAGTTCAAAGCATAAGGAATGCTGTAATCAGGGGCATAAATGGAAAAGTGAACTGCTGTGTGATACTCATTTGGCTGTGGTGAGGATGTTTTTATCAGAAACACTATGTCCAAATATGACTTAAAACTTACTATAGTTCTACTATTAAATTTTAATGCAAACTTAAAAAAAAGATAAAGGCCATTCTATTGACATTAGGAAAGTTCTAATGTCAATGGAAACTTGATATGAAATTCTGTAGCTCAAAAATGAAAAATTTGATATAGCAAATGTTTGCTGACAATATCACATGAGTACTAAGCACCTCATTGTAGATGAGGTATAATCATGGTTTCTACCTTCAAAAAATTTACAATGTAAATAAAGACAAATTCATAATTAACAAATTTAAGACAGAATTTATAAGTAGCACAAAAGTAAAGAGCAAACAAAGCACCCAGACATAATACTTGATTTATTTAAATCTGAAGCAAAAACAAGCTCTAAAAACAAAAAGTGAATTATACACTAAAAAGGGTTCAATTCTAGAAGACAAGAATGGCAGAGTCACTGGATCTATTCAAGGAGATCTTTATGTGGTTGGGGCAATTCTGGGTTACTTAAGTGTTTCAGCTTCTTCTCAATTCTATATGGATTCTAGTTCAGTGCATTCATAATTTGTACCCAGACTTTGTACTCAGACTAATTTAGGCACTGTTGTGATGAAAACAAACTAACCAGCTCATCCCTATCCTGTCCTGTCTCAGTTAAAAAATATGTGGCTTATCGTCATCAGAAAAGAGCTTTTTCATAGTCTATACAATTTGACTGAGTGACCACACACACACACACACACACACACACACACACACGGAACTAGGAATTAAAAATCCGAAATGAAATGGTCCTTTTCCTCAAAGAACTTACATTGTATTGGAGGGTAACAACCACAACACAGGTAAACCTATACCAAATATATGCAGAGTAATACAAAGTACAAAATAATTTCAAGACTAGGAAAAGAGAACCAACAACTAGAGAGGTGAGGAAACACCTCTTCTAATGTGGATTTAAGTTGTAATTTGATAAGTACTATGGTTTTTACAAAGTATGAAGAAGGCACTATTGACATGGGAAACAGGCTATGGAAAGGTCTAGAGGCAGGAGATAAAATAAGGTATATGAGGCTAATAAACTATCTTGTGTTCCCTCTGGCTTCTAAGGGGAAGATAATTCTTCTTTCCAAGGTTAGGGCCTTTACATGTGCTTTTTAGGCTACTTCGCCTACTGCCTTGTACCCTCAAAGATCAGATCTCTCACAACAGATTTCTCTTTCTATTGACTCTCTCTACTGTTTTGCCTTTGTACAAGTCCTCTATGTCCCCAGCCCTCAAAGTCAAAGCTCATCCCCTCCTCCTTTCTACATTTCAGATGGTTTACTTTCTTTATTTTTCAATTCATTGATAAAGCCTTTTTGCCATGGTTGTTTGTGTTCTCTTTCTCCTCAAATATTCCTAGAGCATTTTTTTTCTAATTTCTCCTGCATTCCTAATTTTATAAGACACATCTGTTAAATACTCCCAAGTAATGGAAGCTTCTTGAAGGCAAGGGCTATTTCAATTTTGTTTTTGTAGCCTCAGAATCTAGCATAGTGCTCTGTAGATAGTAAGTGGTTAAGTCATTCCTTCTCCATTATCTTTGTGAATTTGTATGTCTAAGAAAGACTTCCTTCAAGAACCAGCTCTAGGTGCCAATTCTTTTCTATCCCATTTCCTCAGTGATTCTTTCCTAAAGAAGTTTTTCATTCCTCTGTTTAATATATATGCATTTTACTGGAAATTATGTTTCATTTACAAATTTCATTTTTTTTTTTCTTCTTGATGCTTTAAGTTTGGAGTCTAAGATGTTTTATATTTTTGTGTCCTCAACACACCTAATAATAGTCTCATATATAGCAAATGCGAAATAAATATTTATTGAAATAAACTAGAATAAAATCTTGTCTTGGATCCGGAAGTGAGTCTGAAATCAATAAGATCAAATTCAAATTCAATCTCAGCCACAAACATTTACTTGCTATGTGACCATGGACAAGCCATTTAATCTCTCTCTTCCTTATTTTCTTCAACTAGAAAACTAGAATAATAGCACTCACATCACAGGACTGTTGGCATTTAACAAATACTTGTTTCTTTCCTTCCTAAACATTTTAAGAAACTGTTGATATCCGGAGAGAAAAACAGATTTAGTTCTTTTAAAAATGTCTGGTAACAATCTAGATTATTGGAGTTATTTTTTTTTTTTTTTTTTTGGTTAAAGTAGGTATAGAATAAATGTAAATTGGGAAATTGTTGAGTACTTTGAAGATTTGAAATTTGAAAGCCAAATGCCATAGTTGTTGCAAGGAAACATATTTCCCTGGCTAAAAGCAGAATCACCACAGGGAAATGAATAATCCACAAAACACAATGCCCTGTTCCTTAATGATTTTTCTCTTAAGCATCAGCAATAAGAAAAACATTTCTTAAAACTGAACACTATGTAACTATAATAATCCAAATGAGGTTCTAGAGAAAATGTGACTCCCCTTCTTTCTGAAGAGAAGAGGGGACTTAGGTGTTGAAAATTGCACAAATGTCAAATAATTGGTATGCTGTCAAACTGCCTTTTCTTTTCCCTCTTTCTTATTTGGGTCTTTGTTATAAGGGAGAGTTTTGAGGGGGTGTGTGTGATTATTTGGACATAAAACAGATTGATAGAGAAGAAAAAAGATGTCAATAAAAATAAAATTTTTCTTTCAAGAAAGAAAAAGTTTTTTTTTTTTTTCTGTTCTGAGATTAAGAATCATAGTAGAAGAGCACAAAGCAAGCTTCATTTTGATAAGGGTAAATGGCAAGGGAGTTTCTCAATGTAGAATAAGTGTGAAATAAGAGGTAAATGTTGCTTGGTGAAATAAGCTGGATCAGAAACTTTTCTGACCTTGGAAAAAGGTCCAGAATGAACGAATTTGCAACTTTATATCTCGGAGAATGGCAGAGATAAAACAATCATAGATTTTAATACTGTCAAGAACCTTGGATGTTGGCATTCTGACTCATAGTGTCTTTCTCCTCCCCCTTTCCCCTATACCATGTGGTATCTCTCCTCTCCCCCTTACTCCCCAATGCTCCATAGCATCCTTCTCTTTTAGGGTGCTCAATCTCTTTTGCTGCTTGTTCTGCTTTCTCCTAGTTGCACGAGGGAACTTGTCCTTTCTATCATTAATTGTTAAAACCCCCTTCCTTGCTAATACTATACTCTTCCAACTCTACTTCATATTTACCACTCTTGGTGCCTATTGTATCTTTTCAGTTTGTCTAAAACCTCTTCTCCTAAATAAACCTACCTTTTGCCAAAGAGAATGGCCACTGTGAATCATCACATGACTGAACCTCACCATGTGGTACCTACAATAATCTTATCATTCAATGCGTACATAAACCCCATCAGAGTGAATGGGACTGACTAGATGACATATTTCTCAGTATTGAGTCACATGATCCCTGTTCCCAGACCTGGAACCCTGAAGAGGTCATTTGATCTTTGGAGAGATAAACTTTGAACCCTGCGATACAGGAAGTTGCAGGAAGTGATGTGACCTGTGGGAGGCAGCCAACATTGGTGACCATTGGTCAAGGATAGTTACATCCTTTTAGTCTATTCAATGAGAAGCCTCAATTCTTTTGCTTATCAACCCTGGACAAACCAGAAGCTGACCAGGTTCCAGGAGCACATGGTGGGAGTTGGGATGGCTCCCAAGTGTGTCTGAGTCTCTCCCTACAGGGATTAAATAAATGCTTTCTCTTTATACCTGATGATGTCTCTGATTAGTTAATTGGGAAGGGAAGGGGGTCTTGCACCTGACTTGTCCCACACAAGAGATATAAGGAAACTCAAAAAAGAAAAGTAAATCAAAAGGAGGCCAGTGTTACAAAATCAAAAAGCATATGGCAGTAGTAGGGTAAGTGGTACAGGGTTTAAGAAAACTGAAAAAGTGGGGGAGATGTGTTATGGGCCAGAACTTGAAACAAGGTGCTAAGTCATTGGAATTGATAGAGACAATAGTTATCTAATTTAATATGGTGCTTAACAGTTCTCTAGTTCAGTACATGTACTTAGTACTTATTATAGTTCCACAAGATTCACACCTATGATGAGAGAGGATATAAGTTCGGACAAGCTCAGAGAACACAGGAAGACCAGAGAAATGGTGGCAGACTCCTCCTTTGCTTCTCCACTGAAACCAAGACTCAGGAAGGCCTCCAGAAAGCTGCCCAGCCCCAGGAAGGAAATAATAAAGGATCTGGACTATATAAGCTAATCAGGATCCAGGAAAGAAGACAAGACTTGGAAAGAGACAATAAAGGATTTTTGGACTTTAACCCCTGCCTACTTGTATAGTGATTACTGAACTGAAACGAAGGCTGCTTCCAGAGACCCCAAGAAAACCTCAACAGAGAACAATACATTTTTAAAGAAAAGATTACAGAGATGGCTATATTATATGGGGCTATAGGAAAATTATTTTGGTGGCTGAATGGAGGAGGGACTGGAGCAGGGACAGACACCTATGGCATATGGATCAGTCATCAGTTAAACTGATGAACAGCCTGACAGCTAAAATGGCATACAGGAAATAATATTTTTAAAAAATCTAGAAGAAGGGTTTACACACACACACACACACACACACACACACACACACACACACACACACACACACACACCACATGACAAAAATGAGTGAATATTCCAGGTATGGGGAAAGTTAGTGAAAAGGCACGACTCTAGAGATGAAGTGTCCTGTTAGAGGAAAAGCAAGAAGACCAATATGGCTGGGTTAAACAGAACAGAATGGAAAGTATAAACTTAGGTAGTAGGAAGTAGCCAGACTGTGAAGGGCTTTAAAAACCAAAGAAACGGGGAGAGTTTGGGGGATGAGAGATAGATGAGTAAAGGATATGCTAGAGTGGGCAAAGACATGAGGCAGGAAAATCATCCAGAAGGTTATTGTTTAACAGATCAGGTGATGAGAATCTACACCAGACTAGTGGCTGTATAAGTAGAGAAAAGGTGACAGAGAAGAGAAGAGAAATAGTAAAACTTTAGTACTTGCAGTATGTATCCATTGGAATAAAAGTAGTCAAGTATGATAAGCCTGAGTGATTGGGAAGATATGCAGAACAGTGAATGAGAGACTGAAGATCAGGACAAAGATCCAGGGCTGCATAAACAGATATGAGAAGCATCTGTATACAAATGATAATTAAATTCTAGGGAACTGATGAGATCACCAAGTGAGAATGTACAGAAAGAAATGAGGGCCAAAGGCAATTCTTGGAGAATACCAAGAGTTATTCAATATGAAATGGATGAAAACTGAGTAACAGATTGAAAAGAAGTAGAGACCAGAGGAAAACTGAGAAGGAGCAGTGTCATGAAAATATAGGCATATAGAGTATCATTCAGTATCAAAGATTTGTAAAGAAGTTAAGAAAGATGTGGACTGTGAAAAGGCAAATTGTTAGGTTCTTACTAAGCGCTAAATTGGTACTTAACAATTCTCTAGCTCAGAGTTCGCACTTTTAGTTCAAATCTTTAAGGGAGTTTACACTTTTGAAGGAATACTTTAAAGGAGTTTGCTTATTGGTCAGTAAGGAGTTCCCACAAGCCCCTAGAAGTACCCAGAAGCCCATTCTCTGGGAGGATATAAGGAGCCACACAGGCTGCCTCCAGGGATATTGAGTTTGGACCGCAGTCTGGAAGGAGAGAGTCGGGATTGGATAAGAACAAGACTTTCCAGGAGAACTTGAGGGAAGCTGGAGGAGATTCAGAGCCAGGATTCAGGAAGAAGAGGATTTGGGATTCTACCTTCGCTCTGGTTGGAGGCTCTAGAAGCCTCCCAAAAAACCTGCTCACAAAGGAAAAGATTTTACAGAAAAGAAACCTCCTCCCAGAGAAGGATTACAATTGAGAGAAAACAGGACATTACAGCAATTAAATTTGGCCAGTAAGAGATCATCAACAGTTTCTGAAGAGAGAATAATTAGATAGAGTTTATGTATCAGGCATCATTCTAAGCCTATACATATGCTATCATTTTATCTTCACAACTATTCTGTGAGGTAAGTGCTGTTATCATCCCATCTTATAGTTCAGAAAATTGAAGTAAACAGGTTAAGTCACTTACCCAAAGTTACACAGCTAGTAAGTGTCTGAGGCTGGATCTGAACTCAAGTTTTTCTAACTTTAGAAGCAATGTTTTATTCACTATGCCACCTACCTGAGAAATTCTAGTTGACAAACTATAGAGGGATTGAGAAATTGAGAGCAGGAAAGTTTCCTGAGGAACAGTAGATAATAGCAACTTGATTGCTATTAATAGCAGTCTTCATTAGGTTTGAATGAATTTCAAGAAAGAAGTTACCTAAGGATAGTTTTGGCAAGGCAGTCTGTGGAGAACAGAGTACCATGACCAGTGAATGAAAGTACAACTAATACTGGAAAGGGAGCCATGTGATCAGAGAAAACAACAACAACAACAACAACAACAACAACAACAACAACAACAACAACAACAACAACAAAATGAAGAGGAGGTGGAAAAGGAAAATGTTTAGGTTGATAAACAAATGTGTTAATTCTGGAGCAGACATTCATTCATAGTGAATGGGGCAGAGAAATTTACTTCTGGGGACAGGGTAAGGGAAATGGTAACAAGGGAACAGACAGATCCTATTGCAATTCAGTACATATCTAATAAGTAGATTATATGATGTATCAGGAAAAAGCAAGTATTTGGAATCAGAAGCCCAGGGTTCAAATCTAAGCTCTGCCATTTATTAAACAACATTGATCAACTCAACATTTCTGTTTCCTAATCTATAAAAATGGAGATAAAAAATAATTGCAACTCATGTAACAAAACTGTTGTGAGGGATGCGCTTAGTAAACTATCAAGGACTTCATAAATGTTAACTTTGTAGTATATTTAATTTATTTATCCTTCACAAAAATTCTAATTATCAATACTAAATTCATATTATAGGGAGAGTTTAAAGTGATATGACTAATACCCCACAGCAACAGAAAAAGGATTCCATTAAAACATGCTAGAAAAAAAGTTTCAAATATTCTGGATAAACCACAAATGCATTTACTAAAGAATGATCAGATCTAGTTATTTAATCATTACCAAAAAAATTGTCAACTGCTAGAAAATATGTATTGTCTGCATAAAATAATGGTAGTTGGCAAGTCAAAATTTTCATTTACTGTAAGTAGCAGAAAAAGCTTCTTCAAAAGCCAGAAAAATGCAAAAATTTATATTTTTCTCAAAATGTTGATAGTTATTTTAAAAGTTTTATAAGAGGAAATACTGAGTTCACAGAGAGCTTATGTTATTTACCCAAGCAGAAACACAAATGAGTATCAGAGTTAAGATTACAGCAGAGGTAGCATAACTCAGTCTGTTTCTGTTTCTTATTTGGCTTAGAGAATGTTAAACTCACTTCTGATACTGTATCTCAAATGCTACAACAAATTGAATATTACAAACTGAATTTACCAACTGGAATAACTTTCTTTGAGGTCTGTGAACTTAAACAAATAAAAAACCCTCCAGGGTTTCAAAATTATATAACCTTAAATATCAATGATAATTAACAGTGCCTTGGGACATGCATCAAGAAGAAAAACAGGGAGACAAGAAAAAAAAGTTGCAAGAGTCACACCATTTTAAACTAAATTCCATTTCAGTCTAAAACTGAATGGTACTAGAAGAAAAGATAGCATAATTATAAACAAATTTTTAGAATGGTATTCAAATAAAAAAAAATATATAGAACCTGAAATGTATCTTTACTTTTACTCTATAACTGACAATAAGACATTTAGAGCAATTATTGTGAGAGATTTTACAACACATTAGGGAAATAAGAGCTAATCTTTCTTTCTTTCTTTCTTTTTTTTTTTTTTAAAGGCAATTGGGGTTAAGTGATTTGTCAAGGATCACACAGCTAGGAAGTGTTAATGAACTCAGGTCCTTCGACTTCAGGACTGGTGCTCTATCCACTGCACCACCTAGCTGCCCCAATATCAGCTAACTTTAATGGATTTTATAAGACTTTAAGACTGAAGTTCTGGTTATATTATTACAAAAATAGCTAATTTAAAGTCAAAGCAGGCATTGTGTAGTATGGCATAAGAAGTTTTAATTATGTTCTAAATTTCCATTGGGGAAATGGCATCATTTAGTATTAAGGGACTTTTGACAAGCATGTAATATTCAAGTTTTTGCTAAAAAAAATATATTGCAAACAAGAGCTTCTTTTTTTGTTTAACAAGCACAGTGTGAACTACTGTATTTTAAATCACCATACTTAGAATTGCATGTATATTTTATTTGCTTCACAGCAAGATATGGAACACAACTTTTTCCAAAGAACTAAAAAAAGTTATCACCGAGAGACCAAAGGAGAAGGATATGTTGGGTATGAGCATGCTGTACCATATTATCAATGGGAAATTTTGAAGAATAGTAATTAAAGATGTCATAAAGAAAATATATGATGGAAAGAGAAAATGTGCTAGTTCTGTAAAATGAGAGAAAGGAATAGCAGAGAATAGCCCAAGGGATGGTAAGTGCTCTTACTCATATCCTTGTCAGATCAGTAGAAAACCAGGAAGTCCAAAATATTTGAAGGGCCCCCAGTACCAAACTTCGGAGAAGATACAAAAAAAAGTGACACAGGAGCAGGCATAGATGAGTTACATCAATGTTGATTAGATTACAGATCCCTTCAAATATTTGTGTCTTGAGCATGTGTATTTTAAAACATGCAAATTTTGCAAAAATACAATTATTTCCTATTGAAATGTCAACAAAATTACGGAAAAAAACTTGAGTCTTTTCTAGTATCTAAATGAATCCTACTAATATTCACTTTATAAGTCTAATATGCCTCTTTCAATCTAAGCAATAAAAAAAGTTTAATTATGTTTTTGTGGCCTAATGTCTGAATATAAAGAACAAAGTACCTAGAAAAATCATTAATACCTTTGAGAAAAGAGATCTTCATAATGGTGGTACAAGGTCAGTCACAAATATTTTATAAAAATCACCCTCAATGAAGTACTACTTATAAACTAATTTTTAAAAAAGAATCATTATCTTGCTTGGCCTTTAGATAACATCTAATACAAGTAATAAAACACAACTCTTTTGACTAATAAAGCTGTTCTCTTGTTTTGTATGTTAAAGCCCTTCCACAATTTCAATCATGCATCAACTCTACTGATGTCAAACAGCTCTGAAACCTTGCCTAAGTGAAAGATTTGACCTAAGAATAGGTTAAAAGCTTTTAGTTCTATAAAATCACAAGCTATGTCTTGCCAAAATGTATAAACTATTATAAAAAGGAAAAGATCAAGGAAATGAAACAGTCTTGTTTTACCTTGAACCATGAGTATAGGCTCTTTGCCACCACCATGCGCAAGCATCTCCCTGCGATAGCGCTCCCCCATAGCCCTGGAGGAACAGACAGATAAAATTACAGCCACCTGCATTTGCAACCTGTTCAGTTTCCAGTCATAGCTGTCTCAAGTTTCCCAAATGAACTGACAATGATATATCAGTAATATATATTTTGAGACACCTTGAGAATGCCTTCATTTCTCACCTATTTTTAAAAATCCAATTCAGATTTTCAATTATATCAAAATAAATAAATTCAGATACAATATATGTTAAAAATTATTTTGTCTGCTATGCAGTATCTTTTGAAACAATAGCCATTTAATTACTCTATCAATGTAGATTACAATCCCTCAGTATCTTAAAAGATATTTTATGATTATGGCCAAAAAATTCACTTCCTGGCAGCTAACCTTGTAACGAGCCTTCCTGAAACTGGCTACACTGGTCCTTGGCTAACAGAAGTAAGACTGCTAAGTAGGCATTCAGAAACCTTTCTGGCTTGGTGACATCTGCAGGCGTTTCTGTTCTGTTCTAACCTTTTAGAACACAGGGCCCTATCCACACTATGACCATAATGAAGAATGCACCATCAAAAGGAAGAATAAAGTATCACACAATAATATAATATTAGATTATTTTGCTTCTTATCTTTTGTAGTCAAATTATGACTTCAAATGCCTTGAAAATAATAAAATGAGACAAGCAGTCTGCAAAGGAGATTACAGAAAATAAACATCTTGATGCCAAATCATGAACACATTTTAACATTATGTTGAAATCAGGTTCATGTAAAGCATTAAAAAAGTTTTGATTATTTAACCTGAATAAAAGGTAATAGCATGTGGAAGAAAATACAATCTTGGGTTGCAGTAAACTCTCAGAAAAAAATGTGGTGTAATGAAACAGATTCTTAAATTAGGAATCAGGATTTTCAGATTTGCCATAATTAATCCTGGTGCTTCTTAGAGCCTAAATTTTCTTACTTGTAAATGAGAGAAAATGGATCATAGCCCTTGCCTACATGAAAAGTTGTGAGAATTAAGATAACCAAAACAAAAAATGTTTTGAAAAACTGGAAAGCACTACCCTCATTTCCTGTTCTTCTTCCTAGCTCCCCCCTCGATTAAGGAATCATGAAAATAAGTTACTCTAGATAATCAGAAAATTCCTCTGGGAAGGAATACTTAACAGGGAGGTTTATTAAGCATCTATTTATGAGCCAGATACTTGTAAGGAAACAAGGACAAAAAGCGAATTATTCCTGCACTAAAGAAGTTTATATTCTAGAGAGGTAGGCAACACACATACCTATAGATTTATGCAAAATATACACAAAATAAAAACAAAGCAGCTGGGTGTTGTAGCTGAATCTAGAAAGGCCTTATAGAGAAGTATGTATTTGAATTGAGCTTTGAAAGAAACTGGAAATTTCACAAATGTTAGCTGGTTATGATACTAGATCCTAACTGCTATGGTGGCTACTTTCTCTTCAGATGCAAACTTAAGACTGTTTAGAGGGGGACCTTAAAAGTGGGACTACTAGTCTTAATTCAAATACAGTCTCAGATATTGAGTAGCTATGTGACCCTGGGCTAGTCATTTAAATTGTCTACCTTAACTTTCCTCAACTACAATATAAGGATATTAGTGATACTTACCTCACACGGTAAGGATCAAATGAAATAATATTTGTAAAACACTTAGCACAGTACAAAATAAAGAATAATAATAGCATCTACTTCCTGGTTCTTGTGAGGTCTGAGATAATATTTGTGAAATGCTTGAAAGTATTAAATGCTACATAAATACCATCTAGTATTATTATCCCCATTTTACTTACGAGGATGCTAACGCTATAAAGTATTAAGTGACTTGGTCATGATCATTCAGTTAGTAAAGGTCAGAAATGGGATTCTTAACCAGGCCTCTTGACCTCCAGTTCAATGCTCTATGGGTTAACCATATATAGCTATCTGGGTTACCATTATCCATTATCATCAATTACATCTCAACAGCAAATTGTAGAAAGGATACAGAGTGAGGACAGTATATCATTCATAAAGAATATTTAGAAGGAACTGTGCTGAAATTCTTTTTAGTTTGCACTACAAAGAATCACTGGAATTTAATTTCTTAAATTAAGTAGGAATTCTTCATTTTTCTATAATTGCCAGAGAATGAGATAAGTTAATTTTCCTTAGAAAGGAAGTTTATATGTGAAAAAACAAAATTCTTTCCTTAAGAATTTACTGTGGGGTCAGCTAGGTGGTGAAGTGGATAGAGCACCAGCCCTGAAGTCAGGAAGACCTGAGTTCAAATGTTAAGACACTTAACATTTCCTAGCTGTATGACCCTTGGCAAGTCACTTAACCCCAATCTCTTCAGCAAAACAAACAAATAAATAAAGAATTTATTGTGAAGGAAATCAGTATATGGAATATGATTTGACCTTTAGTAGAGGCCTTTGAGTCATTATTATGATCAACTACCATACTATGCCATAATTTCAAAATGCAGCAATTCTTTAAGGAATATTAAAGTATAAGAAAGCTAGTTGATGTTACATATATTGAATGACCCAGAAAATTCCAGGGCTTTTTTATAAAGCTTTGTTTTGACTTTTTTGTAGTTGTTCTTCTCTCTTCCATGTGCTGTCATCTGTCATTTTGCTCTGCTGCCAGTGTGTACTAATACTTCTCATCAGCTATCAGATTTTATACAACAATGATCTAAGTTCTGAAAGTCATTTTACCTTTTAAATGCCATAAATTGCATGGGAATTATAATATTTGTCAGTAAGAAAACTCCCCTCCTAACTCTGGGACTTAATTTTTTATGACCACGGTTAACCCACGTGTTATCTTCAGAGAAGTGGGATCTTCTATAACTGAGGATATTAACACTTGATGTATTTTTTCTTACCTGTTAAATGGGTCATGAACAAAACATTCTTTCCAAACCATGGAAGCTACTGCCCTAGACATGAGGTAAGAATAATACTTGGCGCCATATCCTACAAGGTGACTGAATCTCAGCTGCCAGGCCTGCAATGGAAAGAAGAAAAACAATAGTATATTTGAGATGTATTTTGAAACATGGCTGCATTTAAATAAAAACCTCAAATAAATGTTGCTACTCTAAATTGTAAACTAAAGGGGAAAGTCAATCACTGTATTTATTATTTTTAACATTTTATGTTCTAAGGGATGGTTTTGTACATCATGTAAATAGGGAATTTCATCTTTTACAAATTTTTTTTTTTTTATTCCTAAACATTCACTGTTAAATCTTTTCTAAGTGAAACTCAAGGCTTTAAATGATTCTGAAAAATTCTATTTCATGACTTTATTTATATAGACTAGATGAAATATCTGCATTCCTTATTTTAACAAGGTCTGTAACCATGATAATATATTTAGCTTAATATAATTTCAATATTTAATATTTACCTCAAATCATTTCTCAAATGGTTTAATTCTTCTTATTCTAATACTTCCTCTGTTTTTGTCATAATTAAATTAAAAAATACAGCATTTCTGTATTTCTTAATACTTAAGAGAAAGTAAGTGAAATATCAGAGTTACTACAAATATATAAAAAAAGTGGTGATCAAGATTGAAATTTTTTAGGAAGGACCAAATTCTAAAGTCCTAAGATGATGGCAAAAACTTTTCTTTGTCAACAGAAAGTAAAGAATGCTTTATTATTCTCAAATTTATTCACTTCAGCTTCCTAATCAGAGACTAGAGGGACTGAAACTAATTAGTTCTTACCAGCAATAAAGAATTTTGGGAGAGTAATATGGTGTCATCGGGACATCACTGGACTTAAGTCTTGGCTTTGCCACCTATGAGTCATGACATGTCAACACTTTTCTGAACCTCTTGTTTCATGGAGATAATGACACTCATAGTGGTACCCATATCAAAGGATTTTGTGAAGAAAGTACTTCACAGGCGAGGCATTATAATTTATTGATTAGGAAGTATAATTAGGTAAAGACAGCATCAACTATTTGCGGAAATATGACTAGGCATTCATAGAAAAATAAATGCTATCTCCTGATGGCCAGTTTGGAAATAACAATTACCAAAAATGATTTAACAAAAATTTTAAAGTTTTTAAAAACACTGCTATTCTTCTAATAATGCTACATTACCTCAGGACATTTTCTTTCAAAATTCAATCCCAAATTTGGGTGTCTACACTTTTTGAACACTATTATTAGTGCTGTCCTCCAAAGCCTAGCCAAACAAATCTAACCTTAGTCTTGGAATATAGTATCCTTAAAAATAAAGCATTGAATAGTCTTTTAAAAACTTGAATAGTCATCATATTCCCCAAAGCTCTTCTCTAGATTGAATATTTCCAATTCCTTCAATGAACTGTTATGAGTTCAAGGCCCTTCACATTCCTAGTTAATTTCCTCTAGATATCATCTTGCTTTATCTTTACTAAAATGTGATACTTAGAATGGAACACAAAATAACTCCTAGATAATGAAAACATAATTCTTAGCAGTAATCCCCAGAGTAAAAAACTAACAATGTTCTTGAAAGAGGATGGTACGACTGTCATCTAAGAGACCTTGTTCCATTCCAGAACGAGAGAAGGATTATGGATGGACAGCCCATATTCTTTTTTGGTGTCTACACAATATCCAAAACTTTAGGGGAGGGCTTCCAGGTAATCCCTTATGATACATGTACATGAAGTCTTGGATGGCCAAATAATGGATAACAGTTCAACATGATAAGATGGCATGAATAGGTAATATTCTATAGAATTGGAATAATTTTTGCATTGACCCTCAAAAAGCATAAGAGTTGGAAGAATACAATAACAAATATGAGATCCACCAATCAAATTAACAAAGATAACAAAAATAACGTGGTTAGAGTTTTAAAACATAGTTAAGCATAGAACTGATGATAACTTCAAATATTTTGAAAATCAATATGGAACGAATAAAGGATCACAAAAATAAATATAACTTTTGACTCAAAAGTTTTTGTACAAGGAACTAGGATTAAATAAATCCTTCGGTCAATAATAAACAAAAAACAAGAAAAACCCAGCAACATTAATTGAAATACAAAGGGCTGAAACCAAGTTTTCAATGCTTATGGAATGGTTGGAAAAATTATGGTATGTAATAGAATATTTTTATGCCTCAATCATGTAAAATCATGTATAATAATTTTCTTTTTGATTGTAATGTTCATTATTTATTCCTTTCTTTTGTTTTTGTTTCTATATTTCAACATTTGAACTATATTTCAAAATAAGTTTCAATAATTTTATTTATTTATTTATTTTTAATTCACAGTTTGTGGCCAGAAACTGGAAACTGAGTGGATGCCCATCAGTTGGAGAATGGCTGAATAAATTGTGGTATATGAAAGTTATGGAATATTATTGTTCTGTAAGAAATGACCAGCAGGATGATTTCAGAAAGGCCTGGAGAGACTTAGATGAACTGACGCTGAATGAAATGAGCAGGACCAGGAGATCATTATATACTTCAACAACAATACTATATGATGATCAATATTCTGATGGACATGGCTCTCTTAAAGTTCCAATAGAGCAGTAATGAACTGAACCAACTACACCCAGCTGGGAAATGAGTATGAACCACTACATAGAATTCCTAATCCCTCTCTTTTTGTCCGCCTGCATTTTTTATTTCCTTCACAGGTTAATTATACACTATTTCAAAGTCCAATTCTTTTTGTACAGTAAAATAACTGTATGGATATGTATATAATATGTATACATATATTGTATTTAACATATTTAACATATATTGATCAACCTGCCATTTGAGGGAGGAGGTGGGGGAAAGGAGGGGAAAAATTGGAACAAAAGGTTTTGCAATTGTCAATGCTGAAAAATTATCCATGCATATATCTTGTAAATAAAAAGCTATTAAAAAATAAAATAAATTTATCACACTCAAAAAAATAAAGTTTAGCATTTCTTTTTATCTTTAAAAAAAATCAAAGTTTGAGTAATATATATGGTCACTTTTTCCCATTTAAAAATTAATAGCCTTTTATTTTCAAAATACATACAAAGACAGTTTTCAACATTCACTCTTGCAAAACCTTGTGTTCTAAATTTTTCTCCCTCCTTTCCCCCATCCCTCCCTTAGATAACAAGGAGTTCAAAATAGGTTAAACATGTGCAATTCTTCTAAACACATTTAAAGTTAATTATTTTTGATTAAAAAAGGAATTACTTATTAAGAATGTATATTTTATATAAAGAAGTATTCTATTTGATAATTCTCCCACTAAAAACTATTCTTTTTCTAAACACAAAAGATAGAAATACCAACATTCTAATTTATTAAATTTAAATTTAACTTATTTAATATTTAATCTTCTTCAAGTATAACAACATAAGCCTATTCCCTATAACAATGTAACATGAAAAATGGAAATATAAAAAGAAAAGCATAACTAAGATACATTCACGAATTTTTCAGCATGCAAAGAAAACCTCTCTCCTCTCTGTTTTACACATAATACTTTACTTGGATTTTCTGAAAAACAAAACAAAACAATCACTTTATTTGTTTTTATGCCAAGGAACTCTTCTTTTTTGACTTGTAAATAGTAAAGTGATATAAAAACACAAATAATCTTCATAAAGAATACTCTAAGTTACATCAATAGATCATCTCTAACAAATGAAGAATCACTTTGCAAAGTGGTAGAGCAAAACTCAGAACTTACAGTTCAGCATTCCCCTTATTTTATAGCCTTAGCCAGAATCTTGTACCAAGTGTTTGAATGACCATTGGTCATTTGCCTTGATTTAGAAAAATGGACAGCAACTAAGTCTGTCATCAGACAAAGCACAAGAAAGAGATAGTTCAATGTGGTGCTAAGAGGTGGTGGATATGTAAGAGTTAACACAAATCCACCAAATGAGCCATGGCATACTTTTTTGTTTATAGTTAAACTACAGGTGGCAATACATAATATATAGGTAGCAGGAGGAGTAACTTATATATATCTGTAAGTTTAAGTTAATCAAGTCCTTTCCTCATAATCTTGTAAAATAGAAAAAGAGGGAGGGAGATTGATTGGTGTCTACTATGTGTGTGCTAAGCACTTTACAAATTATTTTATTATTTTAACTTCAAATAATTATTTTATCCTCATACCAATCCTGTGAGGTAAGTGCTATTATTATCCCCATTTTATACTTGAAGAAAATGAGATAATTAGAAATTAAATAATTTGCCCAGGGTCACACAACTACAAAGGTGTTAGGCCACATCTGAATTCAGGTATTTCTGATTCCAGGCCTAATGCTGTACATACTGGGCCACTGGCTGCCTTAGTTTATAAGGAAACTAATATTATCACCATTTTACAGGTGAGATGGGATAGGAGGAGAACCTCTAAACACTGGTATAGTCCAAAGGACTTTTAACCCTGAATTAAAAATTAAATTCTGCCTCACTTAAATCCAATTCTCATGCAAGTCAAGACATCATCTTATTATAACAGGTCCTCTTTGGAACCAAGAGCAAACAACCCTGAACCCAATAACTTAGAAAATGATATTAGAAAAATTTCATGATACTAGATCTGAATTAAAATTATACTGTTATCAAGTATTATCTAAAAATCTATGGGCCACTGGCAAATTTATAATATGGGATATTTAGTTGGGAGATTGATAATATTTTTGAACTGGCATATAACTTACAATTCTTGCTAAATTTCTCAGTAAAGAATCAACTAATTTGTTACTTGTATTTTGGATTATGTCTCTGGGATTATAACATACTACTTGTATTCAAGACTCTTCCCTTCAACTTTTTTCCTTGGTAATATGCCAAAACTAGTTTGGCTGCCTTGGAAGCACAAGTGTGGGGAGTTTTAATTTTGTTTGGTTTTGAGCTAAATATCATTTTATTTTGTCTTAAAAGCTAGCCCACTTTAAGAGTTGCATTTAGTTTGTGCTATGAAATTTTAAAGTGACTTAGATTCATAAGTCTGTAGCTAAGGTGCCAAATAGAGCAATAAACGAGACCCTTTCAGAATTGTAGTAAGAGACTTTTTTGTAAGATTTTATGTAATGTTGAGATAGATCCATTTTCCTGAATTGCCAGTATAGTTGTCTCTTCCTAAGAATCTACCAATCTGCAACATGGTCCAGCAGAAGGCACACTGTTGTGCCTCAGGGCTTAATTATAGGTTTGGATTTTGTATTATATACCTTTCCACGTATTTAAACATATGATAAATAAATTACATTCATATTATGCCATAAATTAGAGGATTTGAAATATATTTACAGTGAATGAAAGCTTAAAAGTCTGTTGTTCTTCAAATAAGTCTCTCTAAAATAAGACCAACAAAAGTAATATAATTGCCATTAAGCCTTTCTGGACTTCTTTATCTGAAAAATGGGGTTAAGAATAGTTGTAATACTCATGGAATTGTTATAAGGATCAAATGAGATAATGTACTTTAAAGTACTTTAATGATTGTCAATGAGTAGCATGATATCTTGCAGCATAGAAAGAATTAGTTTCAAATACTGCCCAACACATACTGTCTGGTTCAGGCCTAGGGAAGGAATCTCTAACGACCCCAGATAACTCTAAGACTGTGTCACAGACATCTGCACCCAAGACAAAGGTCCTCACCGGAAACTCCCTACACTGATGAAAATATGGAACAACAATATGAATGAGACTCTCAAGAATAGCAATACGTGAAAGGTTATTTAGTTCAAATACCAACATTGAATCTCAAATTCCCTCATCATTATCTTAAATAACTATAAAATGTAACTTTGGGACTAGTGGCTGAAGATATTATATTGGCTTGCCTCCAGAGTGATATTTGATATGTGCTAAAAAAAAAAAAAAAAAAAAAAAAAAAAAAAAAAATCTTCAAGATGATTCAGCTTTGCAATCCCTACTGAAACAGTAACAAGATTTACTTAATAAGGAGGGCAATTTTAACAGTATGCTCCCAATGGTGAGTTCCTGCTAAAGCCTCTATTTGGGTGAGAGAGAGGTTGTATTAGGCCTGCCAACCTTCATACCCCTCCTAACTGGGCTTGTGAATTTACAGACTTCTCTTAGATGGAGCCAGAAAAAGCAATATAACTGTACCACCTTTGATCCTCTATAATAAATTCTTTTGTCATCTCTATAATTACTCACAATTTTAATGGCTATGGACAGCATGGTAATAGTGGAAAGTGAAATAAGCTAGGAATTAGAAGGTAGAATGAGTTTAAGCTCTACCATTAACTTGCTATGAGAAATTTAAGTAAATTACTTCTCTTAGTTGCAGTTGCTTCATCTAAAAACAAGGAAGTTGGACTAGAAAGTTTCTTCTAGATCTAAGTTTCCAAGATTCTATATTGTCTCAATTCCTGCAATATTTTCAGAAGCCATGATTGACTTACAAACTTCTTGAGATCAGAAATTGCATTCACCTTCTTTCTAAATTCCATAATATCTCTACTTTCATGCAGAAAACCCTCACTAAGTATTACTGAATTGTTGGTTTACTATTTGTCATAAAAAGTTCCTAGTGTAATACTCAGAGTAGATAGTATAGCACACATGCTATAAAAACTAAGTCTGCTCTGATATTGGACAACAGACTTTTTGTCTATTTAAAAATTATACTGGCTTGACTGATACATTTTTATAGGACTTTGATTACTAGTATAACATTGGATAACAGATATGCTGCTACGGCTATTTTTAGCTGGCTAGTTTGGGCTGTATGTAGAGTTTGCCTAGAGCAAGTTGATATATGATTATAGGCTTCTTTAGCTACTAAAACAGTAAGTGGACAATGGGTTTTGTTGTGCAAGCTCATAAAATTCCACTTGTTGATAACTGTGCCTGTGATAATTGGTGTAACTCACTATTAAAACAACAGAACAGGAAGTAGTAAGTATCTCATCTAGTTTTTATGGCTAGGTCTCCAACATTTTTTTTTTTTTTTTAAATATCCTCTGGGTAGTATAATACGTTCATTCATTAAACAAGTTGATATTAAGTACCACTCTGGCAAAGTAACATGCTTTGCAGTGGAGGAAGTACAAAGATAATTAATTTCATCATTTCCATAATCTTTTATTACAATTCACCATTGGAAATTTGATATATAAACAAATGTGAAACTAATATGAAATAAACACCGTAAGATAGATTATAATGTGTAAAAGACGAAATATTGAAAATAAGAGGAAGAGATAAGTTAGAAAAAATGCAACAGAAATGATAAAACTAAAATCTGTTTTTTTGAAACCAGTGGGGTTTTTTTATTTTATTTAGAATTTTTTTCCCACAGTATATATGCATGAGTAATTTTTTTTAATAATATTATCCCTTGTATTCATTTTTCCAAATTATCCCCCCTCTCCCTCCACTCCCTCCCCCCGATGACAGGCAATCCCATACATTTTACATATGTTACAATATAACCCAGTTACAATATATGTGTGTAAATACCATTTTCTTGTTGCACATTAAGTATTAGATTCTGAAGGTATAAGTAACCTGGGTAGATAGACAGTAGTGCTAACAATTTACATTCACTTCCCAGTCTTCCTTCTCTGGGTGTAGTTATTTCTGTCCATCATTGATCATCTGGAAGTGAGTTGGATCTTCTTTATGTTGAAGATATCCACTTCCATCAGAATACCTCTTCATACAGCATTGAAGTGTACAGTGATCTTCTGGTTCTATTCATTTCACTCAGCATCAGTTGATGTAAGTCTCTCCAAGCCTCTCTGTATTCCTCCTGCTGGTCATTTCTTACAGAGCAATAATATTCCATAACCTTCATATACCACAATTTACCCAACCATTCTCCAATTGATGGACATCCATTCATCTTCCAGTTTCTAGCCACTACAAAAAGGGCTGCCACAAACATTTTGGCACATACAGGTCCCTTTCCGCTCTTTAGTATTTCTTTGGGATATAAGCCCAATAACAGCAGTGCTGGGACAAAGGGTATGCACAGTTTGATAACTGAAACCAGTGTTTTGAAAAGACTGACAAAGATTTGATAAACTCTTAGCCAAACTCATTAAAAAGGATATAAAATCAAATCAACAAAATAGAAATTGAACAGGAGGAAATCACAACAAAACCAAAAGAAATGATAAAGAGAACTTACATAATCTAATCTCAAAACTAGAAATAAAATTAGCTGCAAAACAAAAGTTTTTAACTTGTAGTTTGAAAGAGGGTGTCCATGAATTTGGATGGAAAAAAAATACATTTTGATCAATACAACTTAAATATAGCATTTTCTTTGATTATGAGTATAGGTAATAAATATTATTCTAACAAGGCTTCTTCAGACAGCCAAAGGGGCACATTACACAAAAATTGTTCAAAATGGAATTCACAGCACAGATGAAAGTATAGTTCAACATTAGAAAAACAAACATAATCATTACAAACAAAAATATTTAAGAGATATAGAAAAAAGCCTAAGACATGCTTTTGGCTAAAATAGCTACCTGAATGAAGGCAGACTACCCAGCTACCACATACCTACTTCAAAGAAAGCACAAGAAAAAAAAAAAACAAAAAACAAACAACTGAATAATGGACAAGAAATTCAATGAGAAACTTTAGTAAGTGACTTCTTATACCTCAAATCTACACAGGAGATCAGGAGATGAAAGCAAAAGAAAAGGGATTCTTCCAGCAAAGCCAATACCAGGTTCAGGGGAATCTGCCAGTATGATCACAAATGGCCAGGATCCACCTAGCCTTCATGAGGGCACAAGAACATAGGAATCCTGTGGATAAGCTTTTTAGGATTTTTAGAAAGCCCTAGGATTGGGACCACGGAAATGCAAGATAATAATGGCAGTAAACTTAATTAAAGTCCTCAAAACAAGGCTGACTAGACCCAGAGCTGAGCTCTCATAACATTCTGTTCTGAGACACCAGAGAAGGCCTTGAAATACTAGCCCTCTGAAACTTAAAGGATACAGAGGATCTAAATCTTTACTCCTGAATGTAAGATGGTTTGGGGATTGATTTGGGGGAAAAGCCTCAAGGAATATAGGATTTTCACTCTACTGCTAAGCCTAGAGTGAGCTTTAGCAAGCTGGACTTCAGTAAAGCTGCCACCTTTCTCTCCCTCTTACCAGGTAGAAGTAAATTCAGACACACAGTAATCCAGTCTAAGACCAATTAGGCCCACCCATCCTAACCAAAAGCAAAGCAGGGAGACAGCCTGGTCCTGACACAAAGTTCCACTTTAGGAGGAGAAAACAAGCCAAAATATATCAAAAATGACTGCAAGAAAGAGAAGAAAGGATGACATAAGCAGGATTAGGACAACAATTTATACAATAACAAATCCACAGAAATTAATACATTTCAAAAACTTAATCTGATCAAAGCAATGAACAACTTTGATTCCAGATAGAAAAGAATATGACCTTATTTATTTCCTGAAAGTGTCAAGTGATGCTAATAAGCATTTATTAAATACCTACAATGTTCCAGGGGGTATACTAAGTGCTTTCGATACAGCGAGGAAAAAAAAGTCTTGGCTTGCAAAGAACTCACAGTCAAATTGAGGAGATACTATGCAAACAGTACAAAACAAGATTTATTCAATATAAATTCGAGTTAATCTTAGAGAAAACACTTTAGCATTAAGGGACACCAGGAAAGGTTTCTTATAGAGGGTAGACTTTTTAGGGGGATCTGAAGGAAGTCAGAATGAAAATGAGGAAAGTGAGCATTTCAGGCACAAAGAATAGTCCATGAAAATACACAGTTGGAAGATGGAGGTTCTTGTTCAAAGAACAGTAAATTAGTCAGTGTGACTTATAAATGGAGGGGAATAAGGCAGAACTTGAGTAGAAAGGTAGGAAAAGCTTGATGGGATAAAAAGTTTTAAAAACCAAAGGATTTTATATATGATCTTGAAGGTAACATGGAGTCATTGAAATTTACTGAATAGGGAAGAGGGGAGATTGCAGAATTGCAATTTAGGAAGATCACTTTGACAGCTGAGAATGACCTGGAATAGGGAGGGACTTGAGGCAGGGAAATCAACCAAAGAGCACTAGGCAATACTCCAGGTCTGAGGTGATAAAGATCTACATTAGGATATGGAGAGATGTTTACATTTACAGCTTTTATAAGAGATGTTACAAAGACAGAAGCAACAGGAATTGGCAACTGATTGGATATGAAAAGTGAGAGAGTGAAGAGTCAAGGATAATATCAAAGTTTCGGGTGACCAGAAGGATGGGAGTAACCTCAACAGTAATAGTTAATGAACTCATTATGCAGAATGAGACATAAATTTTTGCTATGGCTAATGTGAGATTTGTCTTGCTTCCCTATGTATAATTCTCACAGGGCTTTCACTTATTTTAGTTCTCCCCCCCCCCCCCCCCCCCCAGTGTGGAGAAGAAATGGGAGAGAGAGAAAATTAATGTTTACTAACTGAAAAAAAAAAAAAAAAAAAAAGTTAAATTAAATGAAAGTATCCATTAGATTGGAAGTTATTAATTTCTCGTATGTGGGAGACAAATAAAAAATATAAAGTGGTGAGAGGAACAGGCATTAGATGAATTTCACTTTTATCTGAAGTTGAGAAAGGAGGCTTGAATACATATATAGTTGGATATAGAAAATAGTATTTTACAGAAAAAGTACTTTGACAGACTGAAGAATGCCTCTAGAGGACCTATGATGAATTAGGTTTACAGATGTGTCAGAATATGAAAAGAAATACTTTTTTTTTTTTTGGGGGGGGAGGGAGGTCATGGCCATTGTTTGGATTTATTTTAACTATGTTCATTTGTCACAAGATCCTGCCCCCCCCATCTCCCTTAATTTTTAACTGGGGTGGCTTAGTCAATAAATATTTAGTAAATACTTTTTATATACCAAGAATTTTACTAACTCCTGGAGATATTAAAAAAAAAGGCAAAAAACAATCCCTGTCTTCAAGAAGCTCATAATCTAATGAGAAAAATAATGAGCAAACCAAAATGTAGAAGATATACACAAGATAAATAGAAAATAGTAAGAATTAAGAGGGTTGGTTCAGGAACAATGGCCCCCCCCAAAAAAAAAATAAAATTAAAAACCAAGGGCCATTGTAACATTTTTTAAAAAGGGATTGGGTTAAAAATAATGACACAAAAATTAGGGGGAAAAAAAGCCACTGCAATATTTTTTAAAATGAAGAGAAGAAAACAGAAAATAATTTAGAGGACAACATAGACAAATAAGATTGTTCTGAAGATAATAGGTTGGGTCTATTATATAGTTTTTATAAAGTAAGCTGAATGAAATGAATATTTATGGTTTTACATAGAATCTCTTTGGTGTTCTGCTGAAATATGAAAAGGCTTTTTAAAAAATATTCATTTGGGATCTGTTGTTGTTTGTTTCTATGGGTAGCTAACAGGTACAGCAATGGATTCAGTCTTGGGTCTGCAGTTCAGAAGACCACTTCAGCCTCAGACTTGTACTAGCTGTGTGATCCTGGACAACTGACAACGTCTCCTTGTCTTAGTTTCCTATTTGTAATGTGGAGATAATAAAAACATCCAAATTACAAGGTTTTTGTGAAGCTCAGAAAAGATAATTGTGAAGTGCTTAGCACAGTGCCTGGTTTAGAGTAGATGTTATATAAATATTAGCTATAATAGGATGACAATGAGGAGGAAAAAGAGGGAGAAAGGGAGATTTTTTTTTGTTACCGTGGCTTTCCTTAGTATGCTTAGGTAACATATCTTGAACAAAAGATTCTATTAAAATTTCACTTAAAAAGAAATCCATAGATACTAAACAAGTTTTAATGGTGAATTCAGAAACTTGATTTTTAGTTTGAACATTACTACCTTGGCAAAAATTTAAAATGCTACTTGGAAAATCTATTAAGAGAGAATTTACTTCTCATATAAAATATCCTTGGCCACAGCTGTATTGTGTTTCTGTGTTTTCAGTTTGAAAAATACATCTTGATTTCAAATTACTCAATTCATTTTCCTGTAGCATTACTGTGTTTATATTTAACACTTACAGTTATCCTATTTAATCATAACTATATCTGTTCAAATATAGCAATATAAGCAAGAAATCAATTATTTTTAATCTTTTTTTAATCACAGCTTTCAGGTGTGATCAAATTCTTAAAATGTCTCTCCTTAATCTATTTTCCAGATCATTTTTTTCCAATGAGGCATTTTATATTTTCTTCTTTTTTTCCTTCTTTTTAATTGACTGATTTTTGATATCTTGTAGAGACACTTCTACATATCCAATTCTAGTTTTTAATGTGTTACTTTCTACACTTAGCGTTTGTACTTCCTTTTTATTTGGCTAATTCTATTTCAAAAGTTATTGCTTTCTTCAGTAAATCTATGACCTTTTCCCAAGCTTTTAACTCTCTCTTGCATATTTCTTATTTCTTTTCCCCAATTTTTCTTCTATGTCTCTTATTTAAGATCCTTTTTAAGCTTTTCCAAGAAGGTTCTTTGGGCTTCAGACCAATTCATGTTCCTCTTTGAGGTTTCACATGTAGGCATTTTGCTTTCTTCTGAATTAGAGTTTTAATCTTCCTTTTCACCATACTACTTTTCTATGGTCAAAGTTCTTTTTTGTTTCTTACTCATTTTTGTTTTGCTTTGTTTCTTGCCAAATTTGTGGATTTTAAAGTTGAACTCTGCTTCTGGTGTGCAGGTTGTGCTGCCTCATGCTTCTTGTGTGGCTTTGAGCTTTGCGGTGATTGAGCTTTGGCTTTGAATGCTTGAGTGTTTGGTGACATGCTCATAGATCTGGGGTAGCCGTACCTAGTACTCCTGTTGTCTGCCTACAGATGCTGGCAATTTGCCCTCTGCACTGGACTTGGATGCTGCCCCACTAATCTTCTATATTATCATGTGTTGTCTTGTTGAGTTAGGACAGAGGGGTTTTGGTTACTGATCTGTGCTGTGGCTAAGACCCTCGTCCTGGCTTATCTGGACAGTATCCGCATGGGCTGTGCTACACTTTCATGCAAGTGAGAGAATGACTTTTTCTGAAGTCCTTCCAAGCTATCTTGAAATGAAAAACTATTTTGTTCCATCTTTTTTGTAGATTCTGTCACTCCAGTATCAGTTCAGAGACTCAATTTAATGCTGTTTTTGAGGGAAGCTAGGGAGAACTCAAGCAACTTCCTGGCTTCTCTTCACCATCTTGCTTCAAAATTGATTGTTTTTATCTGAAAATACTTACTCAAGGAGTAACAGAAAGGCAATGTTTTATTTTTTTTAATTTTTTTTTGCAATGTTTTATTTTTAAGAGAATAATGTACTACATACACAATGTGAAAAACTTCCAAAAATATTATGGCCTTTTCTTTGTGTATCTCAAATACTGCAAAGTTCTAAAAGCTCCAGATCACAAAAAAATATCAGTGGACTTACTCTACAGAAGACAAAATTATGGAGAATGTCTTAAGCAGAAAATTCAAACTAATAATAAAAATTATCCTGATAATCTGACAACATCCCTTTAGTACATCTGCCAGGTATGGCTTAATGAAGCATCAAAAATAAAAATCTATTTGGTTTGCTTATATTATCAATTTTTATAAGTTATGTTGCGTAAAGCACTGATGGAATCAAAAGGTCATCAATGAAGAGGTTAGCAAATCATTCTTTTCTGCTGTCTCAGTTTACTCTATTAAAGTTGGCACATATTTTGTAAGCAGGCAAGACAAGGTAGCTAAGGACCTTCCAATATTTTTTTTTTAATTTTGTTTACAGTTATTTTATTTTTTATTATAGCTTTTTATTTACAGAATATATCCATGGGTAATTTTTCAGCATTGACCCTTGCAAAACCTTTTGTTCCAATTTTTCCCCTCATTCCCTCCCCCCCCTCCCCCAGATGGCAGGTAGACTAATAAATGTTAAATATGTTAAAGTAAATGTTAAATACAATATATATATATATATATATATATATATATATATATATATATATATATATATATATATATACACTCACACACATGTCCAAACAGTTATTTTGCTGTACAAAAAAGAATCAGACTTTGAAATAGTGTACAATTAGCCTGTGAAGGAAATAAAAAATGCAAGCTGACAAAAACAGAGGGAGTGGAAATGCTATGTTGTGATTCACACTCATTTCCCAGAGTTCTTTCCCTGGGTGTAGCTGGTTCTATTCATTATTGAGCAAATGGAACAGATTCAGTTCATCTTATTGTTTTTGTTTTTTTTTTCCCCTGAGGCTGGGTTTAAGTGACTTGCCCAGGGTCACACAACTAGGAAGTGTTAAGTGTCTGAGACCAGATTTGAACTTGGGTGCTCCTGAATTCAAGGCTGGTGCTCTATCCAGTGCCCCAGGTTCATCTTATTGTTGAAGAGAGCCATGTCCATCAGAATTAATCATCATATAGTATTGTTGTTGAAGTATATAAGGATCTCCTGGTCCTGCTCATTTCACCGAGCATCAGTACATGTAAGTTCTTCCAGGTCTCTCTGAAATCATCCTGCTAATAATTTCTTACAGAACAATAATATTCCACATTCATATACCACAATTTATTCAGCCATTCTCTAATTGATGACTCCGTTTCCAGTTTCTAGCCACTACAAAGAGGGCTGCCACAAACATTTTTGTACATACAAGGACTTTCCAATATCTAAAATTCCTGATCTAATTTCATATGATGTGCTACGTAGAATGTGAATTCTTTGAGGACAGAGATCATATTTTTATCTTTCTTTGCATGTTCAGCACTTTGGCACATAGCAGACACTGAATAAATTTTTATTGACTAGTCAATAAATATCCTGAGATATTAATATGAAGAGGAAAAACATGAGCACAATGTTAAGTTGAGACAATGTTAGGCTGGGTTTGAATGAGGCAATGTTTGCCAATACCACCTTCTATCACCCCCTTTAAGTATCTTTCTCATTATAGTGGAGGACACTTCTAGTTCTATAGTTCATGTTTTAAACTTTTCTTTCCCTTCATCAAAATTTATGTGTAGTTTATAATTTTTTAGGTAATTGTCACAGTGTCAAATACTCTGAAAAGAAAAGAATCTCCTCTTTTAATGACCAATAAAGACATTAAAAATTCTCTTCCAGGGACATTTTCATAAAAAATACAGGACTCTTTTAGATATACACATTAACCTCATAGATCCACCAGGGGAGTAGCAGAGGAAATATTTTTGCTTAAGAAGGCCTTTCTGAAAGCCTTTAAATGCAATGACTGACACTCATGACCAATTCAAAGCAGAGAGGGACCAGAATGACAAGGAGACAATGTAGCACCATAAGAATTTTCCCTAAGCTATTGAAAAGCAGATGTGTGGAACAATCTGACTCAGAACTCAAGCCAAGTTCTCCACAGGCTCATTTATTGCCTCAATGGTTTCGTGAGGCAATGCTAGTTGTAGACCCCAGTTACCCTTTTAGCATTTTGCAAAACAATTGATAAACCAAGTCATTGTTAGCTTGGCTGCCACATCTTTTTGCTTGAAAAACCAAGTCCCTTTGGTTTTTCCACTATCATCATTTCTTGACAGTGGTTAAATTTCTCCAAATGTTCAATTTCTATCTTCTACTCAACAGCTTACTTAAACAAATCAGGTCAGAGCTAGCACACTAGTATAGCACTTTCTTATCTCTTGTTTTTTTCTGTTTTGGTTATCTATTTTGACCTCTATTTTACCCTGCCAATATGAGTACACACACTATAGATATTAACAAGAATAGGACTATGCTAGAAATCATTTATTTGTTTCCTGACAGTTAATAAATACAAAGCTGCTTTCATTTTTATGATGTAGCCTATTATTGTCCATGTACAACTTCTTCCAACTCACTTTTTTTAAAAATTTTTTTTATTATATATATATATTTTTATAATATTATCCCTTGTATTCATTTTTCCAAATTACCCCCCCTCTCTTTATTCCCTCCCCCCGATGACAGGCAATCCCATACATTTTACATGTGTTACAATATAGTCTAGGTACAATACATGTGTGTGAATATCATTTTCTTGTTGCACAATAAACATTAGATTCCGAAGGTACATGCAACCTGGGCAGACAGATATTAGTGCTAACAATTTACATTCACTTCCCAGTGTTTCTTCTCTGGGTGTAGCTACCTCTGTCCATCATTGATCAACTGGAAGTGATCCAACTCACTTTTTAAAAAAGTATTTGTAACATATATGAATGATGAGAAGTCTCTAAACCTTTTGGCATCTTTCATTTCCAAATCACAAATTACATTTTCAACTTTGTTCTTAGCTGTATTCCATTCTGCTCTATTTTCTATTGAAGTCTCAAGACTATCAAGGTATATGCTGACTTGGTATGACTTGGTAAATTCTTCAGGAAATTTTTTCTACTGTTTCAGTTTATGCTACAAATAATGGTGTGTAAGCAGCAGTTTTAACTCTGTTGTGGACTGCTTCTGAACATCGTGAGTAAGCCTTTCAAACTCATGGGGAAAGCAACTCAACCAACTTTTTAATTTACCTCTACAAAGAAAAACTATGGGCTACTCTTCTATTTTATTAAAATATCCTTCTATTTTATGTATTCATTTATAGCTAGAATATAGAATACAAATTTAACACAGTTCCTCCCAGAGGGTATCAACTAACTGGTCATTTGACAAAAGATGCACATTAGGAATATCAAAAGTTAAATTATTATTTGCAGATGGTCTATTAAGAAGATATTTTGTAGCAATTTTCCAATAATCCTGTGAAAACAGAATTTGGTCACACAATGTTTAGAACTAGCTTGGGCTTTTTGATGTTCTATAGCCAAAAAAAATGAACCTCACTGAATTTAAGTAATTTAGTGCATCCCCTTTTTAGATTACTTTACATTTACTCTGTATATATCTTATATGAACTTAGTTATCTTAAATATTTTCTCTCCTGTTAGATTATACTGAACTTGAAGATAGAGATGATTTTTGTGTCTTGTTGCATCCCCAATATTCAGCACAAGGCATCAAAACAAAATAAGCACTTAAAAAATGTTGCATATCCTCTCTGGCGCTAAAGACATGGCTTTCAACTGGGAATATTTTCAGTTTAGCAGAATCTGTCTAAAGATTTCCCATGGTAGAAAAAAAACCTAAAAGAATAAATCACCTATGAAGAGAGCCATCTACACCCAGAGAGAGGACTGTGGGAACTGTGTATGGATCACAACATGGCATTTTCACTCTTTTTGTTGTTTGCCTGCATTTTACTTTCTCATTTTTTCCCCCTTTTTGGTTTGGTTTTCCTTGTGCAGCAAGATAATTTGTAGCATAGGTTGGATTTAATATATATAATTGCCATGTTAAACATATATTGGATTACTTCATTTTCACTCTTTTTGTTGTTTGCCTGCATTTTACTTTCTCATTTTTTCCCCCTTTTTGGTTTGGTTTTCCTTGTGCAGCAAGATAATTTGTAGCATAGGTTGGATTTAATATATATAATTGCCATGTTCAACATATATTGGATTACTTGACATCTGGTGGATGGGATGGGAGGATTTGAACACAGGGTTTTGCAAGGGTTAATCTTGAAAAATTATCCATGTATATGTTTTGAAAATAAAAAGCTTTAATAAAAAATAATAAATCACCTACTTGTTTACTATAATAAAGCATGGGAACAGTGCTTTAGGGTAGGGATGATAATAAGAATCTTAGAGAAATCTTAACAAGCAGTGTGAATATTATTGTGTCACTAGTTTTAATAATTAAGACTTTAATATTTTGAATACAGAAACAAAAAATAAAAAAGCTGACAATACAGAATATGGTTCTCAATTTTTTAAAATAAGTGATAAAGCAACTTTCAATAATGATATTGCTATTATTAAGAAGTCACATTAAATTTAGCTCTTTTTTAAATAATAGGGCAGATTTCAATGGAGGGGGAAGGAGAAGTATAGGTAATATGGGAAATGATTCTAATGTTTGAAAGAAGTCAAAAATAAAATTTATCAGTCAGAGTAAAATACAAATCATTAGTTCCCCATATTTACTTTGTGGTGATAATTATCGATCTCTGATATAGGGAAGTGCAACATCTAATTTAGTTTATAAAAAATATTCATCTAATAACTTGAACAGCACTTTGTCAACTTCCTTAGCTTGGAAAGCTCTTGTATTTCAAAATTATTTTTTAATTTCTGTGCTGAAAGATGTCTTTAACTTAATTTTAAAATCCTACCTATTAACTTTCCCTTAAAGTTGCCTAAAAAGTATAAAGGCCAGACATACACAATTAGGAAATGTATCTTTCTAAAGGCTATACTCTTGGTAAGATATAACTAAGTTAATGAAGATAGCTAAAACACCTTTAATTCTAGGAACATATAATAACCTCTTCCATAAGTTTCACATTCCAGAAGTTTATTAAATAGCTGCAAGATTCTATAGCCCAAGGCTTACAATAATGTCATTTACAGATCATGTTACTGCCTGTATTCTGTACAGTATAAGTACATGACTGATCCAATGAAATTATTAAATTTGCCTGTTTTCTCTCAACATATCATCAATCTTGCCTGATTATCTTGTCTGAAAAATTTCCAAAATTTCCCCTTGTTCATTGCTATTAGGAAGAAAAAAAATCTTAAAATACTTTGGTTAACATCTACACAAAACCCAAACAGTCTCAAAGAACTCCTAATGTAACCAAATAATCTAGGTGATATTAATCAACACCATAATTTTAATTATTCAGTTGCAATATATTAAATAGCACCTAAGTATTACTGAAAAACATGAACCAGAGTGGGGAGAAACTTGAAGCACAGTAGTTAATCGGCAGATGTTTACAATAGTATAGGTATGAAGATGTTAAAGGCCTGCACGAAGAAGTATCAATGTTAGAGGACAGAAAGGGCCAGATGTTACTCAAAAGGTAAAATCAACAGGACATATCAACAGATTGGACATGGGGTTGACAGAGTAAAGAGTGTTAAAAATAATATCTAAATTGTGACCCTGGATGGCCAGTGATGGTAATGCCTTTAATAGTAATAGGAAAGTAGGAAATTGGGAGGTTTTGAGAGAAAGATAATGAGTTAAGTTTTAGGTATCTTGAGTTGAAGATCCTATTCTGGATGTACAATAAGTAATTGCTATAGACCATGGGAGCAGATGAGATCAGCAAGTGAGACAGTATAAAAACAGAAAAGGATTAAGGACACATTGTTGGGGATACCCACAGTGAATGGATATAATTTGGATAAATTTAAAACCTGCAATACAGCCTAAAAAAGAATGGTCAGACAGGTAGGTAAAAAGAGAACAAAGAATGAGCTGTATTGCACAAAAAAAAAAAAAAAAAAAAAAAAAAAAAAATTACTGGGGTGAAGAAACAGATTAACCAGTGTTTCTATAAATTATGCATTTATTTATAGAATCCTATTCCATGGTTTGGAAAAATAGTGGCACTACTGTTAATTCAATCCAACAAGCATTTATTAAGAGATTAGGTATGGCTATAAAACTTAGATAAGATGAAACTACTTTTCTCATGAAACTATGAGTCTAATGAGAGGAAGTGATATGCCTAATAACTATTTATGAATTTTTAGCCTTTACTATGTAATTCAAAGTCTTCCTGCAGGAAATGGGACTTAAATGATAAGAGGTTTGTCTTAGGCATGAGAAATAAGCATGTGTAAGTACAAATCTAATGGCATGATCTACACTTACCTCTATGACATTATGTTTTATAACAAGAAAGTTTGACAATTATCTAGGGGAAACTAAGAAGACTGAATAATATGAAATATCTAAAGCTTATACTTCAGAATTTTGAAACACATTGATTTCATAAAATGGGTCACCTATAGCAGTGGTTCAAAAAGGAATAAGGACTACTAATCCACACCTAAGGATCCCTGCGTAAATGTACTGTTATTTATATTTTGTTAAATTTTTATTTATTTTGTTAAATATTTCCCAAATATATTTTTAATCTGGCTTGGGTCACTGTTAGGAATGTTGTTAGACATGTTTGACAACTCTGACCTATAATATAATAGAAAAAATGAGCATTAGTAAGTATCCTGAATATGGGAGGATACATTTTGAAATTAAAACATTTATGAAATATGTGTTATCAAAATAATGTGCTTTCCTAGTCTTGCTGCTGTCATGTAGCTGATTTTATCATTCAAAATGGTAAATTAGTATGTTCTAATATTCACATAATAATTATAAAAGAAACAATTATAAGTCTGAGTGATGCATCAACCATTGTACCACTTCATGACTAGGCAACAATCTATTTATAAAATAAAGTCATTTTAATAATAAGTGATTAGAGATTTTTAAAACAGTTCTGACAAGTACTTTGGGGCTTCTTAAGATCAGCAATGAAAAATAATTAGAGTGAGGGTTATGGTTCACTTTGAAAACCCTCAAATCTATATCTAACCCCAGCTTGACTTTGAAGTAATTCACCACACTAATCTTTTTTTTTTTTTTTTTTTGAGACTGGGGTTAAGTGACTTGCTCAGGGTCACACAGCTAGGATGTGTTAGGTGTCTGAGACCAGATTTGAATTCGGGTCCTCCTGAATTCAAGGTTGGTGCTCTATCCACCGCACCACCTAGCTGCCCCCACACTAATCTTAAGATCTGTTCTCTCTTAATATCCCAAATTAACTAACAACAAATAAATCTGACTTGTTTTATTTATGGAGGTTAGTGTTAATCTAGAGTTATTCTACTTCTTTTGGATACTGCACTTTTCTTGATATTTTTTATCTGAATATTTTATTCATCTGAATTCTACTTTTAACAAAGATTCAGTTAAAAATTTTTAGATTGCTATATTAAGTTTTATAGGGAAAACTAGTTGAGTTAAGTGGTTATGGAACAAATATAAACTATTATTTAATTTATAGACATTCATTGCTTTCATTTGATGGTATTAGTACTATAAAATGCTTGTTCAAACTGTAGTTTGGATTAAGTGGAAAAAAGTTATGACAATAATTGTATAAATCATTTTGAATACTATTTGATTTTGGATTTTAAATGCCTGGATCTTTCTAACTGCCCCAAGACTCACTCTTCATTCTCGATCAAGCACTAAACTCTTTCAAAGCTGCCTTTCAACACATTAAAACATATATGACAAGAACTACTGCAAGATCCACAGGTTTGAAATCTGAAGATAATGAATATTAAAGTAAGATAACTAACTGGATAATCTCTTTTACAAGGGATTAATATATATCTTATAAATATAGGTTGCATAAATGACCCCATGAAAAAACTGGTTGGGTGAATTATACTTAAAGGCAAGTATAAAGTTTCAGAAAGCACCTTATGGTGTTAAGAAATTAGCTAACTTTCTCAGGGAGACCCCTGGTGTTCAGGCAATCACTAATAGCCAATGCCTTTATTGGAAAAGCCAAACCAAACTTGGATTTCCATTTGTTTGAGGTACATCTTATGAAAGATTCTGACCGGTTTTCTCTTTCACTGATCTCTTATTACTCTATTTCCAAGTATTCAAAGATATTTTAATAATTTTCTCCAAATACCATATAATCAATATTGCCTTTGAAGTCTTTTGGTTGTCTTCAAGTGCTATCATATCTTATCAACCTTGTTTCCTTTTGCTCCTCAAAATAAGTCCAGACAAATCACCTCTATTTTATATAGAAATCATTCACTCCTAAGTCTGTATTTTGAATTTTCCATTACTGGATATTTTAGTTTTAAAAACCTATGTAAGTCACTTTCCAAATCTGGTTGAAAACTATTCTACCCAAAAAACTTTTCATTTAATAACCTAACTTGATTTTAAACATCGTTTTATTCAACTTCACTTCAGAAGTCTTATACTCAGCTTGAAAAAATACTGATTTGCACTTGATGTCATTCATATATTCTGTCTCCCAAGCAGATTGTATATCCTTCAAAGACAGCCTATTTCTTCTGCCCAAAAGTGTCAGCACAAAGTGGTTGCTCATAGTGAGATAACTGACCACTTTTTCATAGGAATTGTGAAATTACTGTAGTTCTGTTAGACACCTCAGCTGGGTATAGAAATTTGCTTTTCAATTACATAAGAGTTCACCTGGAAGTTTCTATACCTTACAGTAAGAATTCCTATACATGAAAATTCTGCTTAATCTTTGGATTTGGGTTTAAAAGCATTTCTCATTCCAAGTTTTAAATCAATCCTATGTTTATTCCCCATGCCAATGAAGTCAATTACCATTATATAATGGCCTTGTAGGATATATCAATTCATTCACTTAAAGGAATTCATTGATTAAATGAAGTTAGATGTCATGCTTTCATTGGGTCTTTCATTTGTATATGTTTTAAGTACAACAAAATGAGATGGTAGGGTAAAAAAGACATCAAAAGAATTAGTTTTGGATCATAGTCTGTCTATTGTCTAATTCTGGGGAATCACTTGCCTCATCAGTAAAATGAGGTATCAGAGTTTAATGTTTTTTGTGTCATAGGTTCCTTTGACAGTCAAGAGAGGTCCATGTACTCAAAATAATGTTTTAAAATAAAATAAAAATCATAAGATTACAAAGGAATAATACTGAAGTGGTTTTTTTGGTTGTTTTGGGGGTTTTTGTTTTTAAAAAACAAACAAACAAAAGTTCATGATCTCCAGGGTTAAAAAATCCTCAGAAATTTTTATGATTCTATTCTCAAGCAAAATATCATACCATCTCAAGTACTCTGTAAAATGAAAATGTCTATTTTCAGCAAGATGTAAATCAATGCAACACAAAACATCATGTCACACAGAACATGATGGTCATTGTCATTATCCAAAATGTCAGAAGCAAAACAAAAAATTTAAAAAAAAAAAAGAAAAAAAAAACACTTTTAATGTTGCAAACAGGTAGAAAAGATCAGAGAATCTGAGAACAGAATTTCAATGATTATCCAGTCTAACATGAAAGAAATCTATACCAGAAATCTGACAAATAATTATCTGGCCTTTCCTAAAGACTACTGGGAAGAGAAAAGGCCTTGAGGAAGCTCATTTAACTTTTGGATAGTTCTAATCTTTAGTGAATATTAGACCATATTGAGATATCCTGGATTTCCTCTCCTCTATTGTAGATTATGATAACTGATAGCTTCCCTCCAAGGTTCTTTTCATTTCTAGTCCAGCAACCAATTCCTTTCTGGTTGATAAGCACCAGTTCTTACTGGTTCTTTTACCTTTTTAATGATGAAATTATCACTAAAGCAAGTCAAGAAGTTATCCTATCTGCCTTTGGAAGAAAGAGAGCTTCAGCAGGTATCTGGCTAACTGAAGTCTCACATCACTATGACAACACATTTGGGATTTAAATCTTGTGAACTCTTTTCTAGACTCCTCATTTGTCTCCTCAGTCCTTCCATATGGTCTGAAGTATGCTTCAATGACAAAATCATTTGTTTCTCCTTCTACTGACTTTCATCCAAATACTACCTGCTGTGCTTTGCCTGTGTTTTTTAGATTTCTTCATATGAATATATTTTCTTAAACCAGTTCTATCTTTACATTGTTATCTCTGTAAATGTCTCTTTTATCATTCAAGATCATTTGTTAATTTTTATTTGATCTTTTTCCCATTTAATGCCATGCACATTAAAATATATGTAAATAGGTAGCAATTAAAATAATTAAAATTTAGGTTTATAAATTAACTGTATCAATATTTGGAACTGTTCAATAAAGATGACCCCAAGGATCTCACAAGTAATACCAGAAAATCACATGCTTTGGAAGCTTTTTTAGCAAATTAGAAAAGCTTTAGTACCAGCTCACTAATAACAAGTATGCCCATCATCTAAGAACCTGTTGAGCAACCTCACAATCCCAAAAGGCTTTTTGTCATATGGCTAATTATTTATTCATCACAACAACTAAAGAACACCATCAATTAAGGCACATCATGAGGGAAATTTGCATTAGTTTAGGAAGTACTTTCACCAATGAAATTATGGATCTTACCTCCCCACCTTCCATCCCCCAGCCAGGCTAACCCTTTATAACTCCTCTAGTCCCCTAATCTTGATTGCCACAATCCTCTTCAAAACACTATTGCTTTTATGGGGTTGGTGATTACCTTGGAAAGTTCTCTGTTAAGTTTTCTCTCCCAAAGAACTATCTATAACTAATACTGTATTGTGAGGGCTGCCAATGCTGCAAGAGATACAAGTCATGTCTAATATAACTATAGATAAAATATTACCAAAGCCCCAGAATGTTAAGTCTTCTTTTAAAATTTTTTTTAATATCTTTTCTTTTTACATCAGTTTTATTCCCAAATATGACCTGTCCTTTTCTCACCATCTCTACAGATGGTGTAGTAACATTCCAATATACTTATGTACCACAATTTGTGGCGCTAAGCAAATCACTTAGTCATTTGCCTACATCTACTGGAGAAGGAAATGGCAAACTATTCCAATATCTTTGCCGAGAAAATTCCATGGACAATATGGTTCAGAGGGTCAAGAAGTGTCAGAAATGATTGAAGGAATGAACAAAAACAGTTGACCTTGAATCTTTTCATTATGGGAGTCTTAGTTTCCTTACCAATAAGGATGATGGAGCCTTCCTAGATGAAATCCAGAACTACCTTTCCTTATTACATTTCAGAGTGTTCTGATAAATATTCTGTCTTTACAGAAATTTCTGTAGTGCTAAAAATGCTTTAATACTTCAATATAAAGAAGTATCTCCAAAGTTGGAAATAAGGTTCCCAAACCCAGAATCATCATTTGACTATTTACAGGATCTACAGAGCACTTGTTATGCAATTCAAATAAAGGATCAAGAGCAGTATTTGTGAAACAAAGCCAACATAAATAGAGCATTCATCCCATCTTCAGTTTATACAGAGTAAGGCTCTTAAGTGGTCTCCAGTATGATTATTTAGAACTAGGTTGTAACCAGATGGTAACTGTTAAAACTGTTATGATTAAATGAGTTATCCTATTTGGGAATGGACTGGGGGGGGGGGGGGCAGTGGAAAAAGGAGTTGCTGAGAATCTCAGGACTTGATTAAATCTTTAAATAGAAACAATGATTGCTTGATCCTTTCAGTCTTGTCTAATTCTTCATGAATCCATTTGGGGTTTTCTTGACAAAGATACTAGTTAGAGAATGGTTTGCCATTCTCTAACTCATTTTACAGATGAATAAACTGAGGAAAACAGGGTTAAGGGCCTTATCCAGGACTACCCAATTAGCAAGTGTCTAAGGCCAAATTTGAACTCAAGAAGATAAGTTTTCTTGACTCCAGAACCAGCACTTTATTCATTGTGTCACCTAGCTGCTGAGATAATAATATAAATACTCTAAACTCCTTGATAATAACAAACTCCTTTACATAGTGGCTTAAGATTTATAAAACACTTTTCTTGCAATTTCCTTGAGAAGCAAATAATTTTACAGATAAGAAAACTGAGACTTGGGAAGGTAAAGTGTCATATATGCAGAGAATCACACATAAATAGTAAATAGCTGAATTTGGAGGAAATCCAAGTCCTCTAAGTAACAACAGATTTAACACCTTTTCCACTCTAGCAGGCTAATGCTAAGAAGTAAAATAATATCCCATTTATAGTGTTTTAAGTTTCACAAAACATTAAAAAAAGCCATCTAACTGAATGAGAGTGTTAATACAGATATTGCTTTCCTCATTTTATAGATAAGAAAAACTAATGGGTTTTGTTTGCTTTGGGGATAGGGTAAGAATCAGAGTTAAGTGACTTGTTAGTCACACAGCTAGTAAGTATCTGAGGTTAGATTTTGAACTCAGTTTCCCTGATGCCAGGACTAGGGCTCTAACTACTGTACCACCTGCCTGATTCTACAAGGTTGATACTAAGAAATGAAATAACATCATACTTAGATAGTGGTTTAAAGCTCACAAAACACTTTAAAAAAAAAAAAAAACAACTGAAAGGGGGAAGTAGTGTTAGTATAGACTGCTCTCCTCATTTTGTAGATGAGAAAAATCATATTCTGTAATATTCCTCTCTAAAATGTAATCTTCTCTTGTCGAGGCTTCCTTGGGGTCTCTGGAGGCAGCCTTAGTTTCAGTTCAGTGTAATCATCCCGAATACAACCAGGTATTAAAGTCCAAATCCTTTGTCTCTTTCCAAGTCTTGTCTCCTTTCCTGTGGCCTTCTATAATTTTGGTTCCAAGAACTTGAGCTCCTGCCTGTCTTCTCAGGCTTCTGAATCTCTCTGACTGAATTCTGGTTGAGGATCCTAAATTATATATGCTCTCTTAAAGGTGTGGATCTTGTGGAACTATAGTAAGTACTAAGTACATGTACTGAACTAGAGAACGATTAAAGCAGCATACTAAATTAGATAACTATTGTTTCCAACACTGACTTAGCACCTTGTTTCAAGTTCTGGCCCTTAACAATATTCAGATGAGATCCCAAGATTTTGTAATCTGCACATGAAAATAGGTATAAGTGACAAAGCTAAGACTCAAATGAAGATGAACGTTGCACTGTTTTATAATGTTGACTTCAGCATCCTCGAAATTGGACAAACTTATAAGGAAATCTATTTTTATCAGCAAATAGATTAGTGATTTTTTGGTCAAACTTGTTCTTAACTAAGATCTACGGCAATTTGCATTACTCACACCCGCATACCTCACATATAAACAGCATTGTTTGACTTAGGGAATAATCATTTTTAAAAAAATGAAATGGGAAAAAAGTCAAAGGTTTGTATATCACATGGTGAAATTTTAATGGCATAAAAATTTTTTTATTATTATGTCAAACTATTTCTGTCATTCTGCAATATATGTGAAGGTCCTTTGTAATCTTCAGAGGGCTAAGTAGTTATAAACTAAGAGGAGGAGGATGACAAACCAATTTTTTTTCTTTTTAATGTAGTACACTGGCTTTCAAAATGAAAACAAAAATCTAAGGTGTTGACTGGAATTAAAGGACTTAGTATAAAAACAAAACTAAAGCAGTGATACAATTTCCGCATGCTTTAAATCAATGAATCTAAAGCTGCAGCTGTCAGACAAACTGAAACTATTTAAATTCTTAGAAAATGACTCAATCAAAAGATTAAAGTTTCAATTTATAACACTTCTATGTTTTAGTTACAAAGTCATAAATAAATCCAGCATGACAGAGAATGTAAATATTTTATCAGTTGTTTATGCTGGCAAAGAGGAAAGGAATTTTACATGCAATTAACCACTTAGGTGTTTCTAGATATGCACCATATGCTCTTTGTATTTAAGATGAAGATAAACATAAATAAATATTGGTTTGTTTAATTTTACATTTGCCTAGCAACATCGACAACACAAAAATAATCAAGGTCTTTAGCCAGACCAAAAACAGTTTTCCATTTAAGGGGAAACATTTAAAAAGAAAACAAACAAAAAAACCTTCCTTCTGCCAGTGTGGCTATGAAAGCTCATTCCCAGGAAAATATTAAAATAGGACGGATTCCCAATTCTTTCCAAATAGCTTAGTCTGAATGTTTTATGGAAGAAAAGAAAGCTCTACCTGATTTTCAGGGATGCTCTTTCAATATTATTTCAGAGATATATTATTCATAAAAATGTAAATATTTATAATGTTCATGCCCATCTAATAAATGGTATAGCAAAAGTAAAATACAATTTGAAAATTTATAAATTCTTAATTAAAAAAACCATGCAACATAAATTCTCTATAAACTTTAGATAAATGATAGAAATAAGAGATTCTAGTCTTCATAGCAGAGAGTTTTACAAAGAACCAGGTTTCTAAAATAAAGTTGGTTCTTGTGATTATTTGGTCATTTCTCAGTCATGTCTGACTCTTTTGTGACACCATTTGGGATTTTCTTGGCAAAGATACCAAAGTGAGCTGCTATTTCTTTTGCTAGGAAAAGAATACTGAGGTAAACAGGGTTAAGTGGCTTGCCTAGGGTCATCTACCTAGTAAGAATCTGAGGTCAGATCTGAACTCATGAAGATGAGTCTTCCTGACTTCAATTTTGGCACTCTGACCTACTACTCTACATTCCTGTCTACTACATGATTAAAAAGTTTAGATAAATTACAACCTAATTCAAGCAAAATCTTCTCTAGGGGACTCTGAAAACAAAAGTTTTCACCTTTCTGGGATTTCTGATTATACAATAAGAAGAAAGAAAAATAGACCAAAGCTCAAATTATACTAGTATACGCAAAACATTTTAAATGAAGCCATAGAAGAAAGGTCTCTAATGTTAAGGAATTTGTTGATATTCTAAGTTAAATACACAGAATGATGACAGCAGACTTTAGTTTGAATTTTAGGATTGAAGGCAATCCCTTAGGAAAGAAATGTCTTCAAAGCTTATGTAAAACACACACACTGTCAATGAGAAGGATGTTATTTTGGTCAGGAAGTGAGCTTGGGGTTATAATTGTTGGCTAAATGTTTCTAGAAGTCACAGTTCATCCTGTTTCCTATCACTTTCCTTAACAAATTATAGGAGAACTGGGAAACTATACTGAGTATCCCAGGAAATGTAAGAATTTAAGAAATATTGGTTGAGGGGTAGAACAAATAAGCTAAAAAGCTGGTAAAGAAGCTATAATTTAATTGTCATCCTACTTCTCTAGTTTCATCCTAAACCTGGTTTCTGAAAAGACAACTTGGTGTCTCTGATACTTTAAATTCAATAAACCTAAGGAAATGCATAATTATCCTTACAAACCACTATCTCTTCTTAACTTTCCTTTTACTTCTAATGGCATTAATATTTTCTCAGTCACCCGGATTCAAAATGTTGGAGTTTCATGGCTTCTACTAGTAGAGTCTGCTTTTACAACATGTTGTATCTCTCCTCTCTCCATTCTCGCTACTAACAGCGTAATTCAATGTATGAATGCACAAATGGACAAATTAAATCCATTTTTAGGTAATTAACAACAAAGCCAAGCACTGTCCTAAAGTGCATGATAGGGATTGGAATATAAAAGCAGAGACAATTTCTTCCCTCTAGAAGCTAATGGCAAAGATAACACAAGAAAAGTGATATCCAGGGAAGGGTATTTTGATTAGTGAAGTCACAAGGATGATAAATGAAATAATAGGACAATCTATTGATAAACACTCAATAGAACTCCTAGAAGAATGGTGAAGAGTGGAGAAAGAAGTTACAGGAATACCATAGGAAAGAAAATAGCTAGGGGGAAGATGGCTTCTAGGAAATGGAGAGCAGAGAGGTTTAGATCATCCTAGGCATAATCATGGTAGTCCAATTTCTCTGGACTAATTTCTTCTAACCAGCTTTCTAGCCTCTCTTGTACAACCCAGTCTTCATAGTACTATCAAAACAATGTTCCTAAGTCTACCCGTGCCATGTCCTTAATAATTCAGTGATACTCTGTTAACTACAGCAAATCAAATAAACTCTCTTGGTCTAATATTCAAGAATCTCCAAAATCTTTTCCATGCACTTTATACTTCAGTCAGATTGGACTGAGTTCATATAATCACTTGTAAGGTTTGCAAAGAACTTTACAAATATTATTTTATTTGGTCCTCATAGCAACCCTAGGAGACAGATACTATTATTATGAAAACTGAGACAGATTTAAGTGACTTACCTATGATCACAAAGTTAGTAAGTATTTGAGGTTGGATTTGAACTAGGTCTAATGAAAGGGTCCTCAAACTATGGCCCACGGGCCAGATGCGGAGGGCTGAGGCCGTTTATGCAGCCCACATGGGCTGAGGGACAGTGAACGGTCCCCCTATTTAAAAAGTTTGAGGACCACTGGTCTAATGTGTCTAAAGCTAGATCCATTGCCCTTCTTGCCTGCCTTTCTTCTGCTCATGTGCATTTGAATTTGTCATTTAAAATGCTTGGAAAGGCTTTTTTTTCTTCTTCCTTTCTGTCTCTCTTCCCTTTCTGTATCTCTCTCTCCCCTCTACTGAGATTTTGATCTGCTTCCACCTTCTTCATTAAGCTTTTTTTGATTACAAATCCCACCTTCATGAGTGATTTTTAACTCCGTAAATCCTTTGTGCCACTGTTTTGACCTCTTCTTTTATTAAAATAATCTTTAATGATGTTTTTTGTTTCTTACATCACCACAGAATCCCATATGTTCAGCAGCTCTCTCCCAAGAGTCATATAGACATTAATTTCTGCTTTGCTTTGCCTGATAGCATGATGGCAACTGCTTTTCTGGATTCACTTGATGCATAGTCAATCTTTTTCCAACAGTTTTTTTTTTTTAAATGTCTTTGTTTTTTTAATTTTATTTCTTTTAAGCAAGAGATTGTAAGACTTTTTCACCCAATTTGTGACTTTCCCTTTTTCTACTGTAAACACAGTATTATGTTCTATTAGTTACTTTAATCTTTATTTTCTTGCTTAAGCAATTGGGGTTAAATGACTTGTCTAGGCTCACACAGCTACGAAGTGTTAAGTATCTGAGACCACATTTGAACTCAGATCCTGACTTTAGGGCTAGTGCTCTACCACTATACCACCTTGTTGCCCTTTAATCTTTATTTTAAAAGGTAGTCCTGTATACTATTTATTCTCTTCCTCCTATCTCTGATCCTCTATTCTCATTTGTTATTTCTTTTGCTTTAAGATTTTGTTTTATTAGTTCCTCTTTCCTGTTTTTTTAAACTTTTTACTTGCTATATATTTCCCCCTTTTTCTTCTCAGATTTTACATTAATATTTTTACTTTAATTTTTGTATCCCTTTCAAAAAAAGATTTCTTCTACTTGCTTCATTTTCTTTTTCTCTTTACACTAGATCTTTATTTTTTGATTCACAACCCCCATATTCATCTGTTCTCTCTCTGTATTCTTCTTAGAATCAAAGCTTCTAAGATAGTCATTCTAGGTTTTGCACTCTGGGCATTTTCTGCCACTTGTAGAAAACATCTTATAGATTCCCCTTTTTCATTATGCCTAACTCTCAGAACAATGCCAATTGCTGCAGGTGTCCCCAGTAGTGCACATTTCCACTGCACTCCATCTGTACCCTTTTTTTGTTAACCTTTTATTATGTATATGTCTAGAAATCTCCTCCCTGAGTCAATACTCCAACTTTTCCAGGTGTCACCTGCCTCTAGTGGTACCACTTCTACCCCATCCCAGGATAAGCTGACTTTTCAGGAACCAAATCCCTTAAGCCTCATCTAGTGTGGGTCTCTCTTCACCCACAGGAAGATTCAAAAGTGAAAGCCCTCCTATCTCAAGTAAAACATTCTTTCTTTCCTCCTCTTTGCAATCTTTTCCTCTTTCTCACCTATTTGATTTTTGGGGTTTTCTCTTTTTGAGATAACAAAGGTCACTTTCACTTAATTGCTAGCCCTTGATTTGCCTCTGGCACATCACTCCCAGCATTCTCTCTCCCTGTTGTCCTCTCCCTTTTGTGTACTTTCTCATGTGGTAATGTAGTTCCAAAAGAAGTATTCACTTGCAAGTAGGATGTCATCAGGTTCTGTCCATAATGCCCTTTTTGTTCATCTCTTTATTGTTACCTCTGCCAGATTTCTTCCTTCACCTGTCTCCTTGTACACATTTGGAAAGAAGAGCTCTCTGTTTCATTATTACTGTCCTTGTCTGTTGCATTTATTCACTCTTCCTATATTTCTGTTACTTGGGGTGTTCAAAAAGCAAAGAATCTCTTCAGTTCTGATTTTCTTTATAAAAATATTTCAAACTCTTCTTTGTTAGTGAAGTTTCATCTTTTGTCATATATAGTTGCACTTAGATTTGAAGAATAGAGGATAATGCTCGTCAGAATAAATTATTTGAATTGCTTCATTTAATAACTATCTATCTTGAAGTTTATACCTTTTTTTTTTTTCTTTGAAGGCAATCTGTGAGTTCTTTCTATTGGAAATTCATATTTTTATACTTAGAAGTTCTAGAAAGTTACCTTCTATTTTTTTTTTCATTATGCTGTTAAAGGGTTTGTTTTTGCCCTGTTATATTCTTCTGGGACACCTATGATTCTTAAGTTCATGTCTCTATGCATCTTATATTTAAGATCAATATGTTTTCTTGCACAGTGAACATTTTTTCCTGGTGTTCTTTCCATTGTTCACTAATGTTCCTAATGTTCATTTCCATTAGGATGTCTTTCTTTTTTTATGTATTTATATTCCCAATCTATTGTTCCCTCTTTTATTTCTTTGGTGAGGCTTATCATTAGAAATGCAAGTTTTTTCCATTTTGTTCATTATTTCTACGGTGCAAAACAAATTCTGCTTTTGTAATTCTCATTTCTCTTCATAGTGGCTAGAAACTAGAAAATGAATGGATGTCCATCGATTGGAGAATAGTTGGGTAAATTATGGTATATGAATGTTATGGAATATTATTGTTCTGTAAGAAATGACCAACTGGAGGAATACAGAGAGGCTTGGAGAGACTTATATCAACTGATGCCGAGTGAAACGAGTAGAACTAGGGGATGATAATGTATGAGGATGTATTCTGATGGAAGTGGATATCTTCAACATAGAGAAGAGCTAATCCAATTCTAATTGATCAATGATGGACAGAATCAGCTACACCCAGAAAAGGAACATTGGGAAATGAGTGTTAACTGAGAGCATTGGGTTTTTTTTGTTTTGTTTTGTTTCTCTTCCCAGATTATTTTTACCTTGCGAATACAATCCTTCCTTTGCAACAACAATAACAACAAAATGCGGTTCTGCACATATATATTGTACCTAGGATATACTATAAGATATTTAATATGCATGGAAATGCCTGCCATCTAGGGGAGGGGGTGGAGGGAAGGAGGGGAAAAACTCGGAACAGAAGGGAGTACAAGGGATAATGTTGTTAAAAAAAAAAAAAAAATTAAAATACCTATGCATATGTACTGTCAAAGAAAATGTTATAATTATAAAAATTAATAAAAAAAATGAAAATCCAAAAAAAAAAAATCTCATTTCTCTTTCAGAAGCAACATGTTATAGTCTCAAATTATAAAAGTTTCTCTGCCTTGCTGAGTGTTGGATCATTTCCCATAGATCTGGAGCCACATTCCCCACCCTTTACTAATATTCTTATCATTCATTTTGCAGTGGTTTTTCTTGGAGGCTAAATACCAAAACAGTTCAGCTTCCTCCCTCATTGGGCAATTCACTGATCACCAGCCTAAGTTTCTATACCAAAAGACTTCTGGGTGGTCAGAACAGGCCCCAACTGTGCTGTGTCATCCTCAGAATTGGTGGAATGCTACACAGCAAGCCCACATGTACTGGGTCTTGTCCTGGTGACCTGTTTGACTCCATCTTTTCCTCAGTTTTCTGACCCACTACCTGCAGTTCAGAACCTGCTTTCCCTGACACTGGAAGTTCAGAGCTTTGTAGCCTTGGTACTTCTGCAATACAATCTTCTATTGGATTTTGCTCTTGAAGGATTGTGGCCAAGCTAGCTAATCAAAGCCTAAGAAAACTTCCACAACCAGAGTCTCTTCAGCACTGGAAAAAGAGAAGGGAACTAGGAGTAAAAGTGAGCTTTAATATAATCTTGTGTTATATCCTTGGGTCTGCTAGTAATGTCTAGTTGCTTGGATGTGTGGAAGGGTTGCTTAGTGAACTTAGGATCAATGAGTATTAATTCCTGGGTCTGATCTTTCCCTACTCTCTCTCTCTTCCCTTTTTCCTCCTTCCTTCCCTCCCCTTCTTCCTCTTTTCCTCCTTTCCTTTCCTTCTTTCTCTCCCTTTCTTTTTTTTCTGTCTCTGTCTCTCATTCATACCTTCATATACATATCTGTATATCATCTCTATGTGCATCCTTAAATCTTCCATACAGGATATTATCATCACCATCTATACATGCCTACTCAATTAATTCCACTGGCTCCAAATCACCTCCATGATGAAATATAAAATCCTCAGTTCATCTTTTGGAGTCCTTTATAACTAGACTTTTTACTATCTTTTTAATCTTCTTATATCTTACTTCCCACAAGTTACTTCTCTGTAATCTCTGTCTTCCTTGCTATTATTAACACAAGATATTTTATCTCCAAGCTCTGGGCATTTTTATGGTCTATTCCCAGGCTTGGGATTCCTTCCCTTATCACTTTCCCCTAGCTTACTTCAAGTTTTTGTTATAATTTCACCTTCTGCAATAAACCTTTCCCCATTTTTAAATATTAGTGTCTTTCACTGAGATTATCTCCAATGTATTGTATATATTTTATTTGCATATAGTTGTATACATATTGTCTCTCCAGGAGACTGTGAATTCCTTTAGAATATGGAACTGTTTTTGTCTCTTAAAAAAAAAATTCCCTGAATACTTGGTCCAGTTTATGGCAAAGTTCAGCCTTTTAATAAATGCTTGTTGATTTGATCATTTAAAAAAAAATGATATCATGGGGACTTATGAGTTATATAGCTTTAAGAGTGCATATACATAAAGTACTTTGAGAGTGGCACAGGCATACTCTGTGAGAATAAATCTGCTAAAAGGATTTAGAAAAGGACATCCTTGAGAGAAGTGTTCATTGAAAATCTATGCATTCTCCCCAGCTAGGGATAAGCTACAATTAAGAATGAATACAGAATGAGTGTGTGTGCACCGAGCTCAGATATTCCTTAAAATAACATGAGAGCTTTTTAGATTCTCTTGATTTGGATCTTTACAGCTTCATTATTTCAAGTCTTCTGAATGCCCAGAACATTAGACATAGACACACTCATTTTGAAAACTACAAATTTAAAGTCTAACATCTGGATTATATACCATCTTGATTTGTACATAGTATTGTTCTCCCCTACCAATATAAAAAACCAAGAATTGAACATGCTATATTCAGAGCATTTGGTCTAGAAAACAAAAAGCAATATGGGGGAAAAGGTCAGAAATAAGTAAAGAATATAACTAAAAAGCTTGCTTTTGAGAGAGAAAAGCCATTCAAAAATTTAAACAAGAAATGCAATAAAAACAATATTTTTGTTATCAAAATAGATGTAAAGTATGTTTCAAATACAGAATCTACTTATCTAAGAAAGTGTATACAACTACAATGACTCCTCAGCTAAACTTACTAAACCACTCTTACTAAACTTGTTCCAATATCCAATGTCACCAAACATTCTCTAAGACCTAAAAGAGATGGAAAAGATTATCTAATTCTACCTCCACAATTTACAGATAAAGAAACTGAGCTGTTACAGGAGGTTATGTAACTCACTCAAAAATCATACAAGTAATTAATAGCAGAGCCTGGTGGTATAGTTAAAAAAAAATACTAGCAAAAATTAGGACTTAAATCATTCATCTTTTCATCAGTAATGAACTACTTTCTTTGCTACCTAACATGAATAAATGAATGGACTGAAAGGAAAAACATAAATTAACTCTAGTGATCAATTTCTGTCACAGTCATAAAAGTCAAGCAAACATATTCCTAGAGGAAATAGAAAGACTTTTTAGAACTGCCATGAAGTTTTTGAAATGTTAAAGATGTCAATTTTATAAATGAGCTACACATTTTTCATTAAGTGTCCTCAGTTGTGAAAATTCCCACCAGAATCCAAGGATTTCAAATTTTGTGAGGCAGAAGGTGATGACAGCCTACCCACTCTGATCAAGTCCTAAAAAAGAGAATTTCAGACTTTTATAGGGTAATATTAAAGTCCAGCACTCACAGTGTTTGGTACATATGGGAGCCCATAAAATTTCTCCTGTGTTTCCTTTAAAATGTCTGTGGTTGACCTCTTTAAGGGATGCTTTCCATGGTAGATTTGATCCAAAGTTGCATAGAAGACCTTTAGAGAAAAACATATATTTGTCTTTTGGCATATAGTTCTGACATTTAAAATGTGGTTTACCAAATTATAAAACACAGCATAATTTTTTTAAAAAGATAAATAACAGTTGAAAATACCTACACAAATATAAATCCATAGATGTTTTCATGCTAAATATAAGTACTATGTTAATGATTAATGTAGCACCATCAGCCCTCTCAAGATTAGCAGTTGTGTACATTATAAACCTTGAATCTTATGAATATAGTTTTTTTTATATAATATATATCAAAATAAGTTTTAACCACAATATTGGATGTTTGCCGACATTCAAGCAGTTTTGAAAGCATGAGAAAACAAAAAGCTACAGCTTGTGAACTTATGGAACATAACAAAACTTGTAAAATATCTTCCTGGAATTCTAGTACTTTAATACAGGCAAATGAGGTGAAAGAGAAATTGCAATCTAGTGTCTGGTACCTTCAGATATTACAAAGGATTGTGACATAAGTTGTTGAAGAGATTGCAAAAAAAAGGCAAATAACCCTTAGTATTAGAAGGTTGCATGGGAAGCAGGTACTTGCCTGAAAATTCTGGCGTAATTGGATGGCCAGAAAGGAAATGACCACCTCTGAATATAGAAGCAAGGAGAGAATATATGTAATTAAAACATAATTAAAGAGTAGAGAAAGGGCAAGTACATTCCCAAGAAAATTAACATTGATGTTTTCAGAGCATTTTGAAACTGCATTTCAAATTTAAAATTGGAACAAAAGAGATTAAACTTTTTACTAAAATATCTTATAAACCTCAGGGTAGTACTAACTAGGCAAGGAAGTTGAAGAGACCATCTGATATTCTAAAAGAAAATTCTGTTATAAAAATGTTGTGCTTGAGACCTTTATCTAGCCAAGATAGATCTGGAATTTGTAGAAAATGTGCAGCTGCCAACTTGAAAGAAAAAGGGATTAGCCTGGATAAAATAAAAATTCTAAATAACTCAGCTTCTGGCTTGATATAGATATAGGATTATAGCTCTAAACTAACTTTGAGATTCACCAGCAAAAATGTAGACATTTCCTAAATATAAATATTGACTTTGGCTACTGTACACTTGCAGTTCAATACAAACTTTTTTATTCTCTCTTTTATAAAGGGATGACATGGAAATAGCATCAGATCTAGAGTCAGAAACCTGGGTTCAAATCTTGGACAACAATAGGACTGAGGGCAATTATTTAATACTACAGGTCTTGTTTCTTTTTCTATAAGATTAAGTTGTCAGATTAGATAATAGCTATAACCTGGAGAATATCTTCCCAGAGAAACTATAATTCAATTCTACTATAATTGGTCCTAGATTCCATATAGTAGCTGCAATTCATTTAACAGCTCAAATTCCTATACAATTTATTATAATGGCCTGTACTTTGTGTGTGTGTGTCACAAACTTTTGGAAAGGAGGAATTAACAATTTGTAATAGACCTTTGAGGGGAAGGACAACTGCCTTATTGACCCCAGGAAAATTAAATACTTCTGTGATATCACTGTATTACCAAAATATCTTCAATAGACTCATGTAAATCAACAAATTCAAAATATAAATATGATCTAAATATGGTAAATTAATTATGCAAGTTCAAAGCTCTTCACATACAAATACATGGAACAACCTATACTTTTTCCCCCCCTGAGGCAATTGGGTTAAGTGACTTGCCCAGTTACACAGCTAGAAAGTGTCAACTGTCTGAAGTCAAATTTGAATTCACCTTTAGGGCTGGTGCTCTATTCTCTTTGCCACCTAGCTGCCCCCAATCTATACTTTTGAATAAAAATACATCAAATGAAAGGAAATTAATAACAAAAATTGTACCATGATAAAAAAAAAAAATAACAATGACTCAAACCTTTCAACTTACAAAATGACTAGGACAAAGAAATTATCTTTGCAACAATTATATACATTTAAAACTGCAAACTGCATCATATCTCAAGGAAGACTATATTCTAAACTGGTGCATATAAACATTGGAAAAAAAGGTATAGAGTTTCAACCTGTAAGATACACTAATATTTCAGGTTGTTAGAAAATTATTCTGTATGGCATGCATATTATATAGCTTACTATGTTTTCAATACCACAGAAAGCCTGCATTTGGAGGGGAAATGCTAAATGCTATTTTGGAATCACAAACTTGTAACACACCATTTTAAAACATTGCACTTTTTTAAAGCATGCTAACAATTTCAAAAAATATTTAATCTGTTTATAACTCACTCCTTAGAAATTTGAAATAAGCCTTCTTTTTCCCAACTTTGTTTTGGCTCATGTACAAGCTGCTGTTGTATAATACTAAAGCTGGGCATAAGAAAATATGTTGGCAAAGATTTTTTAGGATGGTTTTCCTTTTTAAAAGAAAATATTAAAACATTTGTTGAAGAAGAAAAAGCCACAATATGGGCTTTGAAAAGACATTATACCCACAGATGGATGACAAAGACAGATTCATCTGTCATAAAATGCTTTTTATTTTTAAGCTATTTAAAAGTCCTTAAAAATTATTTTTTATCTTAAATTATTGCTATATAGACTAAGAGTTATTAAATCTGAGGTTTATGAATTTGTTTTAAAATATTTTGATAATTATATTGGAATGTTAACTGATTTTCTTTATAACTTATGTATTCTATTTTATGAATTAAAAATATTATTATTATTTTTTTTCCCCTGAGGCTGGGATTAAGTGACTTGCCCAGGGTCACACAGCTAAGAAGTGTTAAGTGTCTGAGACCAGATTTGAACTCAGGTCCTCCCGAATTCAAGGCTGGTGCTCTATCCACTGCGCCACCTAGCTGCCCCCAAAATATTATTTTGATAAGGAGTCCAGGGGTTCATCAGGCTGTCAAAGGGAACATTACCAAAAAAGGAAAATCTAAAGGAAAAAGGTGTTAAATTTTTATTTTTATGTATCTTACACATTTATATTTCTGAAATAAAATTTAAGAAGCAACAAAAATAGAGTTCATTTCTTTGTACTGTTTTTATGCTGTAAAGACTAGTCTTGGGGAGAAAACATAAAACTAGAGAAAGATGTATAGGTGATTGGTTGGAACTATTGAGGGCATAGAGGCTATGCCTAGATAAAAAACTTCTATATTAAAAGTGAAACTTCAAGAGCAGCCAGGTGATACAATGGATAGAATATCAGCCCTGAAGTCACAAGGACCTGAGTTCAAATATGGTCTCAGACACTTAATAATTCCTAGCAGTGTGACCCTGAGCAAGTCACTTAACCCCAATTATCTCAGGAAAAAAAAAAAAAAAAAAAAGGTGAAACTTCATCAATACCCCAATTGTAATTGTCTAAACATCTGGTTTCATGAGGACATGACAGAACATAAGCATTTTTCACTCAATTTTTCAAATTTCCCCTGAGTGAATAAAATAGATAAATAATTGAGGAGATAAATAATGAGATTTGACTTTTACCCCTTGTCATTGATAAGTGATTTAAAGGAGTTTTAAAAGCCTTTTATATGCTTGGGTTTTTCAGTCTGAAAATGAGAATACTTTTATTTGTCATTTCTTTACTAAGGATATTGTAAAAACTGAACAAGTCAATTTCTATAAGGTTTATTAAATTCAGAAGAAATGTTTTATAATTTCAAGTGTTATTATTTTAATAAACATGCAGCATTGGCAAAAGCCTAAGGTTTATGTTTATTTTAGATAACTACTGACTACAAATTGAACAAAGGTATATAATACATACCTGAAGTTGCATATCAGCTGCAGCACAGATCTTTTTGGATTCACAAAGTCGAGACACCATATTTTTTGGCAGTGCCTTGGAAAAAAATACCATAAGTACTGAGTAAATAATTGAAGGACACATTCATTTTACTACAAGAGTCAGAATCTAAAAAATATATCAAATGAAACAAAATACATATTGAATTTTAAACTTTAATAATAATTTTGACTTTTAAATAATTCAGGTATCAAGATGACAAGTTTGAAGACATTCTTTAACTTTCAAATGTGGAAATTTGTCAAATGGAAGTTTGTGTATTCAGGTACGTACACTTTCTAAAAAATCCATTTATAATCTCAAAAGTAAATAATTATAGAATTATTACTTTGTCATTTATGAATTCCATTTAAACACTATGTCATCATTTTTTAAAGAACACAGATACAGCAGTGTAGGACTAAAATGTCAAAATGCAAGAAAGTAAATTTAGCCACATTTAAGACCGAATTGTTGAAATCTCAGATAACTATAGTTATGAACCTTTATTTTCCAGTCTCAAAGAATGGAAGTGCATTATTTACTAGTGCATATCCTGGACCATATTTATGATCCAATATATTTTATGACTCTTTCTTGTGACTAATGAAGATTTATTCTCTATGCTAAAATTGGTTATATACATTATAATCTTTATCAGAGTACACTAATTATTGATTTGAGAAAACATACTTTGCTTATCTAGTATGCATAATGATAATTTTTAAATAATTCAGCTAACAGGATGACATGATTGAAGACATTTCCAAAGTATGACAGCTAGGTTGTACAATGGTTGGAGTACCAGTCATCAAGATTCATCTTCTTGAGTTCAAATCTAGCCTACTAGTTGTGAGACCCTGGGCAATTTAACCCTGTTTGTCTCAGTTCTTCATCTATAAAATGAATTGGAAAAGGAAATGGCAAACTGCTTTAGTATCTTTACCAATAAAACTTCAAATGGGATCATAAGGAATCATACACAATTAAACTGAATGAACTACTTCCAAAGTACAGGTTCTAGGTTAAATGATGTTAATTATTTGGCATTTATTTAACATCATTTTTACCAACATAGAAAGCTATCATTTTGTACAACCATGCTTAACATAAGAAACAAACAGAATTGATAAGTCAATTGTTGACATTTTCACAGGACGTATTGAATAAAAATTACAGGAAGTCATGTTAGAACTTGAAGAAAAAGATAAATGACGGCAATGAGTAATATATAAGTGAGGGAGAAGAAAAGGGATAGGAGGAAAAAAACTAAGAGTATCATCAATGTCACTTCAAAATATAGACAAAGCAATGAAAATCTGTTAGAAGAAACCAGAAATCACATTTCTTGGCACAGCACTGGGTGCCATAAATCCAGGAATACCCACTTTACTAACTTTTAGAGAGAATGATCAAAAGGATGCATAAGAAAAAAGGAAAAGTTTCATAAGAAAATGCTATTTTGATAATGGCAATTAGTCATCAATACAATAATTAACATCATCAAAAAGTAATTAAATTTCAAAATTAAAGCCTTACATTTGGGTTCAAAAATAATTGCAAAAATACATTAGGGATTATGGTTAAATCATATTTTATATGAAGAAAATCTGAAAACTTTAATTGAATTTCATTATACTTTTAAAGTATGATATAGTAGCCAACAAAGGAATGCAATCTTAGATTGCTTTAATAGAAATAGTGTCTACACTAAAGGAGGTTATAGTTAAACTGTCCTTCCCTTTTTTTAGATCCACATCTACTATATGACTGTTTCAGTTATAGTTACTCATTTTAAGGGCACTGGCAAAGTGAAACAGCTCTGGACTATAAGTCACTGAAATAACTGGGAATACAGCTAGGAGAACACTTAAGAATGGAATATGCATATCAACAAGTATTAGAAGAGCTATAATACAGAGGATGGAAAAGAGGAAGAAGTAGGAGCAATTACTGGCATCTAGATGTCTCTCCTAACTGACTAATTAGAGTAATTAGAGTCTATCTCGACAGGATTCTCTGTTAAGCATTATTGTTAAGATACAACTGTAATAGGTACAATTCTTATTTTTTTGATGCTTAATCCAAAGGAAACAATATAAAGAAAAACAAAAACAAAGAATGGGTAGAAATACAAATATAATCAGCTAATAGATATATTTTAAGAGCACTATAGGGTCTGTCCCTCACCTTTAACAAACTAAATGCTTTGACTGAGATAGAAAACCCTATAAATATAATGAAAAATTATTCAATTATTCAATAATATTCAATAATAATTCAATTAATATTCAATAATTATTCAAGGCAGGGAATAAGGGTTAAATGAGTAGTGAATTAACTAATAAAGTTCAGAAAACTAAGAGGTCACTGTAAAGTAGAACACATCAAATTAATAAATTATATCAGTACATGGAAGCAAGGTGGTAAGTGCCTCTGTACTGTAGAAAGGGAACACCTTTTTTTTTTTTTTTAATTATTATTATTATAGCCTTTTATTTACAAGATATAGGCATAGGTAATTTTACAGCATTGACAATTGCCAAGCCTTTTGTTCCAATTTTTCCCTCCTTTACCCCTCACCCAGATGGCAGGTTGACTAATACATGTTACATATGTTAAAGTATAAACTAAATGCAATATATGTATATATGTCCAAACAGTTATTTTGCTGTACAAAAAGAATAGGACTTTGAAATAGTGTATAATTAGCCTGTGAAGGAATCAAAAATGCAGGCAGCCAAAAATAGGGGTATGGGGAATTCTATGTAGTGATTCATAGTCATCTCCTTGAGTTCTTTCGCTGGGTATAACTGGTTCAGTTCATTATTGCTCTATTGGAACTGATTTGGCTCCTCTCAATTTTGAAGATGGCCACATCCATCAGAATTGATCATCATACAGTATTGTAGTTGAAGTACATAATGATCTCCTGGTCCTGCTCATTTCACTCAGCATCAGTTCATGTAAGCCTCTCCAGTCCTTTCTGAAATCATCCTGTTGGTCATTTCTTACAGAACAATAATATTCCACAATATTCATATACCACAATTTATTCAGCCATTCTCCAATGGGCATCCACTCAGTTTCCAGTTTCTGGCCACTACAAAGAGGGCTCTGCCACAAACATTCTTGCGCATATAGGGAAAGAGGGCATCTTTTAGATTAAACAAAAATATGCTATTTCTATAATAGTTTAATTTTGGATAGCTCACTGGAGTTAGGAAATGTACAATAACTCCAGGAATGGAACAGTATTATTCTCAATCTGTAGATAATATCTTCCATTATTTAAAAAAAAAAAACAACAACAACAAATCACTAATTACATCTTAAAATTTATAGAAACTGTTATTTTCTTTTTGGTTTGCATGTAACTTAACAGAGGTTAAAAAAGAGATAATGTTTGCAAGCTAAGTAATGAATATTACTATTTAAAACATCTTCAAGTAAGAAAAAAAGTTATCAGTCAACATAGTCTTCTGTAAATACTGTTTTGCTGAACAGCCTTGGTAACCAAATAATGCAATTCTTACCATAACATCAAAAGCAGTAATGTCTACAGGATATCACAGATGTTTTTTATTACAATCTCCTAAACTTGAGACATTTTGTAATGTGTTGAAGTGATTGCAAACTAATATAATACAGCTTTCAGATACAGACATGTGCATAGCTCCTATAACAGTATAAATAGTATTAAGAGTTTTAACTGTTAAGGGAAAAAGCATAAGGAAAGCCTGAGGTTATGAGTTTCAAAAAAAAGTTGTTCCATTTACATGCAGTATATGATCCATGCCAAGAAAAAGGTGAGTAAAGTGAGTAAATAATGTAGCTGATTCTGATTTGGGGCAATGAGTAACAAGGTTCAAATACAAGGCACAGCTGATATCTAGGTTACTCTATAGTTAGCAACTATAAAAGAGCAAATCAACCACCAGTCATTAAAAATGAGGTGTAACTAATTTTACTTTAGGTAACAATATTCTGGCAAGAACAATACTCTACTCATCTCTACAGTAGAACCCAGCACACCTAAACACCTACTCTTACAAGGGAAACAGTCACACCAGACTATCATCATGTCCTACAGATTAAGTAGTCAACTTCAAATAAGCCAACTCGTCCTAATTAATTAACTCAACTGAATCCAACCAGGAAGAAAAGGAGGATGAATGCCTCTGACTCAAATGGACCTCCACTTTGCCAGGGAAGGAAAATAGCATCTATATTTTGTGGGGCCTAGCTTAATATAGGTGAGACTAATCATAACATTTGCCTACTAAATTCCAGCATTAATATAACGTATCACTTGGAGGCTGTATTTTAAAGGAGAGTGTGAAATGCTAAATAGTAGAATAGTTATGCTGCAGATCTTCTCCACCTTTTCCCTGGGCTCTCCAAACTCTAATAAATCTAATAACTAATAACTTCTCTCCAAATTAATAATAACAGTCTCACATACCTGGCAAAAGTATTCTGAGGTGGTATCACTTATCTACTTAACATTTAATGCTTAGTTGCATAATACATTTGATTTTGTTGTTGTGTTATTTAAGTCATGCCTGATTCTTCATGACCCCATTGGGGCTTTCTTGGGAAAGATACTGGATTGATTTGTCATATCCTTTTCCAGCTTATTTTATAGATGAGGAAACAGAAGCAAACAGGATCACATAACAAGCCTAGTATCACACAGCTAGTAAGTGTCTGAGGCTAGATTTGAATTCTTCTTGACTCCTGACTTAGCACTTTATCCACTGTGTCACCTACCTGCTCCATACTTGATTCTACTTCAGTCAATCTACCTGCATTAAGGTAAGGAAGGCTACTACACAATGATTTTTCCAAATTTCTGCCTCAGTAATGATTTATTTATTGCTATATCAACTGCTTTTAAACAGTTCTGCTACTTTCTCATTTACAAAAAAAAAAAGTTTTAAGTAATATAAATTCTGTGGCATCAATAATAATCTTACAACAAGTTATTTAAGAGTTAGAAAAATCTGGTACTTCCTCAAAACAGCATAGCAGTCCCAATGCATCTTAAAACAGTATAATGTGGTGGAAATAATAAAAGACATTGAGCCAAAACATTAGTTCAAGTCCTTTCAATCTAAACATGCTGTGATCATGACTCTGTAATCCTCAATGACCAAAACAGTTTACCATCACTGAAATACATTTGAACATCCAACATTCACTACAAAACCTTATTATAAAAGACAAGAAAGCTGATGGCTTAAGTTGTCATCATACATCTTCTGAATATGGAAGTCGTATACCTTATTCTTCATGAATTATTACTTTCTATTAACAGGCACTTACTTTGGACATATTAACGCTACAAATACTATTCACTCAGGTTTTATTATACCATACTGTTATCTATATGTATTTTTCTACATGTTTAGAAAATAGAGCTCATGGATGGATATTTTTCTCACAATGCCACTTAATATAGTACCCTGTACCAGGGATGGGAAATGCCATATTAAGGCCAACAAAATCATTTGTTAAGGCAACTGCAGCTAAAAACTAGGTATGATAATCTCCTGCTGCTTGAATTCTATATTTGATAATTCTGTATGGTCCACAAATGATGTAATAAATATCCAAATGGCCTGCGGCAGAAAAAAGATTCCCTAGTTCTGCTGTATACTGATCCACAGCAATGTGGAAATACCTTCTTAAGAGTGGCTTCTTATACTTTGTGATATTCTAAAAGGATGACAAGGTTCCAAACAATATCATACCTTTAACCCCTCAAAGATGTTTATGTCCTAAGTTACACTATTTTAGAAAAAGATGTATTATAATCATGAAAATTATCTCATAATACCTAAAACAATCTTTCCCAAACTTATGTGGATATGGAAAATTGTGAGGATTTGAAATATATTGATAGTATCCATAAAGGCTAGTCTAGGCAGTCAAAGATTATGGAATATATTTGGAATAAAAGTGTATTGAAGAAATTTTAAAGCAAAATTCAGAAAATTAAGCTATTTTCATACTGAAAATTGTTGCATGTAAATGTTGCTGATGTATATATTTTCGTATCTAATACTATAGAGGGGAAAATATGACTAGCATAAAAATGTTTAAATACAAGCTATATTCCTCTCACACTGTGGAGAATACTGGGGTTCCATGGAAAGGAGTTTGGGAAACTATAGCACTTCAGTACAAGCTGAATAAAATGAACATGTTTTTCTATGCCTGTGATATTTCATAAAGCTTGACAATTCACTCACTTCTAGAAAATGGTTTCATTCTTTAAGAAGAATTGGTCATCAAATACTGAGTCTTTCATCTGGAGTTTCCTATCTAGACAAGACTGGTCCTGATCTTGATACCTTTTGATGGTGCTTTAATGAATAAAATGAAATAAAAAGATTATGTCATACCATAATTCTTCACATTCCAAATCTAACATAAATAATATCACTTGATATTATCTGAGATTAAAAAGCAAAGGGAAAAAAGGTTTGGAATAAATTACTTAACAATCCATTTATCTTTGAGTCACTGATAAGATATCATTAAAAACCTTATTAAAAATATGAAGTGCTACTTTGATGATCAACATGGCTTCTACCCTTGAATACCACCAGTAACCTTAATTGGAATCACTTATACCCACTGGTAAGGTTAGTCCTGCCTCAGGCTTTGGAACCATCTCTGATCACAGGCAAAGGAAACAAAAGATTCCTCTAAATACAATGCCCCAGTGTTACTGCAGGAAATTGTTTTTTGGTTTGTTTGTTTGTTTTTTTCTTCTCTATTCTGTCCTTACAGACTATGCATGGCTGGCTTCCAATTACTGTTTACATTGATCTTCTGGGTACCTGGTGCTGCCTAATTTTTGCTCCCAATGCAGAACTTTCCAGGGACTAAAGTCGTGTTTCTTGAGTCCTAGTCCTCTATGGCTGGGTCTCAAATACAAGTGGCCTGACTTTCCAGACATCAATCACCAAACACCTGCCTACCTAGATATATAGCCACAACATACCTCCAGGTTATTCTGAGGCATTCACTTTCAGCTATTTAGACTCCTAACTCTTTTTCCAGATTAGATGCTTCCAACTAAGTGAATTTCCTAGGCATAGCCAATCCTTTGAATGAATATTCCCAAAGAGCTATTGCCTGGATATGAGACAAATAATGATTATACATAGTCAACTTTAATGAACTGAAGTTAGTGGGTAATTGCTAAGAGGTGATTTTCTTAAAGCTGTGAGAAAAGAGAGTGATAGGTTGTATATAAGTCTAGTTGTCCTTCCACACACCAAAATGGCTAGAATTGCACTAAATAAACTAAAATTTAAAAAAAAAAAAAACAAAACCCAAAGAAAGAAACTCTAAAAGCAAGCCCTTGAAAGAAAAAAAAAAAAAATAGAATTAAAGTAATGATCAAAGAAAACCTAATAAATGAACACTATGATGTGAAGGAATTCCTGATTAAAACTCAAAAACAAGAGAATTCTTAAGTTACTTTAACTAATAATTGAGGAAATAGAATGACTAGAGTAGTTGGAAGGACCAATAGAAAGGAAGAAAAAGATATGAAGTAAAATGGAGTTAAATAAAAAAATTCAAAAGAAAATCTAGAGCTTGGAATGAAAGCAGAAAATCTTAGTAAAATAGTAAACACTCCTCCAAAAATAAATTCAAAAATTCAATGTCACTATAAGAAATACCAGCACAAAATCCAATCCTGAAAACCAAACATCTATAGATGTTTGAAATGATAGCTATAGAAAACAGAGCTCAAAAAGTTAAAGCAAAAATCACTAATCTCTCAGAAGAACATTATGAAAAAACTTGAAATAAAGGAAAATTATTGGAATACATAGGCCACAATCAGAAAGAAATCGAAGATCTAATTAATCCAGAAATGTGACTGTCAAGTAACAAAGCTTCCACATCAAGAATAAAATATTATGAGCAGCCAGGAAGAAAAATAATGTGCCAAGAAATTTCAGTCTAAACCACACGAGATTATGCATCAGCAATAAGAAAAGGAAGGAAAAAAAATAATATAAATTAAGGGAAACTGTTTGCACCCCATGAATGAAATTCTAAAAAGATGAATATAGTCCTAAAATAACATCTCTCACGCTTAGAATAGTCTCCTTATCTATCTCCTAAATTCCCTATCTTCCTTCAAGTTTCAACTAAAATCCCACCTTCTACAAAATTTTTCCAACCTCTTTTAGATGTGGTTCCTAATTCATGTTTTGGTATATAATTTGCACTTTCTTGAATTTATCTAATCAATATAATATCTACTATTCTGAATTATTAAGTGTGTCCAAAAGGCAGGGGGAAGGGAGAAGAGGAGGAATCAAGCTACCTGAACCTACCTGAGCACAGTCTTATTACTGTACTTTTCTACCAAGTTTATTCCATCATGGACAATGCTACTAATTTATTTCACAAATTCATTTATCAATATACCTAGTATTCTAAGTTTAAATTCTGTGACTTGAAGCAGTCACATACAAAGAACTTTTTTTAGGTTTATCTTATGTACAAATGTCCTTTTCAAAACCATGGGGATCTCTCTTCCTCTTTGTGAATTCCTAAACTTTGTAGGGACTTACCTATGGAATGAGAAAAAATGAGGATCAAACATAGTATGTAAACCTGGGTGAGGGAGAAAATGATGGTGTCCTTAATAATAATAGGGAAGAAAGAATGAGGGAAAGATTTAGGGGAAAAAATAAGTTGAATTATGAACATTTTGAGTTTAAGATGTCTACAGGATATTCAGTTCAAGATGTCCAATAAGCATTTCAGGACATAAAAGTGGATTTGTTTTGCCCCAACAATAGCAATAAAAATAATAATAATAATAATAATAAAATACCTTTTTTTTTCTCCATTTCAAACATCTAAGACAGGGGTTCTCAAACTCCAGCCCGTGGGCCACATGTGGCCCACTGAGGATGTTTATGCGGCCGCTGGGTTATGGCAAATGGGCTGAGGGGCGGAGACAGAGCTTGAGTTTTTGTTTTTACAATAGTCCAGCCCTCCAACAGTCTGAGGGACAGTGAACTGGCCCCCTATTTAAAAAGTTTGAGGACCACTAATCTAAGATAAAGCATGGTCCAGAGTAGGGACTGAATAAATGCTATTAATTGACTAATTTTCCAAAGCACCCAACCATAAGAAGCCCAAAGTTTTATATAAACATAATCAGAACAGTCTAGAAGGCAAAGGTTTGAAACTAGTATCGTTCTCATTTTTATATAACTGAGTAAACCATGACTGAAAAACTATAGCTATTTGCTGCCAGTAACTAAATGAAGCCATGTCTCTATTCTAATCACTCACAAACTGAGAGGCAATCATCTGTATAAGTTTCTATTTACTTAGTCTGTGTCCCTAACTAAAAGCATTCCCAGTTATAACTAAAAAATTGAAAGTACAGAATTTAATCACTGTTCTGCCAACACAGTATATTTTCACCTACAAGTTGTGGGAAATTTAAGGCACAGCTTTTGATATATCCCACTTAATTTTCTAAAGAAAAGAAACTGTGCTTTTTAAATCTATCTTTTTTTCCAGGATAATTATATGCAATGGACAGTAACAATAACAACTTGTTTATTCCTGTAAAACACAAAAAAATTAGCAAAGAAGAGAGCTTTCTCCACTGAAAGGTAGTATGACAAATGACTGAAGTGAAAGAAGCAAATACTTTAGCAAACTTTCCATTTTCCAAAACCAATACAAAATCTATTTGGACTAACCAAATGTTAATTTACAAGCTAAAGATAAATTTGATAACCATAGCTATCCTTTTAGCATTTCAATCATCTAATTCAATAGTGTTAGAAATTTGGCATTAAATTCTTACAGAGTATTTTCTGAAGACTACTCTATTAAAGTCATTAGATACTTAAAAGGTCATCAATACATTGAACATTAAGAAATTCTCTGATAGAAATACTAAATATGGTAGTTCTCCAAGTCCTTCTAAAGCCAAGAACTCCAACCACAGACATTCCCAAGGAACATGTTGAAGTTAAAGTAAGACTTGTTGGGACACAGTCAAATACAAATAAGAAAACACTGCAAGGGCATGAAGCAAAAGATTCCAAGGGAATGGAGCCTGAACTGGAAGTCAGTAGCCCTGTTGTCTAACCTGACTTCTACACTGGCATACATGTGAGTGCAAGTGCCCACAAGGGGAAAAAACAATTGAATTGCAGTGTGACAAAATCAATCAGTTTGGTTTGTCTTGGCCAGTGATTCAGGCAGATCATCAACAAAACTAAAATAATTTTGCCAAGCCACAATGAGCTGAGCAGAGTTATCGCCTCTGTTCTCAATCTACAAAATGAACACAACACTAGTTGACACATACCTATTTCTCAAGGACCTTTTATAGATTAAGAAATAGAGTATTTTGAGATCCTCAGATGAAAGGAACTTTAGAAGTACTAAGGTATAGTGGGACCACCTCGGAAATGTCTCAGTGAAGCACTCATACATAACCAAGAATAAATTCAGATGACAGTATGTATTTTTTCTTAAATTAAAAAACATTTCAATGCATGTGATAAAATACCTAATAACTTTCACTACTTTCACCTAACACAGGTTGCTAGTAAACATTCTCACAATAGAAAAGCATTAAAAATTACAGTATGATAAATTTGCTAAAATTATACAAACATGTCCAAACTTATTTGATTTTAGTCATAAAACAAGTTTTATCTTCAATTTCTATTCATATCCTCTCAGACTGACAGGAAAAATTCATAACAAGTATATAAGTAACCTTGAAGTTATTTAAACTTAAGAAGAAATATAAGCCTTAGGCCTAATTTCACAAACCCAAGGCAGAAAATAAATCTTTGGCAAGATGCAAGACAGAAAAGTTCACCAATAAAAGCACAAGAAAGAACTTTCTTATATTTCACAATCCAAGGGCAGAAAATCAGATTCTAATAAAGTAGTAGTAGAGAAAAATTCATTATTAAAAACATAAAAATTTTAATTCAAAATTTCAATATTCTAAAATATCTGTCAAAATGTAAATAAATGTCTTCAGAAAGATAGAAAATCGGCCTGAAAGAATATACACTACAGTATTCAGAATTTAAGGAACAATATTTGAAAAATCAACCCTGTACTGGTAATTTGATATATTTTTCACAACTCTTTAAATATATGTAATAATAAATAATAACACATTTACAATGTGTAGATAGTCACGTTATTCTTCTTTTTGTAAGTAAAAGATTAAGTTCCTCTATCCAAACCAGGACTTCTTAGCCAGATATGAGCTTTTAAAATATCTGATAACTTTGTTATCACTATATTTGGTTCCCTCTATAATCCTATGCATTTCTTTTATACATTTAAATACATTATTCTGAAAAGGGTCCCATAGTTTTACCAATAGTAAAGGGATCCATGATACACACAAAAAGATTAAAAACGTAAGACAAGGTTGAATTGTTTCTCAACTCTCAATGTGTTGAAACATTTAAGAACGATGAGCTCTTCCTCATGACAGTTTACTTATAGGGTGGCTTTATAGTCAGGACATCTAGGGTTCACAGATTTAAAAGATAAATAATATAAAGCCACTATTTTTCCAACAAGCTATATGTTCAATCACTTAATAATAATAATATTCAGAGGCAGATAGACAGAACACTAGCTGGAGGACCAGATCTGAAGTCAGGAGGACCCGAATTCAAATCGGGCCTCAGACACTCAATTAACATTTATTACCTATGTGACCCTAGGCAAGTTACTTAATTCCAATTGCCTCACCAAAACAGATAAATAACTAAATGATAATAATACATATATATATATATATATATATATATATATATATATATATATATATATATATATATATATTCAAAGCACTGTCAGGCACTGTAGGAAGATATAAAAGAAAAAAGAGTCATATACATTAAGTTCCCATCCAATTGAAAAAGTCATTTAATCTAAACTCTTTTGCAATACAGGAATATGTTCTATAGTGTCCCTGACAGATATTATTTCTGACTGAAAACTTCCAATGATGGAAAGCTTACAACTTGAGCCTTTCGGCTCATTTCACTATACAGAACTCTAACCACTTCTATTTTTTTTTTTCTCTTGCTGAACCAAAATCTGATTATATTTCTACTCTTTGGTCCCTCCACATAATATTGTCTTCAAATATTTCAAAAGAACTATAACATCTTAACATTCTCTTTTTCAGTCAAAATGCATCCAGTTTCTTTTTTCATTTCTATATTATAACACTTCCAGGCTATTAATTATCTTAGCATCTCTTTTTGATATTATCTAGCTTACCCAAAGGTTCTGTAATTTTTATCAGTGTGGTCACTGCAATCACAAAAACAGATTATAATTTATCCAGAAGTTAGTAAATGGTCTTCAAGAGTTAGTGGGAACAAATGATTTCTCACTCTATGGTGAATTCATTAATGAACTTCATGAACTCTCTGAACTTAGGTCAGTGCACAGATAATAGACACAGTCTACCAATAGACCTGTATTTAAAGCCTTCTGTGAACTCCAGGTAACTTCAATCACAAAATGAGTTGAAATAAAGCCTTTTGTAGGATTTACTAATACTTCTCTTAAAATACAGGAGTGAACAGAATACCCAAGGATATAGTTGGAGTAGTACAAACTGCAGTTGAACCATTATTTTCCATTATCTGGATATCATCTTTCTAAGAATATAGTCTAAGAGTAAAGCCTTCTTAATATATTCCTCAGATTAAATTGCTAATTTTAATAAAGCTTATATTTCACTAAAACCTTTAGATTTGTTTTGCAGGCTTACAATCATGCAGTTGATTTTTTTTTTTTAATCTAAATGCAAGGCTTTGCATTTAATGGTATAAATTTTAATTTTTTAGTTTCAAACATATTATGACTGAATTTTGATTCATCTATAGCAGTAGTTACTATTTCTAGTTTTGAATTACATATTAAAGTGATAAACATACTTTCTGCATTTCCATGAAAATCACTGAAAAACTGCTGAACAGAACAAGGTCAAGTGCTCTGTGACATTCCATGAGACATCAACATTTAGGCTGAGTATGATTCATGAAACACCACTTTTTTACATGGCTGTTCATCCAGTGACTCTACCTAATACAAATCTGGTTCAAACTTAACCATCCACAAGAAAGTACATTAGATTCAGTAAAATATTTCTAGTAAGATTCACTATGTCTATTTCAGTGATCTATTCTAAGAAATTGGTAGACATCATAGTTCTTAGTGAAACTCCATTGGCTCCACTTAATTTCAACACTGCTTAAATGCTAAATAAAAAAATCATTAAGTAATTTATTGTGAGATCTTGTTGAGAATAGATGTCACAAATTTTCTGTCCACAAAAATAAACAATTTTCTGCCAATTCTCTGCATCCAGAGAAAAAACTATGGAGACTGAATGGGGGGGCCAAAGCATACCATTTTCACTTTTTTTATTTTGTTTTTTCCTTTTTCCCTTTTGTTTTGATTTTTCTTTCACAATATGACTAATATAAAAATATGCCTAAAATGACTTCATACAGTAACAACAAGATTATGTGATGATTCAAAGTAATTTCAATAGACTTGTGATAGAATGTGTCATCAGTATCCAGAGAGAGAACTATGCAAACTGAAGGTGGATCAAAGAACAGTATTTTCACTTTTTTTCCATTCTTGTTATTTGTTTGCTAGTTTTTTCTTTCTCAAATATTTTTCCCTTTTTATCTAATATTTCTTGTGCAGTGTGATGAATATGGAGATATGTTTAGAAGAATTGCACACGTTTAACATATATTGGATTGCTTGCTATCTTGGGGAAGGGAAGGAGGAGGGAACAAAAATTTGGAAAACAAGATTTTGCAAAGGTGAATGTTGAAAACTATTTTTGCATATATTTGAAAAAATACAATGCCATTAAAAATAAAATAAAATGATTGTACAAATATAGTCTATTGATGTCTTAGAGAAGGAGGAGAGGGGAAGAAGGTAAAAAAAATTTGGAACTCAAAATCTTACAAAAGTAAATATTGAAGCTATCTTTACATGTAATTGGAAAAAAATACTATTAAATGAAAAAAATTCTAAGTAAAAAAATAAATAAACAATTTCCCCTTGGAAAATTAAAATGTCTGTTCATGGTTTTCTAATATTTTTTAAATTCACTGTAATTTCTCAAAGATCACAGATAAGGGCGCTAGAATATCAATTCACCTTCTTGAGATTTAATTCATATAACTATGAAGACATGGCAACTGGGTAATACAGTAGATAAAGCACTGAACTTAGAATCAGGAAGACTCATCTTCAAGAGTTCAAATGTGGCCTCCAACACTTATTAGCTGTGTGACCCAAGGTTGTAATGTGCTGTTGTCTCCAGAAGCTGCCAATCGCTCTCTGGGAGGAGATCTGCTGTGTCAACTCAAATCTCTTGGACAGATTCTTCTTCCTGGAGAGAACTGTTGTCTCCAGATAGCTGCTGTTAACTCTGGTCCAGAGTAGTGATTTCCTTCTTTTATCCTCCCAGAGAATGGGCGTGGGATAATGCAAGGGCTTCTGGGAAAAATTACTTCAACCAATGAACTTGCTCCTCCTAAGCATGCAAGCTCTTCCCCAAAAATTCACAAGTAAAACTCCCAGTCATGGCTGGAACTAGAGAATTATCAAGTATCGACTTAGCACTTAGTAAGAACCTAACACAAGGTAAATCCCTTAACCCAGTTTGTCTCAGTTTCTCATCTGTAAAATGAGTGAGAGAAGGAAATGGCAAACCACTCTGGCATTTTTACCAAGAAAACCTCCAAATGAGTTCACAAAAAATTAAAACACTACTGAATGACTAAACAATAACAAAATGGAGAAATGGATTCATTTTGAGTCAAATGGTGCTTTCTTCCTATCTTCTCATCTAACATGGGCTATATTTCTCTTAATACTATTAGTACTATACTTTCAAGTTTAAAGGTTATTTTCCTTGCTGAAAATGAAGTGTAAGCAGTAAAACAAAAGTTGATTAGTCCTGCTTTCTCTCTAACATTATATCACTTTTCCCAAGCAAAATAATTCTTGTTCTACTTCTAAACAGTTTTTTTAAGCTTTTATTTTCAAAATATATGCATAGTTTTCAATATTCACCCTTTCAAAACCTTGTGTTCCAAATTATTTTTTCTCCCTCCCTTTCCCCTGTTTCCTCCCCTAGAAGCAAATAATCCAATATATTTAAACATGTGCAATTCTTCTATACATGTTTCCACAATTATCATGCTGCACAGGAAAAACCAGTTCAAAAAGGGAAAAAAAAATGAGAAAGAAAACAAAAGGCAAGCAAACAACAACAAAAAAGGTGAAAATATTATATTGTGATCTACATTCAGCCCCCACAGTCTGTCTCTGGAAGCAGATGGCTCTTTCCATCACAAGTCTATTGGAATTGGCTTGAATTACCTCTCTGTTGAAAAGAGCCACATCCATCAGAATCGATCACCACATAATCTTGTTGTTGCTGTGTACGATATTCTCTTGGTTCTTTTCACTACACTTAGTATCAGTTCATTTAAGTCTCCCTTGTATTAAAAAATGTTTTTTGTAATCACTCTCCATTCCTATAGCAATTTGCTTTATATTATATTTGTCTGTGTACGTTTTGAGAGAACACAGGATCAGAGAAAATAAGATCACAAATGGGACCTCTAATCTAATTTCTTCATTCTACTAACATTCTACTAGCATTGATTATATGCCAGGCACTTTACCATTATCTCATTTGATCTTCATAAGAACCCTGGGAGAAATGTATGATTATTATTCCCATTTCACTAATGAGGAAACTGAGGCAATCAGAGATTAAGTGATTTGCCCAAGATCACACAGCTAGCAAGTGAGGCCTGTTAGGATTACTAAGTGAGAACTGAGGTTGTCTGGACAGTGACAAGGTGAGAATTCAGGTTTTCTGGACAATTACAAGGTAGAACTCAGGTTGACTTGATGAGGGGGCAAGCTCATTGGCTGGGGTGGTTACTTGGGCTTCACATGTGGTTAGCATTGTTATCAGTGGCCTAGATAACACAGATGGCATGTTTATCAACAAGGAAAATGACAAAGAGCTAGGAGGAATAGTGTGAATAAACTCAAAAGAGTTTAACAGGATTGAATATTAGGGTAAATTAATATTAAGATGAAATTTAATAAAGAAAAATGTAAAAGTCTTTGGGGGGAAAAAAATCAAGTTTACAAGTTCAAGGTAAGGCTTTAATGCTATTATATCTTATGCTGGCTTTAGATAATTATTTGTTGATCAACTGGCAAATAATGGATATAAAGCTGTTCTGTCTCACGAATATAACAATACTAACACTTAAAAAACAAAAATAACTTTGTTGAGGTTATGAATCATAAATGTAATTAACTACATATTACAGATAAAGATTTTAAAGTTAATATAAGTTAAGTAAGTGAAGATTCAGGACCATTTAGGATAGAGCAAGACAATCTCTTAAAACCTGTACTTTTGACTCAATACTAGTAATTACTTTGCTAAATCAAGCTTCTTCAAAAAAACTTACCAAAACAAAATTAGTCACTGAATGATTTAATAGTTGAAATTTCAAACCTGAATATAGCTGCTATAATGGCATTACTTCCCTCCATGCATTCTACAATCTAGTCATACTTGGCCTATTCAAAGTTCTCATCACATGATGCTATTTCTACTGTCTCTGGTCTTTGTACTAATTGTCTCCTGTGCCTATAATACATTTTCTTCTCATTTTTGCCTCTAGGAATTTCTGGTTTCCTTGAAAACTAAGCTTAAGCACGATCTTCTAAATGAACATTTTCCTGATCTCCAACAGATAATATTGTTCTCCCTCCCCAAACGACTTTGTATTCATTTTTTATTATAGCTTTTTATTTACAAAATATATGCATGGGTAATTTTTTAGCACTGACAGTTGCAAAACCTTTTGTTCCCATTTTGTATATATTATTCATATACTGATACGCAATACTGTTTCCATTAGAATGCAAGCTCCTGGAAGATAGAGATTGTTTCACTTCTTTCTTAGAGATTAGCAGACTACTTGCATATATGTAGCAAAACTTAAAAATGCTTATCGAATGATTACTGCAATATGGCAAAAGATAAAGGTCAAGTGTTTTTTCCTCCTTTAATCACTATTTTTATGTGCAATCAAATAAATTAATTTACTTTATAGGATTTTAACCCTTAAATTAAAATAATTTTTCAGGAAACTGACTTACTCAAAAGCAATTTCACTGACAAATGTATATGTATGTATCTATGTAGGTACATTATTTGGACTTCCAATGAATATACATTCATAATTATATTTTAAAAAGTTTGATCATCACAATCCTGTGGGGAGAGGTATAAGGCAGATGAGAAAACAGATGATTGCAAGCAAAATGAAACATCACAGATCAGTTCTATAAGGCACTATAAATATCTGAGTAAAACAAAAAATAATTTCATGATCTGAAGGAAGGATAAAAGCACAAAAACGAAGGGGGGAATTATAATGTTGGAAAGTAGTAAAAATTTCTCAAATGACTAGACCTGTACTACAAATGCTACAATATTGAGCACATTAAAATGAAACTCTCCATACTGAAGAATTAATGGATTTTTACTATAGAACCATAGCTCCACAATTATATTGGACACCAATGACAAGGTGAAATCCATGTACACAATTTACACAACCAGCTTTGGTTGGATACGGCTATTTCAATGTATTCAAGAGATGATAGAAAATTTGCGAATTCTTAAAAAGTGTATAACTCCTAGTAACATTTCAAGCCACTTGTCACCATAACTCTTTCTTCCACAATAGGCACCTTTCTCTCTTAATTCTACTGGAGTTTCCATAAGGCACAAGAGCCATACCTAAATTTTTGCTGTACACCATCCCTTTAACACTGATGAGCATAGACCTTCAGAAGATGAAAAGTAGATTTTTTTCACAAAATGGTTAGGTAGACCTTCCTACCTTCATCCTAATGCAAGTGAAAGGAAAAATGAATAACTTCCTTTGTGAAATTCATAACTTTAACTAAGTCCAATTTAATTATATAACAAAGTTATAGCATGTACATTTTCCCCCTACCTGGCCAGTCTGATAATGCTTTGCAAACTGGTTAACCACTCTATAATCACTCGCAAAGTACTCCATCAAGATAGAAGGAACTTCAGCAAAATCAGTGGGGCATCTTGTCCCTAAAACAAAATAACAAGTGGCATAATTTAAGGTAAAATTTATTATTTTTATGGGAACTTCTAAAACTTTCTTTGGACTTTTGATGAACTATAAGCTTTAATGCATTAAGTCAATATTTTACTTCTAAAAAATTATTGTACATATTGGCAAAAAAGTTTATTATATTCCTATGCATTTTACTTCAAATCAAAAAGCGAAAGAAAACGTTTTCACAGCTGAGTAAAGCATCTTGTAAAAAAAACAAAAAAACAAAAAACTGCTCACACTCTCTAAAAGCAAACTTGCCTATGCTCAAGATGTCCATGTATTAAATATGTTATTTTGAGATAGTATTACAATTGAGGTAAAAATGTTCACTTAAAATTCACAGGGTTCCATTCTCAAACATGGCTTCTCTTCCAAATCTTGTAAATCCACACTATTCCAACTTTTTTCTTTTTTAAAAAAGTCAAGTCTCAATATAACTATATATTTCTTTAAAATAGGCAAATATTATAAGAATTTAATTTTTATTTAACACACTTTTGGTTCTTTGATTTTTGTCCTTAATGAAAGTTCTTCTACCTCCAGATTTACTCCAAGAGAGGCCACCTGTTTACAATTCATCACTGGTAGGGAATCATCACCCACCATAAAACTATAACTAGAGCTTGGAGCTGGGTTATAGCGGTTTGGCCAGAAATAAGGCAAAGGTCACACAATCTTTAGAGTTGGGGGAAATCTTAGAGATCAGTTTGCTTTACAAAGGAGGAAATAAATGAGAAGGGATGTGCTCAAGACCATAGCTACAAGCCTGAGATTCCTCTAAGGCCTCCCATTCACATAAATCCCAATTCCAAAAGTTAGAGGAGAGAAACCTAAATGGCAAGCCTTTTCTGCTGAGCCTCATTTATTCCTTTGTCAATACACATATGGGGAACTGAATTATAACCTATTATAATTCTTTAAGGTTTACTAGGCACTTTCCTCAAAATAACCTTGAGAAATAGGAATTTCAAGTATTACTATCCCCATTTTACAGCTAAAGGAACTGATCCACAAAGTAACAAAAATGGTTTTTCTGAGTAGCTTTTAAAGAATATATCTGTGCTCTCAATAGGCTCAAATGAGATAATTTATGTAAAGCACACTGAAAACTTTCAAGTGCAGTATGTCAGCTGTTAATATTATTCATCATTGTTCATATTAGAAAGCAGTGTAGCTGGTTTTGAAATCAAGAAGATTCAAGTGCAAGTTCTGCTTCTACACAGTAGCTGGGGAAGTAATAGCAAGTCACTAATTTCTCTGCATTCCAGCAGACATCCTAAGACTTCCAGAAGCATCTAATCATTTGATCTCCATGGGAAATAATCCATACTAACCCACCTTCCCCTCTTCCCAAAAAAATCAGTTCTGGGCATATGTCTCTGTATGAGCACATGTCTATGTGTGTACAGATATACACACGTTTATCAATAGATATACACATGTAACCACAGAAAAGAAACTAAATGAATTCACTATATGAGGATGTGTGTATATTTTCTGAATCTATCTATATGCATATAATTATACAAATATACACTTAAATACACAATTTCAAAGTTCTCTTCAACAATGAAAGACAAAACCCATCAATAGTGCCAATCCCATCTGGCTCATATTCATATTGTCACATAGATTCACAGGATACTGGAGACCTACACACACACACACACACACACACACACACACACACACACACACACACTCCATGCTCAAATATGAATAAGAATATTTAAGTGACCAAAGACCATTCAAAAGGGTACAGAGTACATAGCTGAAGTAAAAGGCTATATAAGGTTAGAGAAGTACACAAGAAAGTTAAGCATGAAAATATATAAAGGGTAGAAATAGAACAGTAATAGAAATGATCAATGAGATGAAAACAAAGAGTTATGGAATGAACATTTTTCTCGCCAAAATAAGAGCTTCCTTTTTCATATAAAATTGATTGAAAACAAAGTATTAAATAAAATTATCCTCAGCATCTCACCTGTAACGTGTTGATAACGAGTACGTCCCAACATAGAATGCATGGCATGTCCCATTTCATGAAAAAGATTCTCCAACATTCCAGGAGTTAATAAAGGTGGTACATTATTTGCTGAATGAGGAAGGTTCAGCATAAGAACTACTACTGGAAGCTGATATTCACCATTTTCCTTTAATCTTCCCCCACGGATTGTAAAGTGACAGTCCTTCATAATCAGAAAGCAGAAAGGAAGAAACAAGGCTAAGGTAAAAAAAAAAAAGTCAAATGGATTTATCAACATAAAATGATACCAAAGGTAAGTGCTTAAAAGTGCTAATTTTTTTCTCTTTACTTAACATATAGCTTCCATAAAAATTTTTTTACTCCTCTTAAATTCCTAATATTTGAAAGGACTGAGAAAGCCTTGATGTGTGCTAGCAAATATTTTTCTATATTAAATTCAATTCACAAGCATATGAATGCCTACTTTGTGCCCAGCACTGCTGGTTCAAAAAAAGATAACTAAAACATAGCTCCTGCTCTCTAGAAAGTGAGGGAAGCAAAAATAAATTTGAGCAGGAAAAATATTTTTAAAATGTATTTGTAAATTTGTAACTTGTTAGAATGTTTTATCATTATCTAACCTATTTAGTTATACCTATTCATTATACCTACCATCTATTAAAAATGTTTTTAAAATGGAATGCATATCTGTGAAACTTATTTTATTGGGGCAGTTAGGTGGCACAGTATTCAAGAGTGCCAGGTGTAGTCATTAAAATTCCTCTTCCTAAATTCAAATTCTGGCCTTAGACACTTACTAGCTGTATGACCCTGGGCAAGTCACTTAATCCTGTTAACCTCAATTTCCTCATCAGTAAAATGAGAAGTAAATGACAACCCCTTCAGTATCTTCGCCAAGAAAACTCCAAATAGGGTTACAAAGAAAGAGTTGGACATGACTACAAAACAATTCAATAAATATTTGCCTATTTTTGGTTTTTTGTTTTTCTTATTTGGATATACTGGTCTCTAAATTAGTATTAGTCACACAAAGTAAGGATTCCCAGAATGGAGAAACAAAATTAAGTAGGCTGTTATTTGTCCTTTGTGATTAAAGACCAAAATGACAATACAATGTTCAGATCAATGTACAATGTGTCGGGCTATGGCAAATCATACCAGTGAGTTTGAAAATTATACTACAGATAAAGTAAACATAGTCCACATGAACATTTGGAGTGATGAAGTCTCTAAATTTGGGCATCTCTCTCTCTTTTTTTTTTTTTTCTTTTGGAGCTACCACAATTCTGCTTTGCTCATAGAGCTTAGCACCTTTTTGATGCACTTTATGCTGGATGACCCTGTGTCAGTGTCTTCCATGTCTCACAACGAATTCTAGTGTTCTTCAAGGAAACCTGCTAAGTGTTCTTAAAATACCTTTTCTAACCACCTTGTGGGTGCCTACCTTGTTTGAATTATTTATAAAATAGTTTTTTAGGCAAAAGTACATCTGGTATTCAAACAATGTGGCCAAACTATTGGGGTTGCACTGTCTGCTGACTGCTTGCACTGAATGCTTAGCAGCTCACCTCAAGAGAAGACCTTAGTCCTAGGTACCTTATCTTGCGGGTGATCTTAAGAATCTACCCAAGACAATTCAGATGGAAATGATTCAGTTTCCTAGTATGGCATAGCTATACTCAAAAAGGCTGAAACTCTGAATAGGTGCACTGGAATCAGACAACCAAGCACTTAACGCCAATTATCTATTGGACAATACTCTATTAGCATATGCTTGGGAAAATGGCTGTTCTCACTATTCTGTGCTGGCTCTATCTTTAGGTGTAATCATAGGATAATCATAGGAGGGATTAAGGAATGGAGTAAGACAAGCCAGAGTCACTTTGGAGAAGGATGAGAAGAAGGGAGGTCGGTCGGTGGGCATAGCTATACTTGCCCAGGTTTCACAGGCATACAACAATGAGATCAGTACAACAGCTCTGTAGACTTTCAATTCAGTATGCACTCTAATAGTTTCTCAAACACTGAACTAGCTCTGGCAATGCATGGGTCAACCTCATTTTCAATATGTACATTCCTGGAAAGTATATTGCCAAGGTAAGTGAGCTTATCCACAATATTCAGAATTTCTCAATTTTCTGTAACCAATAATTCCATGTATGATGGTATGATGCTGGTTGATAGAGAACCATTAAACCAAAATTAACAGAAATAGCAGAAAATCAATCCACACTTTGTTGCATCTTAGTTTTAAAGGCTACATCAAGTGTCCAATCATCTGCAAACAAAATCATGCACCATTTCTCTCTCCACTTTAGTCTTGGCTTGTATGTAGTATTTTCAAATGAAATAATTTACCATCAGTGTAGTAGGTGACTCTGATGCTGTTTTCATTCTTGTTGAAGGTGTCTGACAACACCACCAAAAATGTAATGTTTAAAAAAAGCTTAGGAGCAAGCATACAAACCTGCTTCACTCCACTGGTGACTGGGAAAACACAAGAACATTGTCCATCAGCCAGAATTCATGCCAGCACATCATCATCAAATTATTAATTAGGATACAGATTCAGTTTCTAGTTTTGGTTTCACTAATAACTAGCCTCATAAGCATGTATATAACTCACTTAACTTCTATAAGCTTCAGGTTCTTCTTTTTAAAATGGGGACAATATAATTTGCCTCAGGACAGCAAAGGGTATAGAGGACAGAGTCCTGGGCTTAGGGCAATAAGACTTGTCTTCTTGAGTTCAAATATGATCTCAGATACTTCTTAGCTGTGTGATTCTGGATAAGTCACTATATCCTGTTTGCTTCAGTTTCCTTATCTATAAAATGAGCTGGTGAAGAAAAAAGGCAAACCAGTTCTGTATCTTTGCCAAGAAAATCCTAAATGGCATCACAAAGATTCAAATATGACTGAAATGATTGAACAACAAAAATATTTGCCCCATCTACTTCATAAGGTTTATGAGGATCAACTGAAATAATTAAATCACTATGAAAAGTATAAAATGCTATATGAATGAAAAGTGACATTATCTTTAACTTGTCTGGTAGGTATTAAAAAAAAATTTTTTTAAAGCTTTTTATTAACATAACATATGCATGGGTAATCTTTCATCACTGACTCTTGCAAAATTTTCTGTCCAACTTTTCCCCTTTTTCCCCCACCCACTTCCCTAGGTGGCAGATAGTCCAATAGATGTTAAGTATATTAAAGTATATGTTAAATCCAATATATGTAAATATATGTATACATATTTATACAGTTATCTTGCTACAAAAGAAAAATTGGATCAAGAAGGGGAAAAATAATGGGAAAGAAAACAAAATGCAAGCAAACAACAACAGAAAGAGTGAGAATGCTATGTTGTGTTTTACACTCTGTTCCCACAGTCCTCTTTCTGGGTACAGATGACTCTCTTCATCACTGAACTGGAATTGGTTTGAATCATCTCATTGTTGAAGAGAGCCACGTCCATCAGAATTGATCATCGTATACTCTTCTTGTTGCCATGTATAATTATCTCCTGCTTCTGCTCATTTCACTTAGCATTAGTTTTGTAAGTCTCTCCAGCTCTCTCTAAAATCATCCTGTTGGTCATTTCTTACAGAACAATTATTCCATTACATTCATATACCATAATTTATTCAGCCATTCTCCAATTGATGGGCATCTGTTCAGTTTCCAGTTTCTTGCCACTACAAAAAAAAAAGGGCTGCCCCAAACATTTTTGCACATCTGGGGCCCTTTCCCTCCTTTAAGATCTCTTTGGGATATAAGCCCAGTAGAAACACTGTGGGATCAAAGGGTATGCACAGTTTGATAACTTTTCAAGCATAGTTCCAAATTGCTCTCCAGAATGGTTGGATACGTTCACAGTTCCACCAACAATGTATCAGTATCCCAGTTTTCCCACATTTTCCTGTCATCTTAGCCAATCTGACAAGTGTGTAGAGATATCTCAGAGTTGTCTTAATTTTCATTTCAATAGTGCAGATCAATAGTGATCTGGATCATCTTTTCATATAACTACAAATAATTTCAATTTCTTCATCTGAAAATTGTCTATTCTCATCCTTTGACCATTTATCAACTGGAGAACAGCTTGAGTATTCAATTTTTTTTAAAACAAAGGATCTGCCATATGCCTAAATATGGTACTTTATAAAAAAAACCCAAGAAATATCTTAGATTTGACCCTTTGGTGTCTAGATAAAGGATATCGGGGAAATAGTTAATATTTATTCCTTATCATAATCTAAATGATATATTTTAAAACTAACTTTAATTGTAAATTCTTTTAAAAATCATAATTCAAATAAATAACTAAATAAAGAGATCATGATTCCATTGAAGTCTACCTCTCATAGAGCTGTTGGTTTACTGATGGTCAGTCAGTTCTTGGAGAACTAGTCCTCTAAGTAGCATATTACCTGATGTGGTTTGTCTGCTCGCTGAAAGAAGTCACAATAGATGTATCCCAAAAGTCCCTCAGTTTCATGAACCACAGCCTGAAAGAGGTTTCAAATATCATAATGAAGAAAAGATTTGATATCTCTCCTATTTGTGGTCATTTAAAAACACTCTATTCTCTTTTATCTACTTATCCTTCACCATATATTGTAGAGGGGCTATAGCTCTGCAGTTTTTGAAATGTTCTGGTCTGATTAGCTCCTTTCAAATCTTAAGAGATAGCCATAATTCCCCAAGTAATCTTAACATTTCTGTTCAAATGTAAGCCAATACAGTTTCTATGTCCCCCTTATGCCACTGATGAGAATATCCTACCTTAAATAATCCTACCCTGAATGGGAAAGACAGAGGCAAATAAGGCAAGGAAGAGAGAAGAGGATGACTCTATCCTGTCCTCTCTCTTCTTTGTGGAAGTCATCTTGCTTGTTCATTTTATTTAAAAATATATCCTTCAAAATGGCACTAGAAATTTATACATTTCAGGAATATAGTTCTGTTGACTACAAAGATGGAAAACATTTTCTCCAAATTTTTCAAGTTAGAGGAAATTAGCTAAAACCATAAGAAAAAAATACAGAATGAATGCAAATGTTGTAAAAGTAGGTAAAATAAATTTAGTGTGGGAAGTGAGCAAATAAATACTAGAAAGGAGAGGAAGATACATAAAAATTTATTTCAAGAAAGATAAATACTAGATAAAAAAAATAATGAAACGCACAATTCACTAGAAAGCTGTTAAATTGAGATCTCAATTTCCTCAATTGTTAAATTAAGAAGTAAGTTCCTGGGATCATTTCCAGCTCTAGATCAAAAATCAAAAGGTACTATACAATATAATTTACATGATTTGATACTGGTTTAAAAATCTTTTTTAAAAATTGAAAGAAAAGGGAGAAATATGATTTCTAACAAGATTTTCTGAAAATTATCATGATAAAAGATTAAAAAGTAATTAAGAAGCTGAAAGCAATGATGTAAATTCTCCTGTATCTAGAATTTATAAACATTCTAATTTCCTCTTTTCCTTTGTTCAAAAAAAGATTTTTTTTTTTTTTTTCCCAGAGGACTTTCTTTGATATTCTACTTTAGGGCAATTTTACCCAGATCCTCACATTAAAGTTTGTGATCAATGATCTGGAAATTAATAAAGACAAACAATCATTGCAGTGGGGTTACAGATATAGAAGAACAATCAAGTAGAGAGCAGATGAAAAGGTGAAAAGAGGTGAAGGCACTGTGGCCACTGCTGTCAAGGCCAGCCAGAGTTGCAATTAAAAACACTAAACTTATGCATTATGGGTAGCTTACCAGTTTTCGAACATCTTCATACCACACTTCTCCTTTTTCTGGCTGTTCCACATAAAAAGAGATCCCTAAGAGCTGATGGAATAGTAAGTTCAGACCTTCCATACAAGCACCAAGAGAGAAAAATGGGCAATATAAAGTGGGTTCAATGTTATACCTATAGGAAGAAAAGAGGTTCAAAAACACTTTTGTTCAATTTAGCATTGAAAAGAATTCAGATAAAATCTTAAGAGTGTTATCTTAGCAGAATAGCGAACTGAAGTTAAAATATTTGTATAGTCACATTATAACTTCTCTCAAGAGATTGTCACAATTCAAATTTCTTCAAAAGGGGCAAAATAAATCTAAATGTATATTATTAACATAATTTACAAAAAATGGCTTCTTAAAAGACATTACTTTTTGTTTGGTCTAATAAATCAGGTTATAAAAACTCATGACAATATTGCTGGTAAAGTGCAAAAGATCATCTTAGGTTTAATAATAGGAAACAAATCTGTAATCCTACACTTTAAAAAAGCAGATTTCAAAATCTTATAAATTCTAAGTATGGTCCCATAGTCAAGAGACCCTGTGGTTTCACAATAAGAATGAACTAAGTAAAACATTTTGGTCTGAATCTCTATTCAAATATAAAACAAGTTGAAAATGGGCAAATTACTTAATGTCTCTGAGGTAAGTTTCTTCAGTTTCAAAATAGGAATAATAATCCCTTCAGTATCTGATTCATAGGACTGTCAGAAAAAAAAAAAGCACTCTGACAATCATATTATCAATTAATAAAAATTATTATTAAAAAAGATAGAATAAACATCATCATAAACATATTGGGAAATATTTCCCAATTATAAATCAATCTATAATTTAATATATATGATTAATAGAATTCCACTGTATCAACCTGACTAATGAATTATTTTAAAATTCATTATGAAGCTACTATATTTTATTTTTCCAAATTATAAAATCTGTCAAGATATAAAGAAAGAAGAGAAAAGTGCACTATTAAAATTGAAGGTATTCAGTTCTACTATTGTCTTCACTTTGTTCTCTCAAAGAAATACTAGCTTCACTGCCTAACTACAGTATAAATGATTTGCTAATACATCTTAAATGTCAACATGTATTCTATGGCAGTTAATACGCTATATTCAATGGAAAGACAGGACTTCTAAGAATCAATTCTTATGATTTTCTGAAACCCTATTTATAACTCCATCACCTTTATTCAGAAAAAAAAAAAAAACAAAACCCAAAAACTGCTATTTACTCTTGCAGTTAACATTTTTTTTTTTTTAAAGTACATTATGGTAGGGCTTCTGAAGCTTTTTCCACTCATGACTCTGTTTTACAGAGAAATTTCTTTGTGACCCTGGGTATACAGGTATGTAAAAAAGGTATACAAATCAAACAATTACTGATAATAAATCATAATTTTGCAATCCCCATGTTCAATTGTGACATCCCATATGGTATGGCAACCCAGTTTAAAAAGCTAGGTATCAAAGAATATTTTGGGGAAAAAAAAAAACCCTAGTAACTTCTATAAAGTCATCTTTTTCAGCATCACTTCCAGATTCTCTCTCTCTTTCTCCATCGCTTAGTAAATCCTTCTTTGAGGTTTACTCAATATATATTTATTACCCAATCAAGATTCTGGCAGCTACTACTGACCATCCTTCACAACATTCTCCTTTCCTCCTAGAGTTTAATGTCTAATTCGCAATCTTTCTTTCTTCAGTTCTTGCCCTTTTATGAGTGGACTTCAACATACATACAAATAGTCCCTCAAATACTCTTAACTTCCTAGTTCCTCAACTTACTCATTTCCCCTCAACTAGTACTCTGTCTCATGTCAGCTATATACAGATATTCATACAACTTTTGATCTGACCCTCACTTTCATGTTCACAAAATCCTAAATTCTCTTATCTGATCACATTTTGTTGTCACTCCACATCTCTTTCTGCCTGTTCTTCATCTGAATCATAACCTTCAATCACTATACTCATTAGTACACTGGTAAATGTTTAACAACTTTCTCAACCCTTATGCATCATTTCACAGTGTAGATCATTCTCTTTTCTTTGCTACTCTCTTCTTTTTGGGTTTGCAGGACATTGTTCTCTCCTAAATCTCCTCTTATGAGACTTTCAGTATACTTTTTTGGATCTTCATCCAAACAACACCCACTAACTATGAGTGTCCTTCAAATCTCTGTCCTGGGCTCTCTTTTTTTTTCTTTATACTATTTTATTTTTAATCTTATCAGCTTCCATGGATTCAATTATCATGCTGTATATAGATAATTTTCTTATTTATTTATTTAGCTCCAACTAGATATTGTCAACATAACATGTCCAAAACTAAACTGTTCCCCAAATTACCTTCTTACTAACTTTCCAATTAGTGTTGTGGACACCTTCCCAGATATCTTCCCAGATACTCAGACTCATAATCTAGAGATAATCCTCAACCCCTTAATTTCTCTAAACTCCTATATCCAATTTATTGCCAAGACTTGTCAATTCTACCTTCATACCATCACTTGTATATGCTTTTATCTGCCTTGGATGCTGCCAATACCCTGGGGCAGGCCTTTATCATCTCATGCCCAAACAACAGTTTTCTGGTTGATCACCTAAGTCATTCTCAAAGACTATTTAACATAACTCATAGATGAAAAACAGTCTCTATCCCAATACATGCAGAAAAGTCACCCAAATTTTGCTTAAAGATTCCAAAAGGGGAAATTTACTCATTTTCAAGTAAGTTTTTTTTATTTTTAAATAACTCTAACTGTTAGGAAGTTTCTTTTAAAGTATCAAGCTAAAATGGGGCTTTTGCAAGTTTCCCCCATAGTTCTGCCCTTACCATCCAACAGAATAATTTTCATCTCTCTTTCACAAGACAGTCATGTAACTACTTGAAGACAACTCTCATGATCCTCCAGTCCACATTTAAACAATCCCAATCCCTTCATCTTTACAAGGCAGAGATTTAAGATTCCACAAAATTCTCTTTGTACTTTTCCAGACACCAACTAGTTTATCAATCTTCTAGCTAGCTAGATGACACAGTAAATAGAATAAAAGGTCTAGAGTTATAAAAATCTGCCTCAGTTTCCTCAACTATAAAATGGGGCCAATTATAACATCTACCCCTCAGGATTAATTTGAGATATATTTGTAAAAAGCTTAGCATAGTAACTGGCACACAGTAGGTGGTTAATAAATGCTTATTTCCATTCTTTCCTTTTACAACTCTATCTTTTCTTTCTAAAATATGGTTCTCAGAGCTGAAAATAATTCTCCAGATGAGGTCTTACTTAGAGCAGAGCACAATAGGACTGAAATGGTGTCTAACATACCCCTCCTGTTTTACATAGATCTAGAGATGAAAGAGAATTGAAGGTCACTTTCACAGATGAAGAAATATCAAATATTTTTTTGTTTTTTATATCTGCATATATTTTGAAGTTCCATCAAAATCTCAGAGAGTGTAAAAACTGTTCAAGAGAAATTCTGAAATTCATTTATCTACTAAGAATCTGAACCTGCTCAGAAAAAAAAAAAATTAGAAATCCAACAGGGCTTAACAGTAAATTTTTGATTAGGTCTAAATTATAGATTATAGAGTATATATATATATATATATATATATATATATATATGCTAACCATACAATACTACAGTTATATAATACTTAACTGCCTCAGAGCTTTACTATGTCCCAAGTAAGATATGCAAGAAAGAGACAGACAAGAGATAGAGATTAAACAGATGAAAGGAACCTGCTAGGATTTATTTTTTTTTTTTTAACCAGAATTTAAAATATAAAAATATTGGAAGCCTAGAATATTCAGTACAAGTAACCTCACGCTTTTGTTTTATTTCCCTGACTGCATCACTTTTGGTAAGCATCTTGAGGACAGTTGTGAGGCTGACTGTGTTTTTCCTATTTCTGCACCCAATGCTTAATATTGTCTGTAATATGATAGGCACTTAATAAATGAGAATTGACTATTAATTATTGAGGTAGAATCAAAATGGCTTTTTGGCAATTCATTAACCATGGAAAGTAAGAAAGAGGGTCATTACAGAAGGCTCTGGAACATTAATTTTCTAACTCCAAGCAGACAGAAAATGTATGTCCCTGTCAGGCACAAATTAATAAACAATCCAGGGTAAAAATAATGATTATAGCTTGGAAGTTAAGGATTTAAAAGTATGGTAAATATGGTCCTTTGTAAAATTCTGGTTTTCCACATTTAGATGCAAATAATCAGAAAAGGTGAAGGATAAATTGAATTTGTGGTATAATTTTGACATTAAATATGTGAGTTGCTCCTCAGATAAACATATTTTAAATAAAATGTAGCAAAAAGAATCACAGAATATCTGGGCTGGAAGAGACCAAAGAAGTAATTCATTCCAACCCCAACCAGAACAACATTCCCCCGTTTCCATGAAACTGAAAAAAAACTGTCCCATAATAACCAAGTATATAAGAGGTAGGATTTTGCTTGTTTCAGAAATCAGGCAAAGATTATACATTGAAATAATGAAGACTGATAATAATTTAAATATTTTTAAAAATGAAACTCTAACTCATTATATTCCATTTAGAAACAGATTGTTATATTTGAGCAGTGTACATTCTATAGACATTGCAAATAATGGTTAACTGTTATTAGTACTGATCAATCACAAATAGACTCCTTGAGGGTGGAGATCATGTCTTTTGCATCATTTTATCCCTCGCACCTACCATAGAACTATGTAGTATTCTGGAACAGGCAATCAGTTATTGTTTATGTTTAAAAATATGAAGAAATATTTCTTTGGCATTTATAAGTAGAGACAAATAAAAACATAGTCTTCGTGAAATTTTGCCAAAGAATGACAAGAATATACATCTATATTGTGCCAAATACAACCTGGTTGGTGCCCCATCTTGGAAAAGCATTGCTGACCACTTAGTCTCACGCTATCTTCCTCCATGAATACAGTCAAAGTTGTCCCAATAATAATATGTTGTTCCTCCCAACATAACAATTAAAGAACATAAGAGAATACATCCCTTGTCCCTAAGACTAGAACTTCATGTCTAATACATGTATTTGATCTATGCAACCCATGCTCCTAAGATCAGCACTCCACCTTTCTAATATATTGAATAAGAATAAAAAAAGACATCAAAGTTTTGGTAGAGATCAGTTACACTCCCTGGGCTGTACTTCATCATCATCAGGCTTCCAGGAAAGCTATTCACCAGGAAACTCATCCTTTGAGAGTACGTCAACTTTGGTACTCATACTGCTTCTAATAGTGTCTAACTAGACACTCTGCCTCTCTAACTACAGGGTTAGAAGGTACAGCAAATAACTCCTCTCAAAGTCTTAATTTAAAAAGGAAAGACCAGCCAACTCTTCATTTCTTACCAGCTCTACTCCTTCTTAGACTGGACTCTACTAACATGTTCCCAGGAAACTTTTTCACCAGAAAACTCATTCTGAAGAGACTGCATCAGTTTTAGTAAGCTCCTTGAGGACAGAGGCTGTCTATGAATAAATGTTTACTAACTATTAATTATTGAGATCAAAATGTCTTTTTGGCAATTCACTGACCATGGAAAGTAAGAGAGGCCATTATAGATGACTCTGGATTTTCAATATTGAAAGACTAGGAGAGTGGTACTATTAATAACAATAGAAATAGGAAAAATCAATGAAGTTACTTTGGTGTAAAAAGGCTATGAAAAGAAAAATATGATTAGTTTAATTTTAGACTGATTTTGATAAGGAGAGTTTTAACTTAAAGCAGAGAAGTTTTACTGCAAATGATAAGCATGATTAAATGTGAACAATAAGTAAATACAGGCTAAAATTGTAGGTAAATATGGTTTTTAGTCAACCATATGCTACTTAATATGTTATAACAAGCAGACTAAAAGACATATCCACCAAAGGCAAATGCTTATATAGAAGCTCATTACTAAATGAGTAAGACTTGACAGAGGACATGTGTGGACTAAGAACAAATTACAGAGAGGAAAAGAAAAAAATATGTAACTATACTGCCAAAGAAACTATTTTAAACTCTATCAAAAGAAAATTTTTTTTGGCATTTGAAACAATTGTCTAAGCATAATTGAAATGTTATAGTTGGATGGCATTTTGAAATCTATATTCAGATTAAAAAGACACAGAGGAAACTACTATTTAATCTAGTTAAATAAAGGTAAGATGAAGATAAAAAAAAATGAGTGGTCTTGAGAAACTGGATTTACCTTTCTTGCAATTGTATAGTACTGGGAATAAAGAACCTATTTCTTTAGGTTCAGCTTTCATTGGTTTTGTTCCATCAGAATTCTGAAACTTTGGCTAACAAAAACATAGTCATCTGCCTAATAAAGCTGGGACTGTTCTCATTAATAACATATACTAAATAGATAGTGTTTTGAATATCATATTACAAGTATTTACTCTATATAATACAAATTACTTTTATATTCGCTTATTCTATGTAACAGCAAAGTTACTCCAGATTTTTCAGAAAAATTATTAAAGTTCAATCTCCAATATGTAGTATGTATGTATATGTACAATATGCCACATATGTATGTACATACAACATAATATAAATGGTGCCACAGATTGCTTGAAGCACAAAAGGCTTTTAACTAATCAGATAATAAGCATTTAATAAATGCCTACTATATTCCAGGCACTAGTTTGGGCACTGTGGGCAGGGGTTGACAACATATGAATATGGCATTTACAATATATTTACAAAATAAACAATATAAATCCCAAGTAAAGGCCTAGAAGTGAAATTTGGAATGTCATGTATAAGGAACAACATGGTCAGTTTGGCTGGACTAAATATGATAGGGAGTAATGTGAAAGAAATCTGGAAATATATATTGTAACAGTCATTAAATATTAAAGACTAAAATAGCATTTACCTCCTTTGCATAAACTCATGATAAAGGCGGCTTAGAACTTAGCCCTAAGAAAACTGATGTTCAGAAAAATGAAATAATTTGTCAGCATTCAGACACTTTCTTGCTAAAGAGAAGCTTAACTACAAGATGGGTCTCCTGATTTTTTCCATCCCACAACACCCTTATTATTCTACTTATATCTTTGTCATTAGTTAATTTTAAAAAAAGAAATAACTACACATCAAAGAAGCCTTACAAAATCTCTAAAATCCAACTGATGGTATCAGTGTAAAGACAAGCAAGATCAAGAGAAAGGTATGATTAGAAATTTATTGGGAAAAAGAGGTGAATTGACACCCATAAGCAGTCACAGGTTCCTAAGACTTCTTATTTTTAAAGTCTTTTTCTATCATGAATAAAATAAATATATACAAAAATTAAAGTCTCATTATGCAAAAAGTTTACATATAAATTTATGTTTTATAAAATTTGTTCTTTGTACAGCTACTGAATTTCCTTCTGCTGTTTCCTTTTTCTTTTTTTGGGGGGGAGTTATTTTGGAAACTTTTATTTTGGTACTGTATTGTCTAGCATCATTCTATCAATTGCTAATTCAACTAAATTATTTTCACTTAAATCATTCAGTATAGAAAGATTAATTATCTCGATAACTTTAACGGTTTGTTTGCATTGTTTATATTTTTTTTTAAATAAGAGTTTTTTATTTTTTCAAATACACATAGAGATAATTTTCAATATACACCTTTACAAAATTGTGTTCCAATTTTTTCTCCTTCCCTCCTCCTCTCTAGCACTGCTGTTTACTTTTCACTGGTGTTCATTGCTTTTTTCCTTTTTTAAAGTATCACCATCAAAACCACTTAATCTGACCTCTCTTCTCCCCTCCCCAAAAAAAAGAAAAAAAAAAAAAGCTCTTTCCCCTAATAAGTATAACTATCCAAGACAATTTCACACATTGGCTGGATCTGAAAATGTAAGTTTTATGAGCAATTATAATTTACTATCTTTTTATAAACAGGAGGGAAGCATGACTCATCAGCTATCCTCTAGTCATAATTTGTCATTGCATTGATTATAGTTCTTGTCTTTCACAGTTATATATATATATATTTTTAATAATCTGTAGCCACTGTATAAATTGTTGACCTGAATCTATACAATTCATTTTCTATTAGTTCATACAAGTCCTCCCAAAATTATCTGAACCTTTTTTTTTAGCTCTCTTCCAACATTTCTAATAAAAATCATACCACAATTTGTTCATCCATTTCCCATGTGACTTCTAGGTCTTTGCTACAATAAAAAGTGTTGTTACCAATATTTTTATACACTTGGATTCTTTCCCTCTGTCTCTGATTACTTTGGTGTATAACTCTTAACAGTGGTATCTGTGAGACAAAAAGTTTACACAGTTTAATGATGGTGATAGAACCAAATTGCTTTGTAGAATAGCTGGAAGAATTTTTATATCCTTGTTGATCTTTTAAGAACTGTTTATTCATATCTTTGATGACTTATTTGCTGGGGGAGAAATTTTCTTTAATTTTTGACATACTACCCCCAACCAAAAATTAAACTTGAAATACAAAAATTAAAAGGAGAAATTAATAATATTGAAAGTAAAAAAAACTATTGAATTAATAAATAAAACCAAGAGTTGGTTTTATGAAAAAGCCAATAAAATAGATAAACCTTTGGTAAATCTGATCAGAAAAAAGAAAGAGGAAAATCAAATTTTTAGTCTTACAAATGAAAAGGGGGATCTTTCTACCAATGAAGAGGAAATTAGAGAAATAATAAGGAGTTATTTTGCCCAACTTTATGCCAATAAATTTGATAACTTAAGTGAAATGGATGACTTCCTCCAAAAATATAGGCTTCCTAGATTAACAGAGGAGGAGATAAATTGCTTAAAGAATCCCATTTCAGAAAAAGAAATAGAGCAAGCTATTAACCAACTCCCCAGGAAAAAATCCCCAGGACCAGATGGATTTACAGGTGAATTCTACCAAACATTTAAAGAACAATTAGCCCCAATGTTATATAAACTATTTGAAAAAATAGGGGATGAAGGAGTCCTACCAAACTCCTTTTATGACACAGACATGGTACTGATACCTAAACTAGATCGATCGAAAACTGAGAAAGAAAATTATAGACCAATTTCCTTAATGAATATTGATGCTAAAATCTTAAATAAGATATTAGCAAAAAGACTTCAGAAAATCATCCCCAGGATAATACACTATGATCAAGTAGGATTTATACCAGGAATGCAGGGCTGGTTTAATATTAGGAAAACTATTAGTATAACTGACCATATTAATAATCAAATTAATAAAAACCATATGATCATCTCAATAGATGCAGAAAAAGCATTTGACAAAATCCAACATCCATTCCTACTAAAAACTCTTGAGAGTATAGGAATAAATGGACTATTCCTTAGAATAATCAGGAGCATATATTTACGACTGTCAGTCAGCATAATATGTAATAGAAATAAACTGCAACCTTTCCCAGTAAGATCAGGAGTGAAACAAGGTTGCCCACTATCACCATTACTATTCAATAGAGTACTTAAACGCTAGCCTCGGCAATAAGAGCCGAGAAAGAGATTCAAGGAATTAGAGTAGGAAATGAGGAAATCAAACTATCACTCTTTGCAGATGACATGATGGTATAGTTAGGGAACCCCAAGACTCTGCTAAAAAGCTATTAGAAATAATTCAGAATTTTAGCAAAGTGGCAGGATACAAAATAAATCCACATAAATCCTCAGCATTTTTATACATCACCAACAAAATGCAACAGCAAGAGATACAAAGAGAAATTCCATTCCAAAAAAATGTTGAGAATATAAAATATTTAGGAATCCATCTACCAAAGAATAGTCAGGAATTATATGAGAAAAATTACAAAACACTTGCCACAAAAATAAAGTCAGATTTAAATAATTGGAAAGACATTCAGTGCTCTTGGATAGGCCAAGCGAATATAATAAAGATGACAATACTCCCCAAACTAATCTATTTATTTAGTGCTATACCAATCAGACTCCCAAGAAACTATTTTAATGACCTAGAAAAAATAACAACAAAATTCATATGGAAGAATAAAAGGTCGAGAATTGCAAGGGAACTAATGAAAAAAAAGTCAGAGGAAGGTGGTCTAAGTGTACCTGATCTAAAGCTATATTATAAAGCAGCAGTCACCAAAACCTTTTGGTATTGGCTAAGAAATAGACCGGTAGATCAGTGGAACAGATTAGATACAAAGGACAAAAAAGGGTACATCTATAGCAATCTAACCTTTGACAAACCCAAAGATACCAACATTAGGGATAAAAATTCATTATTTGGAAAAAACTGTTGGGAAAACTGAAAATTAGTATGGCAGAAATTAGATATGGATCCACACTTAACACCATATACCAAGATAAAATCAAAATAGGTCCGTGATTTGGGCATAAAGAATGAGATCATAAATAGATTAGAGAAGCAGAAAATAGTCTACCTTTTAGACCTGTAGAGGAGGAAGGAATTTATGACCAGAGGAGAACTAGAGATCATTATTGACCACAAAATAGAAGATTTTGATTACATCAAACTAAAAAGTTTCTGTACAAACAATACTAATGCAAACAAGATTAGAAGGGAAGTAACAAATTGGGAAAATATTTTTAAAAGGAAAGGTTCTGACAAAGGTCTCATTTCCAAAATATATAGAGAACTGACCCTAATTTATAAGAAATCAAACCATTCTCCAATTGATAAATGGTCAAAGGATATGAACAGACAATTCTCAGATGATGAAATTGAAACTATATCCACTCATATGAAAAAGTGTTGCAAATAACTACCGATCAGAGAAATGCAAATTAAGACAACTCTGAGATACCACTACACACCTGTCAGATTGGCTAAGATGACAGGAACAAATAATGATGAATGTTGGAGGGGATGTGGGAAAACTGGGACACTGATGCATTGTTGGTGGAGTTGTGAAAGAATCCAGCCATTCTGGAGAGCAATTTGGAACTATGCCCAAAAAGTTATCAAACTGTGTATACCCTTTGACCCAGCATTGCTGTTATTGGGCTTATATCCCAAAGAAATACTAAAGAGCGGAAAGGGACCTGTATGTGCCAAAATGTTTGTGGCAGCTCTTTTTGTTGTAGCTAGAAACTGGAAGTTGAATGGATGTCCATCAATTGGAGAATGGTTGGGTAAATTATGGTATATGAAGGTTATGGAATATTATTGCTCTATAAGAAATGACCAGCAGGAGGAATACAGAGAGGCTTGGAGAGACTTACATCAACTGATGCTGAGTGAAATGAATAGAACCAGAAGATCTCTGTACACTTCAATGTTGTATGAAGATGTATTCTGATGGAAGTGGATATCTTCAACATAAAGAAGATCCAACTCACTTCCAGTTGATCAATGATGGACAGAAATAACTACACCCAGAGAAGGAACACTGGGAAGTGAATGTAAATTGTTAGCACTACTGTCTATACCTTCGGAATCTAATACTTAATGTGCAACAAGAAAATGGTATTTACACACATACATTGTATCTGGGTTATATTGTAACATATGTAAAATGTATGGGATTGCCTGTCATGGGAGGAGGGTGTGGAGGGAAAGGGGGGATAATTTGGAAAAATGAATACAAGGGATAATATTATTTAAAAAAATTACTTATGCATATATACTGTGGGAAAAAAAATTCTAAATAAAAAAAAATTTCGACATACTTTGGATATCATACTAACAAATTTGCTTTAAAAATTGTTTTTGTTTACACAGAAACTTCAATTTAAGAAAAAAAAAGATGTCCATTTTAACTTCTGGAATTCTCTCTATTTCATTTGGTCAAGAACTTTTTACCTCAGCATAATTCCTTTCGGCTTTTTTTTTAATAGGCTAACATAAAGGGGTATTTTGTTCAAAGCTTCTTTTGTATCTTGGTATGGTCATATAATTCTTAAAGTTTTTGTCATTACAAGATGGTGGCCTATTTATTATGTATATAGTTTTTAATAATGAACTTTAGTATAAATTCAACTAGGTCATAGTGTGCAATCATTTCAATGTGCTGTTGTAGCCTCTTTGCTACTATTTTAGCAGTGATAGTCATTAGGGATATTTGTGTATAGATTTTTTTTCTCCCTAGTTGTTACCTATGTAATAGGAAATTGCAGCATTCCTTTTTTTTCCTATTTTTGCAAATAATTTGCTTGATGTTGGAATTGTTGATAGAATTTGCTTATAAAATCCTTTTAGTGTTGGTTTTCATTTCTTTAAGGTTTTATTTATGATGATCTATTCAATTATTTTTTGATATTATTAAAATTTCTATTTCTTAATCTGCTATTTGTATATTTTTATTTTTACAAATTTATCCATTTCAATTGTTAATTTTAAAGGCATACAATGACATAATTTTCTAAAGATTTTCTTTATTTTCATTTATTGTGAATTTTTTTTTCATTTTTTGACAATTCGATAATTTCTTATGATTCTTATGTGATTATCCAGTTCATTAGTTTGCATTTTTAAATAACTGCTGAAACATAATTCTACTCTTGCTCCTAGATTTAACTCTTATGTGAATCATTTATTTCAAAGGTGCTGCTTGTAAAGAACATATTGTTGAATTATGCTTTTTAATCCATTCTGCTACTCTCCTCCATTTTGTGGGTAAACATACTAATCATATTTACCATTGACTATTAATTGCATGTTTCTCTATATCATAATCACTAAAAGTTTTCCTCTTTTCGTCCTTTCTCTCTTTGCAAAAATTAAATGGATAGAAAAAGAGAATGAATCTGATTCCCACTAATAATTTCTAAATGATTTATTCCTACTCTTTTGAATTTCTTCTCTTTTCTAAGTTTAGACTCTGATCTCTAATTCCTAAACTTTCCTTCTCTATTTTTAATCACTTTTTATGATCCATCTATGAAAGTTTGTTTTGATTGTGATTATTCCTTAATCTACTCTCCTTTTATAACTCATTTCCCTTTTCCACACTCCTACTCATATCCATATTGAGTTTAATGGATGTCTACAAAAATTCTACACAGGTGCATATATATGCTTTGTAAATGAACATTTATCAAGCACTTCCTATATACAAATATACATGTATATAATTATAATATCCATATATACTGTACACCCATATATATATACATACACAATATGCCAAGCACTGTAATAACCCTTATAGATATCAAAAGAAGGAAAAGATAGTCCTTGCCCTCAAAGAGCTCACAATCCAGTGGGGGGAGACAACAAAGAGATATGTACAAACAAGCTTTCTATAGTATTTGCTGTTGAGTCGATTAGTCATGTTCAGCTCTTTGTGACCCCATTTGTAGTTTTCTTGGCAAAAATACTGGAGTGGTTTGCCTTTTCTTTCTCCAGCTCAATTTATACAGAGGAAGAAAGTAGGACAAAAGGGTTAAATGGCTTGCCCAGAATCACACAGCTAGGAAGTGTCTGGGCTTGATTTTAACTCAGGTTCTCTTGACTCTACCTAATTGCACACACTCTCACTCTCTCTATCTCTTTTATATATATATATATATATATATATATATATATATATATATATATATATATATATATATATATATATATATATATATATATACACACACACATATATGTATATATATATATATACACACACACATATATGTATATATATATATGTATGTATGTAGATATATATGTAGATATATATGTATATATATACACACACACATATATGTATATATATATATGTATGTATGTAGATATATATATATATATATATATATATATATATATATATATATATGATAGGAATGAATTTAACAAAAGAAAAAACTAAAATCAAAGAGGGATTAGAAAAGGTTTCCTGTAGATGACAGGATTTTCACTGAGCCTTAAAGGAAGCCAGGAGGCAAAGATGAGGAAGGAGGGCATCGCAGGCAAGAGGAAGAGCCGGTGAAAATGATTGAAGTCAAGAGATGGGGTACCTTGTTTGAGAAATAGCAAGGAGGTCGGGGTCATTGGATCAGAGAGTATATGGGGAGGAGTTAGATGTAAGAAGCCTGCAAATGTAGGGAGGGGGATAGAGGCTACATTATTAAGGGATTTGAATGTCAAACAGAGAACTTTATATTTGATTCTGAAGGCGAAAAGGAGTCACTGAAGTTTATTGAACAGAAGGTGATATACTTAGACCTGTGTGAGGATTACAAGGTGAGAACTCAGGTTGTCTGGACAGTTCTCTGGCTCAAAATTCACACCTTTAGTTCTGGCCTTTAGGGAGATTTTACACCTTTGAACTTCTGAAAAGGAGTTTACACAACCTTTACAAGGAGCAAGTTCATTGGTTGAAGTAATTTTCCCACAAGCCCCTGAGTTCTCACTACAATCTCTGCTAGGATAAAAGAGGGCAAGGGAGTTAGTCGAGTCTGGGACAGAGTTGAGTCCAGACTATTACATTTTGGTGCCCACAATGTGGGGCAAGGGCTTTTGCTTATCCTGACAAGGACTTATTCTGAGCCCTTCAGAGGAGCTAGACTGGACCATTGCAATTTGGCACCTGAACAGGGACAGAAACGATCCTGATTCCAGTGGAAAAGCCTCTGATCCAGATCTCAGTTTTTCTGACCCAGAACCATGAGAACTGTGAGGAAACTTTGTTAAAGAGCTAAAGTAGAATTTTAGTGAAATGGGGCAAATGCCTTCTGTTCAAGGAAGATGTTTAGAGAGCATTATCAAGGTTATGAAAAGCCAAGGATTGATTATAATTTTGGAGGAGATTACTGAACTTTTAAAAACTGTGCAGGTCATATGTCCTTGTTTTTCTCTGGAAAAAGAATTGGGTCCAGATGAATGGTAATTAGTAGAAGAGCAATTAGGTAAACACTACAATTCCAAACCAAACTTAATTTCCAAAGATACACTTCATACCTACAATTTAATCCAAATTGCTTTAAAAATTGTTAGGCTCGAGGAGCCAGAGGGGGAGGATCCAACTAAACTAGGTGAAAAGGATGAATGAAATAACAATGAAGTTAAGTACAATTCTGAGCAACAGGAGCATTTCCCATCTCCTCCCTCAATTAACCCTTTAGGGGTAAAGGAAGAAGGAGGAGGGGAAGAGACAGAAACACAAACAGAATTGCCTGTGAAGCAGCCTAGGACAAGATTAGAAAAAGCACTGATTAAGGCTAAGAGAGAAGAACAGGATATAAGTGATTGTATACATGCATATCCTGTGATTGAAGGGATTGACTCTGTAGGTCAAAAAAGGAGAAAATATACACCTTTAGATTTGAATAAAATCAAAGATTTGAAAAAAGGCTATACCCTTTATGGGGCTACATCAGCTTATGTTAAAATGTTAACTAGATGGTTTGTCTTATGAAGTCTTAACCCTGAATGACTGGAAATCCATAGCAAGGACATGTTTAGAACCTGGACAAAATCTGTTGTGGCTTGTGGAGTTTCATGAATTGTGTAAGATCCAAGTCAGATACAATTTGGAAACAGGAGTTATCACACAATTCACTTTTGAACAATTAGCTGGTGAAGGTTGGTATGGAGAGAATTCAGAACAGATTAATTATACCATGACAGTGTATGAGCAAATTGCTAAGGCTGCAATAAAAACTTGGGGTTCCCTCCCCTGACAGAAAGATTGGAGAGAGGCTTTAACTAAGATAGAGCAAGGTCCCAATGAACCTTTTGCGGATTTTGTGGGACGTCTGCAAACTGCTGTCAAAAGAACTATTGGAGAAAATGCAGCTACAGAAATAATGACCAGATATCTGGCTAAGGAAACTGCCAATGAGATTTGCAAAAGAATTATATGGGGATTAGACAAAGATGCTCCTTTAGAGGAGATCATAAGACAATGTGCTACAGTGGGAACAAATACTTTTTACACCCAGACTATGATGAACATGGAAAGACAGGGTCCCTCTTGGCAAAGGACTTCTAGAGAAATTCATTGATGTTTCCAATGTGGAAAACTTGGACATCTAAGAGCTCAATGTAGATATGGAGATAGAGTGGGAAGACAGGATGAGAGAAAACCTAAAACTCCACGTCCAAAATGTCACAAGGGTCTCCACTGGGCTTCAGAATGTAGATTGATCCAGGGAAATGAGAGGTGGAGCCCAGCTCCAAGAACTCAATCAAAAGATAGGTGGGGCATGATGGCAGCTGAGGTTACACCCAAAGAGCCTTTAGAAGGTCAGGACTTTGATTTGATCAACCAGCAGAAAAGCAATCATGTGGCACAAAGGGATTACCTGATAAGTCAGCCAAAAAGCAATCAGATAGCAGAAATGGATTACCCTTGGGGAGAATACAGGTCTTTTAAACCAAAAGGGCAGTGTCCAGTGCAAACAGCTCCAATGTAATTGCCAGATGATGAGAAGAGATTTAGAAAGTGGTAAATAGGAGGAAATTAGATAGGTTGACTGCTTGGGGGACAGGGTTTGCTTGTATTTCTTCAGATGGAGAAGGAATCAGATGGGTACCAACGAGTTGTATTCGTCTTGTCCATCAGAGAGAGACAGAAAAAGAGAAAGACCTCAAAACAAAGGAGAAAATCTAAGAAACATCTGACACTGAAAGAGCATGGCTAATAAGAAAACTGTTAAAGAACTTTAAAACAAGCAGGAATCACTGGATTTTCTAACACAAGATGAGACTAATGGACAATGGATATTTATAAATTCTCAATTTATGTTATTTGTTACATCACTTCTAGCATGTGTTATGTTACTATGTGTTTATGTAATTTATGTAATTATATGTAATACCTCCCATATTGATCAAGGTCATGACCACCCTATGTTCTAAATCAAAAGAAAGGGGGAGATGTTAGGATTACAAGGTGAGAACTCAAGTTGTCTGGACAGTTCTCTGGCTCAGAATTCACACCTTTAGTTCCGGCCTTTAGGGGGAGTTTACACCTTTGAACTTCTGAAAAGGAGTTTACACAACCTTTAAAAGGAGCAAGTTCATTGGTTGAAGTAATTTTCCTACAAGCCCCTGAGCTCTCACTACAATCCCTGCTAGGATAAAAGAGGAGGGCAGGAGGGCAAGGGAGTTAGTCAAGTCTGGGACAGAGTTGAGTCTGGACCATTACAGACCTGCACCTTAGAAAAATCACTTTAGTTGCTGAGAAAGGACTAGAGTGGGAAAGACTTGAGACAGTCAGATCCACTAACAGACTATTGGAAAAGTCCAAATGTGAAGTGATGAGGGCCAGTGAGAGGTGTTTTCAACAATCTTTTGTCTAGTTCACAGAGGGGGTCATGAGATGCCTGCTTCTCTTACCCTTTACTTCTCCATTAAAGATAATGTTACACATGATGATTAGTTTCTGTAGTACTACATTGGAACTGAGTCACAATCAAAGATGAAAGAAAACTCAGAGGTAAAAACGTCAACCAAACTGAGCTATACCTGAATGAAAATCTTTTTTTGAAATGCATATCCCATTATTGGACCAGAAACCCTTTGTTGGAAAGCCACTACTTCCAAGACATCCCATCCTGCATTTGAATGGCTCTAATTATTATTATGTTTTTCTTTGCATTAAACTTAAATTTGCCTATTTGCAATATCCAGCCACTATTTTGATTTCTGATTGCTGAGATCAAACAGAACAAGTCTAATAATTTATTACTTGAAGACAGTTATCATGTCCTCTATTAAGAATTGCCTTTTCCAGGTTAGTCTCAAAGCTCTTCATTTATCCAAGTTGACTCTCTCTGAACATTCTCCAGTTTGGCAATGTCCTTCTAAATTGAAACATCAGGAGTAAAGACAATTTTCCAGATGGATTCTAAGGAAGGATATAGTAGGACTATCACTTCATTATACATAAACACATGAATTAATTCAAGCAAAGACTACATTACTGATAAAATACAACATCCATTCCTACTAAAAACACTTGAGAGTATATGAATAAATGGACTATTCCTTAAAATAGTTAGGAGCTTATATTTAAAACCGTCAGTAAGCATCATATGTAATGGGGATAAACTGGAACCTTTCCCAGTAAAATCAGGAGTGAAACAAGTTTGCCCATTATCACCATTACTATTCAATATTGTATTAGAAAAGCTAGTTTTGGCAATAAGAGTCAAGAAAGAGATTAAAGGAATAAGTAAGTAATGAGGAAATCAAACTATCACTCTTTGCAGATGATATACTTAGAGAACCCCAGAGATTCTAATTAAAAAGTTATTAGAAATAATTCACAACTTTAGCAAAGTTGCTGGATACAAAATAAATCCACATAAATCCTCAGCATTTTTATACATCACCAACAAAATGCAACAGCAAGAGATACAAAGAGAAATTCCATTCAAAACAACTGTCGAGAGTATAAAATATTTGGGAATTCATCTATCAAAGAAAAGTCAGGAATTATATGAGCAAAATTACAAAACACTTTCCACAAAAATAAAGTCAGATTTAAATAATTGGAAAAACATTAAGTGCTCATGGATAGGCTGAGCGAATATAATAAAAATGAAAATACTCCTTAAACTAATCTATTTATTTAGTGCTATACCAATCAGACTCCCAAGAAACTATTTTAATAACCTAGAAAAAATAACAACGAAATTCATATGGAAGAATAAAAGGTTGGAAATTTCAAGGGAATTAATGAAAAAAAAAATCAGATGAAGGTGGTCTAGCTGTACCTGATCTAAAGCTATATTATAAAGCAGCAGTCACCAAAACTATTTGGTATTGGCTAAGAAAGACTAGTTGATCAGTGAAACAGGTTAGGTTCACAGGACAAAAAAGTGTACAACTACAGCAATCTAGTGTTTGACAAACCCAAAGATACCAACTTTTGGGATAAGAATTCATTATTTGAAAAAAACTGTTGGGAAAACTGGAAATTAGTATGGCAGAAATTAAATATGGACCCACACTTAACACCATATACCAAGATAAGATCAAGATGGGTCCATGATTTAGGCATAAAGAAATGAGTAGAACCAGAAGATCACTATACACTTCAACAATGATACTGTATGAAGATATATTCTGACTGAAGTAGATATCTTCAACATAAAGAAGATCTAATTCACTTCCAGTTGATCAGTGATGGACAGAAACAGCTACACTCAGAGAAGGAACACTGGGAATTGAATGTAAACTGTTTGCATTATTGTCTTTCTACTCAGGTTACTTATACCTTCGGAATCCAATTCTTACCGTGCAACAAGTGCATTTACACACATATATTGTATTTAGGTTATACTGAAACACATTTAATATGTATGGGATTGCCTGTCACCTAAGGGAGGGAATAGAGGGAGGGAGAGGAAAATTTGGAAAAATGAATACAAAGGATAACGTTGTAAAAAAAAAAAAAATTCCTCATGCATATGTACTGTCAAAAAAATTATAATTATAAAATTAATTAAAAAAAAAACAAAAAAAAAAAAACAAAGATTACATTACTTTTCCTGGCAATTACATTAGGTTGTTGAGTCATATTAACTGAACAGTCCACCTAAACTCTTCTAACAATTTAAATCACTTTTTCATTATGCCTGCATCCTCATGTTCTAATCTGAATTTTTAAATTCAAGTTTCATATTACATTAACCTACAAAATTTAATTTATTATTTAGTTCTATTTTCTTGCCTTTAAAGATTTTTTTTTTAATCAGAAGACTTGTCCTATGCACAGTATACTTTAAATTGCTTTTATTTCCTTTTCTGTAACACGGAAATCATAATATCTGTCTTGCCTATTTCACAAGATTTTGTGAGGATAAAATCACATGGTTAAGGTTTGAAAACTTCCAAATGTTATGTGAAGGTCAGGAGTTATTACCACATAAATAAAGAAGGGGAATTTATATTTAATCCTGGAGGCAAGAAAGAGCCACTAGAGTTTACTGAATAAGGAAGCATATATAGATCTGCTCCTTAGGAAGATCATTTTGATACTGGTTGAGTGGAGAAGGGACTGAAATGGGAATAGACTTGAAACAGTGATTCATTTCAAAAGACTACTGCAATAGTTCAGAAGTAAATTAATGAAGGCTTGCTTCAGTAGAGTGGCAATGTCACAAAGCAAGGGAATATGAGGTCATGAGAGATATTAGAAATAGTAGAATCAACAAGAATTTTGTAATAGTTTGGATATAAGAGGGGTGAGAGAGAAGAAAGATGACATCTATATTGTGAACTTAGGTGACTGAGATGATGGTGGTGCTCTCCACACAAGAAAGTTTGGAAGAGGGAGAATTTGGGGGAAAGGACAATACTGAGAATTATCATAGAGATAACTAAATCCACTAGAGTTGAAGAATGCATTAACTGAAATAGTACAAAGGGGAAAAAAAGCCTAGGACAGGACCTTGAGGGACATTCATGATTAGTTAGGGAGCCAAGATGAAGATCTACAAAAGGAGATTAAGAGTCCTGAGAGAGGTAAGAGAATTAGGAAATGGCATTATAGAAAATCAGAGAGAAAAGAATATCAACAAAAAGATAGTGATTGAAAATGTCAAAGACTACTTAGAGGTCATAGAAGATAAGGATTGAGAGAAGGCCATTAGCTTTGACAAATAAGAGTACTGGCAACTTTGGAGAGAGTAGTTTCAATTGAATAGAGAAATCAGAAGCTAAAGTATACAAAGTTAAGAAGAGACTGAAAGGAAAGTGTAGGCATCTACTGTAAATGGCCTTCTCAAAGAGTTTAACCAAAAAAGGGAGAAGAGTTATAGACAGGAGCTATCAAGGATAGATAGATCAAGAAAGGGATTTCTGAGGATGATAGAGAGGAGATTTGCTTCTAAATAGTATAAAAGTAGTCAGCAAACAGAGAGAAATTGAAGATGACTGAATAAAGATGAATAATACAGAGGGTAATCTGCTGGAGAACACAAGATGGATTAGGATCACTTGTGCTTGTAGTTTTTGCCCTGGCAAAGAAAAGAAATACATTTTCATGTGAGTAAGGTATGAAAGAGGAGATGGTGACTGATTATATCTATGATGCAAAATAAGGAAAGTAAGGTATGAAAGAGGAGATAGTGACTGATTATATCTATGATGCGAAATAAGGAGAAGGGAAGGAGCCTCAGCAAACAGCCTCATTGTTTTCAGTGAAATATGAGACAAGGTTCTCAAGCTAAGGGTAAGAGGAGTCAGAATGGGATGCTCAAATATTAAGTATTTGAGGAGAGATGAAAAGATCTGGTCTCATTTGTTTTCAGGTTATACTCCTTAACCATGATAGACTTTCTCTATCATGTTCTGGAAACCTCTCATCCTGAAAATCTGACCTAGCATTCATACTGAAAGTACTCTCTCCTCTGCCCTTGTGGTCTCTCCTTCCCATCAGATGGCTGTCTCCTAGAACCATTTGAGGACAGTGACTAAGCCAACTATATTTTATTCTTCCCCAGAAGCAGTCTTTTCACCATGAATGAGTATCTTGTCCCTTTATTTCCCTTCTCCCCCTTTCTTATCTTCCTTTTATATTATCTTCCCCTATTAGAATGCAAGCTCTTTGAAGGTAGTAACTATTTTTATATTTGTAAAAAATATGCTATATTTCTATTTGTATTCTCAGTGCTTAGAAAAATGCCTGGCATATAGTAAGTGCTTAATAAATGCGTGTTAAGTGAAAACCCATTGAAGTTAATGCAATAACAAAAAGGAAGGAATAAGAGAACTGCCTTGCTGAGGTGAGGGGTCCAGTTGAGATTATGTAACATAAAATTTATAGTAGATCCACTTAACATGGATTCATGATTTTCACCTTCTTTCTTTAATAGTACATGAGTAGGAACAAAGGCAAAGGATAGTGGTAATAATCCAAGCTGGATTTTAACAGTACATGATTAGTGATAGAACGCAAAGGACTTGAAAAGAGGACAATGGAGAATTTAATTCATCAAGTATTTAAGATGGGGAAGGAAGAAGAATGTAGCCAGCACATGGATATTGGACTAGAAAAGAACTGAGAGGTAAAGAAATTGAAGATGACAAAATAAATATGCTTAGGGGTGGTAAGGCAGAAGGAAAGGTATTATGAAAATAGATTATAATCAGATAAAGCAATTTTGGATTTCATAGAAATGGGATACTTGAGAATGGTGTGTATAGTTGGAGGTGGAGGAGAAATCATAGAAATTAGGATATTTGAGAAAGTATCAGTATGTTTGCCAACGTCCCCTAATATAAGGGCAGGAGTAGGGGAGCAAAGAAATACTATAAACCAGGCACTATAGTAATTAAGGAAGGACAGAGAATGGGCAGGTAGATAACAGCTAGAGACCATGATTTGATGATGTAGACTGAATGAATCTCAAAAGAAGAGACATTATGGAGTGACAATACTAGAGGGAGAAGCTAGGAGGTCTACTGCATAAGAACAATATACCACAATAAATCAGTATTACTGGCCTTCCATATTTGTAAGATCTGACACCTATTTCCCATTATAAATAAATTTGCCTCATGGTTTGAAAACACAGGGAAAATCCCTTTCTCAGAACTTACCCTTATATAAAAAAGATAAAATTGAGCTCAAAGAAATATTAAAACTGAGCTCCAGATTCTCTACTATGGTGACTGCATCAATAAAAGATACAGATCCCTATAAGGACTGCTTAACAGTCAGTCTGACTCTCTGTACAACAATTGTAAATATAACATTCAACATCATTGATCCACAATACTTTTGAATCTGCCACATTATTTGATGGCTATAATTATTTCATATAGAAGTATACAGAGATCATGAAAAGTTTTTTATTCTGACTCTTTATATGTACACAGTAATTCTATTCAAAATATATATATGATCTACTCAATTTTAAGTGTAGAGGCATTGAACTTAACATCAAATCATTATAGACAGAGCAGAAAGAAGTTCAAAAACAAGTGAGTATTAACATTACCATTTCAAATGTAACTTAAACTTGTAAAAAAGCTATGAGTAATATGGAATCATGCTTCAATGAACCAAAAAATGAAAAAAAATTCAAAGTACACGTAATAATATATTTAGATTTCATCACAGCATTATGATGACTCAATGTAATTAAATTCAATAGTTGAGTAAATACCTACTCTATGAAGGGAATATAAAGAGCTAAACATTTACTTACACTCTCACCTAGGGAATAGAAATAGATACTGTAATAAAAAACAAACAAACAAATAAAATTTAAGAAATGAGCTTAAGAATACTATATAACATTTGCGGGAATGAGGTGGCCGAGTGGTTAAGAATACTATATAACATTTCAAATGAGGCAGAATAGGTAGGGAGTCTTAAAAGTTAAGAGCAACTTTTGTTGTTGTTTTTCTCATGATTTTTCCCTTCTGTTCTGATTTTTCTTTCCCAACATGACATTAAAAATTGATTGTATATACATAACCTACTAATTAGTTTGCTGGATTTTGGGGGGAGAAGAAAAGAATGGGAAGGAGAAAAAAACTGGAACTCAAATTCTTACAAAAATGAATGCTGAAAACCATCTTGTAATCAGAAAAATGATATATCATTAAAATAAAATAATTAATTAAAAAATAAATCAAACCAACCAATTAAAAAACAAACAAACCCGAATTTATAGTTTTAAGAGAAATACTTTGGATACTGAAAGCATAAATGACTGGTCCATACACAGTATGTATCACACACATAGTAGGTATCAGAGTTAGTACTTAAACCTAGGCCTGATGTAGAAAATAAACATAACTAACCTATAATTAGTTTTGGTTACAATTATAATTTTTGTTTTATTATAATGAACATTTTTTAAAAAGTCATAAAGACAAGAAAAACTTGCACTAATAGAAATTATAATTACTTTGTACAGTATTACAGACTTTCCAGTAGTTTTATAACTATTTAAAGTACTACTATCTATAAAAATTTGTATACTATACTCTGGATCAAAGCTGTTTCAACAAAACAAACATGCTAAATAACTTCTTAGCATTATAATATATTCCAGAATTCAACATTTATCAACACTAAATTATCTAAATATCTTTTTTCCCAAATAAACATTATAGATAATATGTCCTTAGAGCTTTCTGGCAAATGTATATCCACAAAGGTACTTAGAAAATTTGAATTTATATCCTGAGTATAAAAAACTAACTGATATCATTTTAAAGCTAAACAAAGCTACTAGTGAAAGAAGTAAGTTTTAGGATTAGATTTGGATTTTCAGAACAATGATATAATGGAGATAACAACAGCAAAAGGAATATCAATTAACTGGGTGAATGAGCTATTCAGGATATGATCCCAGGACACCGCCTACTGTCCAAATTAGAAACAGCAATTCTGAAAAGGGAAATCTTCACTCTTAATGAAAAATGGCAAAAGGAATAAAGAAAAGAATATAGCAAAATAGCATCAGATGGAGTATTTTCACAAGTGAAATTTTGGAGGAACAATATGGTTGGATTTTTTTTAAAGTCTGGTTTCCATATTGATTTCCCTAAGAATCTATGCTGCCATACAAATGTCAAATAAAAATAAAAACAAACGAGCATTCTTCACTAAGTAAAGGTATTAAATTGAGTTCCTGTAATCCTTTTACATAAAATCTTAATACATCTGTTATAAGTTATCAATCAAAATCTAAATGATAAATTGAAAAATCGTTCTTTTTTCACCTGGTTTTCCTTCTATCAATATTTAGGCCTTAGAAGTCACAAATTTAAAGGGAGAATAGACATTAAAGGTAACCTAATCTAACCCCCTAATTTCACAGATAAGGAAACTGAGACTAAGAGAAGTTAAGATTTTCCAGGACCACTCACAATTATTAAATGACAGAGAAATAATATGAATCCAAATTCCCTTGCTCCAATCCTGGTTTTTTTTTTTTTTTAATTGTACTAGCCTACCACCCATTCTTCTGAGTTACGATGAATTTCATTTAAGTGGCTCTTCAACATTTTAAAATTTTATGTGAAAAGCACAATGTTTACAAATAGGGATAATTAGATAACATCTCTTTCCAGTAGAAATTCATGTAAGACATTTTCTAGAATAATGGAAATACCTTTGCAAGTATACTTCTCTCTATTATGCTTACTGGATGTAAATTATCAAAGAAGAATAGAAATTTCCTCTGCTGCCAGATCTTTCACATGATCTTACATGATCTGACACAGTGTAGAAGTCATATTATTGAAAACATTATAAGAAAACATTTTGCTCAATCAAAAGACATTTGGGGTTAAGTGATTTGTCCAGGGTCACACAACTAGGAAGTGTCAAATATCTGAGGCTGTATTTAAACCCTGATACTCCTAACTTCAGGACAGGTGTAATATCCCCTGTGCCATCTAACTGCCCCAATAAAATCTTTGTAGGCAAAAAACAAGCCTAATGGGATATTGTAATCTTTATACCTTTCAGTCACTTGTATAACATTATATGTTATAAAATAGTTTCCAAACATAGGATGTTAGAAAATATTATTTCCAAAACCCTATTTCCTTCTCAATATTCTCATCAAATGTCTTGTTTGTAGATTAATCTTATATACATTTCCCAGAGATGGGAAAACAGAAACATAGCTCAATAGTTATTTATATATTCCTGAGTATTTTTTGGGAAGTCAAAGATAACCAACAAGTAAATGAAATGATACAAGCCTATCCACATAATGTCAAATGGCCTTCCGAAAGGTGTCCGGAACACTGAATACACCCCATGTAGAGAATGTGTGGGAGAAAATAAATGTCATCTCACCTAACAGATAAATTGAAATATCAATTTCTACTGTGGTCCCTATTACATTTAGGCTTGTAAATAAGTAACAATAATTCACACTTATGTTGTGTCTTAAGGTGTATGTTTTCTTCATAATATGATGACAAAATAAATAAGTAAAGTGAACCACCTTGCTAATTTTGCTCTTCCAGAAAGGCAAATATGATCGATGTCTCATTAAATCATTCATTTCCATTTGTTCAGTTCTGAATTTTTGTGAATTATTTTCATTTACTTTTTTTTTTTTAACTTCTTTTTGTATTTGTCCAATTGAATTTGTAAATGACTTGTTTTGTTCTAATGGAATTTTTTTCCATCTGGGAGTTGTTTTCTTTTTCTGTTTCACAAATTCTGTTTTTCTGGGAGTTGTTTTCTTTTTCCATTTTGTCAAATCTATCTTTTAATGCGTTATATACCTTTTCCAAACTCTCTTACACAGCTTTCATTTCCTCCCCCCATTTTTCTTCTAGCACTCTTTTAAGATCCTTTTTAATTTCTTCCAGGAGAGCCTTGTGTGATGGGGACCAGGTTATATCACATTTTGGGCTTCATCTGGAGACAATCTGCCTTTAATGTCCTCAGGGTTTGATAGGTCTGCTTTTAGGGCAGGAGAGGTTTTCCAAGTTTTCCAAGCTTCCTAAGCTTCCTCTACATGCAGTAGCTTCCTATATAAGCAGCCCCAGCTGTGCTAGGGCAGTGCTGATTCACTACTGGTGCTGGGTGGGCATGGCCAGGTTGCATGAGATTCTGGTTTAAGGGTCCAATATTTACCTTTTGTGTTTATGTTGGATGTTTTCTAATTTCTCTGCTGATCCACTGGCTTATAGCCAGGGCAGAGTACCCAGCACCGTGGTAGATTCCTCCCTGTAGATTCTCTGCCATGTGGAGTCTACAACACCCCATGGAGTCTGCACTGCCCCGGAACTCTGGGTTGGCGTTTGTGCTCAGCTGCTTATGCTTGACTGCCTCCCTCCTGTTCCCAATTGAAACAGACCTTTTTGGTCTGTTTCTTCCCCATAGATTATCTATCATGTGGAATCATGAATGCATGAATCAGATGGTTCAATCAAAACCATCTGATTGAAACAGACCTTTTCTGGTGATCTTCGAAATTATCTTCTGCTGGTAATTTGTTGCACTCCCAATATTTGTGAGTTCTGCCAGCCCAGAGCAAAATTCAGAGGGTTGTAAGACAAGGTCAGAAAAAATGTGTATAGTCTCTGCCATCTTGGCTTCACCCTCCACAGCAGATATGATTGAATAGTAATTAATATTTATTACATTTTATGATACTGCCATAAATTCAGAAAACTCACCTCTCTGCACGAATGGCACCACTATAATAAGGATGATCCCAAGGCATCAATGTCTACAATAAAAAATTCAACTTTTCAATACTGTGTAAAAACCAAACACCTTTATTATTTGCAGCTTCAGTAACTTAATTTATTACCTGTACCTCAAACTGAGAAGGAAACCCCTACTTCTAGCATATCTGCTTCTATCAAAGGTAATTGAGTACAAAACAACCTAGGTTTTCATTGTTGGAATCATTATGCATTCTATATATTCAATCACTTGCCAAATATGATTTAATAGTGGAATCAGGAAGCCTTGACTTCAACTCAAACTTCAAACTCACATTTACCTTCATAATCTTGGGTAAGTCATTCTTTCTGCCTCAGTTTCCTCATCTGCAAAATGGGGATAATAATAGCACCCATTTTCCAGGGTTATTGTGAAGATAAAAATGAGATATTTGCGCATGCTTTGCAAACTTTAAAGTATTATATAAATACTAACTGTAATTAAATCTTGCCATTTTTACTTCATAATATTTTTTACTATCAACAATCCTGGTGCATATTCTCATCAACTCTTCCCTAAACTACTGCAATAGCCTTTAAATTGTTTTGTTATTTTTTCATACCTGCCTGCCTACTTCCATCCATCCTCCAAAAAGATGCCACAGATATTCATAAATAACATAGGTTTAACCATGTCATTTTCCTACTCGTGAACTCTAAGGCTCCCAATCATCTTTAGGACCAAATCTAAGCAAATCTGTTTAGCTCTTAAAGCCTCTTATCATTTGCCCCCCCCAATCTATTCCCTTTGCCTCTTCAGCCCATTCACAGCAGCTTTATTACTCCTCTCCTGCTCCCTACTTCCCATGCCTTTGAGCTGACCTTCTCCCAGGACTAGAAGGGGCTTCCACTTTACTTCTGTCTTTTGAAATCCTTTGTTTCCTTCAAATGTCTCCTAGAGCAACTCCTCTTACAGGGGTTAGGGAATGCCTTTCCCAACCCCTCCCTCCTCCTAAGGAATCAGTAACCTCCCAATGAGAACTTAACTTGTAATTACTTTGTATGTTCACCTGTCAGCCTTTTGAAGTTAAGAATTGTTTAATTTTGTGAATGTATTTCTATCATACAACAGGCACTTCATAAATGCTTCCCAACTGATTACCTGATTAAACTTAGTAAATTCATAATGAGAATGCAAATCTGTTATACATAGATTTTATATAAACCATACACAGGATAGTAACTGAATCTACTCACTTTAATATCAATATTATAAGAATTAATAATACCTTATTAATTTTTATAAATAATTAAAAGAAAAAATATACTTAAAAGCAATTCAATTTTCTTGAAAATATTATGAGATACAACATTATCAGAATACATTGGCTGGGACCTTGTAGACTATCTCGTTAACTATCTTAATTAATTATCAATAAATATCTTCATTAAAAGGAAACTGAAGTCCCTCCACGTTTGAAGAAAACCCAGGCACATAGTCTACCAACTTTGATTCAGGGAACAGGCTTGAAACAGATCATTATCTTCTAGTACTAGAAGCATAGCTATATCTGAGAACATTTAGAAAAAGCTACATGTATCTTACAATTAATGATCTACTTATAGTAGCAAATAAATGAATATAGTCAAATTTTGAGTGAACTAAATTGAGCAAACTAAAAAGTTTTCAAAAGAGAAAAAAAAATAATCCTGCATAGGCAATCTTTGAATACTTCTCATTCCCAGGAGCTAAAATTTTATGAAATTACATAAGAAGGAAAATATCTTGGAACCAATCTACCAAAGCAAGTTCATTACTTATATCAACTCACTACAAAATACTTCATAAAGAAATAAAAAACAAAACAAAATTGTGTAAAAATTACAAAAATAAAAATGTAAATATATTTTATAAAGATAAAAATATAAATAAAAATAAAAGATAACAATAAAAACAGTTTAAGAATGCCATGGATAGAGGCACCTAGGTCACCACTCTTCAGGAGCTTTATTAATCATTACCAAACTCAAATGTTAACCATCAGATTACTTATTTTGATTGACTTTCCATTCTTATCAATAAAGCTTATATAATCATAAAAACACTTACTGAATTTTGAGGATTTAGTTTCATTTTCATTTCTTTCATCATTTCAAAATCTTTTACAGTTCTGTAAAGCAATTTTATCATGAATATTTATTAGGACAAGATTTAAGTAACTGTTCAAGGAAACAATACTATTGCAAATACTTTCAAATAACCCCAAAGACTGAACTCTCTACAAATTAATATACCTATGCAATTCTTCTCCATTCTCTCCTATTCCTCCTTTCCTAAAAATCATCTTTTCAGACTATAAAAGTACAAATATTAAAATAAGAATTACAGAAATATGAAATCATGGATAAGTCATCTTTACACCATTCCTTTTTGCTTTACCTAAAAAAAAAAAAAAAAAAAAAAAAAGGCAACAGACCAAACACATTTTAAAAATAAATTTTAGGGGGCAGCTAGGTGGCGCAGTGGATAGAGCACCAGCCCTGAATTCAGGAGGACCCGAGTTCAAATCTGGTCTCAGACACTTAACACTTCCTAGCTGTGTAACCCTGGGCAAATCACTTAACCCCAGCTGCAGGAAAATAAATAAATAAATAAAATTTAATTGATGAAATTCAAATGATATAACAAAAAAGATCATGATTTAGAAATTAAGCTATGATTTTTCCTCTTAAATCACCAGAAGGATTCCAAATGTGTGATGGTTAAGAATGTTCAATATTTTCGGAATTCTAAGTCCCAGAAGAATCAAATGATTTTCTTGAATATAACTCGAAATTACAAAGGGCCTACCTAATTTATAATCTATAGCTACACATACATATGATTAGAAGAAAAATATTTAGTCATTAATAAAATAAAAAATAGGATGACTTTTTAAATGAAAGCAAAAGTAACACAACCTCTTTGCTGTATGAGAAAGGGATTCAGGGTGGGTTAATATACAAGGTAATATTACCTTATGTTCAATAAAAGCATTGAATTCAATAATTCACTGAAATTAATCCAAAATATAAGACAAGTAGCTCTAAGTACTATAATCTAGTAAAGGGAATCAGAGGTCTCAAAGAAACTGGTAATAAGCTGCTCTTATCAAAAAAGAGGGTAAAAGGTGAATACCATTAAAAATGAAACAGAAAATATTATCTTCCTCTATGATAAACCATAATGTATCCAACATGGATTTACAGTTCCTCAAGAAATGTACACTGAGATTCAGGCCAATTCCAAGGGTCTTACGATGAAAAGAACCATCAGCATCCAGAGAGAGGACTGGGGGGGGGGGGAGGGGAGAGAATGAGTGTGGATCACAATATAGTATTTTCACTTTTGTTGTTGTTTGCTTGCATTTTGTCTTCTTTCTCATTTTTCCCCTTTTTAATGTAACTTTTCTTGTGTAGCATGTTAATTGTAGAAGTATGTATAAAAGAAGTGCACATATTTAACATATATTAGATTACTTGCCAACTAGGAGAGGGAGAAAAAATTTTGGAACACAAAGTTTTGCATGGATAAATGTCAAAAACTCTCTATGCATATGTTGTGAAAATAAAAAGTTTAAGAAGGCTGTAAAATAATACTATCAAAATGACTTTGCACAAATTAAACTCTCTTCAGGCCTCAGTTTGTTTCAATAGTAAAATAAGAGAACTGGACTAAAGAATCTGTACAGGTCTTCCCAATTCCAAATCCTACAAAAATCTGTAACATCATGAACAGTAATTATTTTAATAAATCATCAAAGAGAACTAAATGTAGGGTGATTGAAGATGCAGTGCGGTGCAATGGATGGACAAGAATGCTGGACTTAGATTCATAAAAACCTTAGCTTAGATGTTATCATTTATGTAATTTAGTGTCCATGGGCCTCAGTTTTCTCATCTGTAAAATGTGAGGTTGGCTTTGATAATTTTAAAGAACCTTTCCAGCTTTATAATCTATGATCCTATAGAATTTATGATCCAGTAATTTAGGACATATAAAAAGAAATACTTTTATACAAAATAAATAGTAACTACAACAAACTATAGACTAGAAATAAAGTTTACTTTTGGTAAATATTTATTGAGCACTTACCAAGTAAAGAGTACACTGTGTAAGGCAATCCAAAAGCAAAACTCATGAAAATTCATGATAATATATCCATAATGGGTTACTAAAAAAACTATGAATTTGAGAACATTTCTAAATTTTAATATGCAGAAGGGCAGCCATTCCCCATAGTTGCTTTGGAATTCAAAGGATATAATTCATATTTTTTTCTTTTGCTATAAATTAAACATTTTATAATAATTAAGTACATATGCACTTTGCAAAGTGAAATAAAAACTAACCTTTCAGAAAGTTTTTCGGACAATTTCTCAAGGAACTCTGTTACAATCTCTGGGGAAAAAAAGACTTAGTTATAGAAAAATGATTAACCCACTAAAATGAATATAAGCTGATCACTATGAATTTCTACAAATTAAGATAATGCTCCAGGAATAGGGACAACAGTATAGCAAAATTAATGGCTTCTTACCATCTTTAAAGAATTATTTCATTGTCAGGTATTCAACTCCTATACTACTTAGCAGGTAGGTGGTACAGTGGATAGTGTTGGGCCTATAGTCAGGAAGACTAGTCTTTCCAAGTTCAAATTTTGACCCTGGGCAAGTCACTTAACCCTATTTGTTTCAGTTCCTTCATTTGTAAAATGAGCTAGAGAGGGAACTGGCAAATTAATCTAGAATCTCTGCCAAGAAAAACCCAAATGGGGTCAACAGAGTCAATCTAACTGAAAATGATTGAACAACAGCAACAAATTAATTAGCACTTAAGTTTTGCTAACTGAATTTAATTGAGGTGATCACTACACATACTACTGTAGGCAAGAATCCCTTAGAAAAAAAAAAAAACAAAAACCCGGAGTCACCCTTGTAGTCAATAAAAGACCAAGAAAAGTACTTAAGTATAATCTCAAAAATAAATGATATCCATTCAAATCCAAGGCAAACCATTCTACATCACAGTAATACAAGTTTATACTCCAAACACTGATGTCAAAGAAGACAAAGCTGATCAGTTCTAGGAAGACCTATAACATCTTCTAGAAATAATACCAAAAAAAGAGATATCACATTAATCATAGAGGCTTGGAATGATAACATAGGAAATCAAAAGATCTTTGGAATATCAGGCACATTTGGCCTTGAAGAAATCATAGCAAAGGCCAATAGAATTGTATCAAGAGAACAAGCACTCTTTCAACAAACCCAAAAAGCCACTTAATTTATGCACATCACCAAATGGTCAATACAGAAATCAGATTGATTAAATACTTTATAGCTAAAGGTGAAGAAACTCTATAAAATCAGTTAAAATAATATCTATAGGGGCAGCTAGGTGGTGCAGTAGATAGAGCACCAGCCCTGAAGTCAGGAGGACCTGAGCTAAAATCTGGCATCAGACACTTATTGCCTCCTAACTATGTGACCCTGGGCAAGTCACTTAACCCCAATTACCTCAGCAAAACAAACATAAATAAAATAAAATAAAGTACCTAGACTGACAGATCATGAGGTTTCAAAATTCAGCCTTAAATTGACAAAAGTAGAAAAAACCATCAGACCAAACCTTATAGGTCTGACCTAAATAATATCTCTTATGAATATGAAGTGGAAGTGATGAATAGATATAAATAATTAGATCTGGGAGAGTACTTGAAGAACTATGGAAAGAGTTTGGCAATATTGTACGGCAGGCAACAACAAAAACATTCCAACAGAAAAGAGCAAAAAAGCATCAAGTCTGCAACATTCAGCCCTCCTTAAACCCAACTTTCATAGCCACACATTACCATAGCTTTGTATATGGGTTTCTGTCAGCAGGGTGACATCTCTGTTTCTTAGTATGCTATTCAGATTTGCCATAGCTTTCTTTCCAAGAAGCAAGATGTGTTTAATTTCATGGATTCTGTTGATATCTGACCTAAAAATATAAATTCTGACACTATTTCCATTTCTTTCCCCTCTATTTGGCAGGAAGTGATGAGACCAATTGTCAAGGTCTTAGTTCTTTTGATGTTAAGCTTCAAAGACAGTTTGTTTACTCTTAACTTTTCTTAACTCTCAACCATGAGAGTGGTATTACTTGCATATCTGATATTGTTGCTATTATTTCTATGAGCAACCTTAATTCTAGCTTTTTGTTTCATCCAATCTGGCATCTCTAATGACATATTCTGTAATGTAAGGGCTGCAAGATAGCACAGTATATATCGAGTACTAGCCCTCAAATCAAGAAGACTCAACTTCCTGAGATCAAATCTAGCTTCAGATAGAAGCTAAGTAGTGAGTAAATAAAAATAATTGAAAAAACCAAAATGGCAAACTTTCCAGTATCTGTGCCAAGAAAACCCAGATAAAATCACGAAGACTTGGATATGACTGAAATACAATTATGTATGTAAACTAAATAAAGTGACAATATAGAGCTTTGTCATACTCCTTTCCCAATCTTAAACCAATCATTTGTCCCATGTTCAGTTCTAACTGAAGCTTCTTGGCCTGCATACACATTCCTCAACATACAAAATAATCTAGTGTTGCCATCTCTTTGAAAACTTGCCACATTTTGTTGAAATTCACAATCAAAGGCTTTGGTGAAGTCAATAAAGCAGTAGTGGATGTTTTTTCTGGAATTGCCTTGCTTTCTCCATATTTCAGCAAATGTTAGCAATAAGGTCTCTAATTCCTCTGCCTCTCTGAAAACCAGCCTACACTTCTGGTTATTTTTCATTCACATACTGCTGAAGCTTAACTTGCAGAGTCTTAAGCATAACCTTGTGGGTATGTGAAATGAGTAATTTTTTTCTAATCCATTGGCCACTGCTAAATTTTCCGAATTATATGATACTTTAACAACATCATCTTTTAGAGTTTTTAATAACCCCAGCTGAATTTCATCACCTCCATTAGCCTTATTATTACCAATGCTTCCTAAAGGCCACTTAATTTCATTCTCTAGCATATCTGGCTCTAGATCATTAGCCATATGACTGATGATGGTTATTAGTGATATTAAGATCTTTTTTTACCCAGTTCTGTGTATGTATATATATATATATATATATATATATATATTTTTTTTTTTTTTTTGAGGCTGGGGTAAAGTGACTTGCCCAGGGTCACATAGCTAGAAAGTGTTAAGTGTCTGAGACCAGATTTGAACTCGGGTCCTCCTGAATTCAAGGCTGGTGGTCTATCCACTGTGCCACCTAGCTGCCCCCAGTTCTGTATATTCTTACCACATCTTCTTAATCTCTTCTACTTCTGTTAAGTCCCTATCATTTTTGCATGAAACAATCCCTTGGTATTTCTATTTTTCTTTTAGAGATCTCTAGTCTTTCCCATTCTATGTCTTCTTCTATTTCTTTTCATTCTTACTGAAGAAAACCTTATCTCTCTATGCTATTCTCTGGAATTCTGCCTTCAGTTGATTATGCCTTTCCCTTTCTCTTTTTTCTTTCCTCAGCTATTTATAAAGCCTTATAAGACAGACATCTTACTTTCTTGGATTTTTTTTTTGGGGGGTGTTACCTCCTATACGAGACTACCACCTCTTTTCATAGTTCTTCAGGTACTCTACCAGTATCTGAACATAAGTGTATATATTCATCACTTCCACTTCATTTTCATAAGAGATGTTATTTAGGTCATATCTTTAAGGTCTTGTCTGATATTTTCCCCTATTTTCTTCAATTTAAGTCTGAATTTTGCAATAAGAAGCTCACAATATGAGCTAAAATCAGCTTCAGTTATTGTTTTAAATGGCTTTATAGAGCTTCTCCATTTTTGGCTGAAAAATATTTAATTAATCTAATTTCTGTATTGATCATCTGGTGATATATGTATATATGTATGTGTGTGTGTGGAGTGGTCTTTTGGGTTGTTGAAAAAGAGTCCTTGTTATCTTGACAAAACTCTATTCGTCTTTGCCATGATTCCTTTTGTGCTTCAAGGTCAAACTTGCCAGTTATTCCAATAGTCTTTTGATTTCCTGCTTTAGCATCCAATCCCCTATGATAAATGTGGTATCTTTATTTGGTGTTATTTCTGGATGTTACAGATCTTTATAGAACTGATCAACTATTGCAAAGGCAAACTGTTTAACATCATAGTAATAAAAGTCTATGCTTCAACCACTGATGTTAAAATCATTTATAGCTTTGAAAAAAAAAAAAAATCCCCAAACATAGCATAGTACTCAACCATAATATATTATAGAAAACTGCCATTGAGGAAATTCCCTCCACAGATACAACTTAGCAATCACCTCTAATTTAAGTCTTAAGAGTGTTTTATGAGGGATTGAGAGGCCTAAATAACTAAGTCACAATTATATATAAGAGAAAGGGTTTGAGTACTTTCTGATTCCAATGTAGGCTCTTGAACCACTACTCCCTGATGACTCAACAAGTATTTAAAAATTTTTTTAATAATAACTTTTTTTTTTTTTTTTTTTTTGCTGAGGCAATTGGGTTTAAGTTACTTGCCCAGAGTCAAATAGCTAGGAAGTGTTAAGTGTCTGAGGCCATATTTGAACTCGGAGCCTCCTGACTTCAGGGCTGGTGCTCTATCCACTGTGCCATCTAAGCCACCCCTAATAATAGCTTTTTATTTTCACAATACATGCAAAGATAGTTTTCAACATTCATCCTTACATCAAATATTCAAATAATTATAATGATCTTTTTAGAGGTATAACATTTTATTAATAAATTATAGTTGTTATAACCCAAATTTCCATTTTTATGAGTGGGTAAAAATGAGTAAGAAAATTATAAATGATTAAACTTGAGTATGTAAGAATTTTTTTTTTTTTGAGACAGAAAAAACAGTGGGAGACAAAAGAATCTACATTTTTAATTTGTTTCAAGAAGTGGCATGGTAGAGTTCATCATGAGTCTGATCCAACTTCCAATTTTATGCATATGTTTTGAAAATAAAAAGCTTTATTAAAAAAAAAAGTTAGAGTCTGATTTATACACAACTAGTACAGCAAGATGAAAGACCTCTCAAAAACCAAAATGTAGGTGAGGGGAATTTCTTTATGAATAATAAAGCAAAATCTTAAAAAAGAAAAATCAAAGTCAGTCATCAAGCATTTATATCATTGTGCTAAGTGCTAGAATGCAAAGAAAGAAAAAGACAAAAATAGACTGTGCCCTCAAGGAGCTTACACACTAATAGAGGAGACAACATGTAAATAAATAGGACAAATTAAAAAATTAAAGTCTGAAAAAGACTATATTTTTAAAACACAAGACATTATAGTCTTCACTTCTGTATGATTTTATTGGCTGCTGTTATAGGAATTCTTTAATTCTGGATATGATTTTAAAACTTTTTACAATGGATTTGTGTGTTTTTTGCCTCGGCAAAATATGTAATTGTCAAAAAGATTTTATCTTTTGCAATAACACTACATTCACCAAAAAGTTAGGGGTAAATAGATCAAAAAGTAATTGGAAACTAAATAATCTCATCTTAAAGAATAATTGGGTGAAACAGCAAATTATAGACACAATTAATAATTTCACTCAAGATAATGACAATGATGAGACATCATACCAAAATTTGTGGGATGCAGCTAAAACACTAATAATGGGAAATTTTATATCCTTGGAGGCTTACTTGAATAAAACAGAGAAAAAGAAGACCAATGAATTGGGCTTGCAACTTAAAAAGCTACAAAAAGACCAAATTAAAACCCCCCAATCAAATACTAATCTTGAAATTCTAAAATTAAAAGGAGAAATTAATAATATTGAAAGTAAAATTACTACTGAACTAACAAATAAAACTAAGAGTTGATTTTATGAAAAAAAAAAAAAAAAAAAAAACAATAAAACAGATAAACCTTTGGTAAATCTAATTAGAAAAAGGAGAGAGAAAAATCAAATTGTTAGTCTTAAAAATGAAAAGGGGGAACTATCCACCAATGAAGAGGAAATTAGAGAAATAATAAGGAATTACTTTGCCCAACTTTATGCCAATAAATTTGATAACCTAAGTGAAATGGAGGACTACCTCCAAAAGTATAGGCTTTCCAGATTAACAAAGGAGGAAGTAAATTGCTTAAATAATCCCATTTCAGAAAAAAGAAATAAAGCAAGCTATTAATCAACTCCCTAAGAAAAAATCTCTAGGACCAGATAGATTTACAGGTGAATTCTACCAAACATTCAAAGAAAAATTAGCTCCAATGTTATATAAACTATTTGAAAAAATAGGGAATGAAGGAGTCCTACCAAATTCCTTTTATGACATAGACATGATACTGATACCCAAACCAGGTAGGTTGAAAACGGAGAAAGAAAACTATAGACCAATCTCCCTAATGAATATTGATGCTAAAATCTTAAATAAGATATTAGCAAAAAGACTCCAGAAAATCATCCCCAGGATAATACATCATGATCAAGTAGGATTTATATCAGGAATGCAGGGCTGATTCAATATTAGGAAAACTATCAGCATAATTTTATGGCCATATTAATAATCAAATTAACAAAAATCATATTATCATCTCAATAGATGCAGAAAAAGCATTTGATAAAATCCAACATCCATTCCTATTAAAAACACTGGAGAGTATAGAAATAAATGGACTTTTCCTTAAGATAATAAGTAGCATCTATTTAAAACCATCAATAAGCATCATATGTAATGGAGAAAGATTGCAACCATTCCTATGAAGATCAGGGGTGAAACAAGGTTGTCCACTATCACCATTACTATTCAATATTGTATTAGAAACGCTAGCTTTGTAGAAACTGGAAGTTGAATGGATGTCCATCAATTGGAGAATGGTTGGGTAAATTGTGGTATATGAAGGTTATGGAATATTATTGCTCTGTAAGAAATGACCAGCAGGAGGAATACAGAGAGGCTTGGAGAGACTTAAATCAACTGTTGCTGAGTGAAATGAGCAGAACCAGAAGATCACTATACACTTCAACAACAATACTGTATGAGGATGTATTCTGATGGAAGTGGAAATCTTCAACATAAAGAAGATCCAACTCACTTCCAGTTGATCAATGATGGACAGAAATAACTATACCCAGAGAAGGAACACTGGGAAGCGAATGTAAATTGTTAGCACTACTGTCTATCTACCCAGGTTACTTATACCTTCAGAAGCTAATAATTAATGTGCAAAAAGAAAATGGTATTTACACACATATATTGTATCTAGGTTATATTGTAACACATGTAAAATGTATGGGATTACCTGCCATCGGGGGGAGGGAGTGGAGGGAGGGAGGGGATAATTTGGAGAAAATGAATAAAAAAAAAAAAAAAAAAAAGAAAAAGAAACGCTAGCTTTGGCAATAAGAGTGGAGAAAGAGATTAAAAGAATTAGAGTAGGTAATGAGGAAACCAAATTATAACCATAAAGAACCCCAGAGATTCTAATAAAAAGCTATTAGAAATAATCCACACCTTTAGCAAAGTTGCAGGATATAAGATAAATCCACATAAATCATCAGCATTCTTATATGTCACTAACAAAGTCCAACAGTTAGTTACAGAGAGAAATTATATCCCAAAGAAATCTTAAAGAAGGGAAAGGGACCTGTATGTGCAGCCCTCTTTGTGGTGGCCAAAAACTGGAAACTACATGGATGCCCATCAATTGGAGATTGGCTGAATAAATTGTGGTATATGAATATTATGGAATATTATTGTTCTGTAAGAAATGACCAACAGGATGATTTCAGAAAGGCCTGGAGAGACTTACATGAACTGATGCTGAGTGAAATGAGCAGGACCAGGAGATCATTATATACTTCAACAACAATACTGTATGATGATCAATTCTGATGGACATGGCCCTCTCTAACAATGAGATGAACCAAATCAGTTCCAATAGAGCAGTAATGAACTGAATACACTCAGCGAAAGAACTCTAGGAGATGACTATGAACCACTACATAGAATTTCCAATCCCTCTAATTTTGTCCGCCTGCATTTTGGATTTCCTTCACAGGCTAAATGTACACTATTTCAAAGTCCGATTGTTTTTGTTCAGCAAAACAACTTTTTGGTCATGTATACATATATTTAATTTATACTCTAACATATTTAACATGTATTAGTCGACCTGCCATCTGGGGGGGGGGAGGAAGGGAAAATTGGAACAAATGGTTTAGCAATTGTCAATGTTGTAAAATTACCCATGCAAATATCTGGTAAATAAAAACTATTATTTAAAAAAAAAAAAAAAAAGATTTCATCTTTTTTTTTTTTTAATCTAGATAATATTTGCTTCTGATTTTTAAATTGTCCTCTCTTTTTATCCAAGTTAAATGAGACACTGAAAATTCTAGATTTGAGGATTAAGCAAAAGATCCCTGGGCTTCTTGGTCTTCAACATTAAGACAGAATTCCTCATGCATAACTGACTCTCTATAACTATAAAAACTGTCCCAAATGAACTTTTAACATTTAATCACTCAAAGGAAAAGTTACATTAATGGCCATGGAAGGGAGAATAGTTGAACAAGTTGTGGTAATGAATATAATGGAATACTATCATATTGTCAAAAACTGATGAAGGGGAGGATTTCAGAGAAACCTAGAAAAAAATGAACTGAGTAAAGTGAGCAGAAGCAGAAAGAATTTTTACAATAATATGATTGTAAGGAAAAATTTTAAGAGACTTAAGAACTCTGATGAAAGCAGTCACCAACCATGATTACAAAGGACTCAGGATGAAGTAGGCTACCCACTTTACTGTTACAGAAGTGATGAATTCATAGTACAGATGTAGACTTTTTTTTTTTCCCCCAATAAGGGGGAGGAAAGAGAAAAATGTAGAAGTACAGAATAAAAAAGATTAATTGCGCATGGGCCCATTTGAAAGTGAATAGCATAAATCTATAGAAGATGACGTTTACATCATTTTATATTTTCCTCCAATAATATTCTGGGACAAGGAAGAAAGACAGAAAAAGAAAGCGATGAAAATAACTCAAGTTTGGACTAGATAAAAGAAGGTCTTAGGGGTATCATTAAAAATGCCTAACCCAAAACATGTTCAGCCTAGGTTGGAAGCAAGACTTTTGTTTGGTTTTTAGAGCTATAAACAGACAACAATGTTCCATGAGCACTAACTGATCGAGATTTAGCATAGTTATACAGAATTGTGACCAGACACAAAGTTAACCTACCAATTAGTGACATACAGAATTAACACCAAGCTACATAGTAATTAAATATAACTTACAAACAGTTCAAATAGATTATAATTTTTGCTTTTTTTTTTTACACAGCCAAATTGCATTTTAACTTTTCCTCTCTTTTTTATAATCAGAATGAATGTGAACAGTTTTCTCTAACTTAACCTTTTAATAATAATGAGCTTATTAACTTATTAATCTTTAATCTATTAATTTAATTAAAACTACTAATCTTATAATTTACTGACCTTTTTAACAATTATCATGACAACCAACATTACCCAAAGACTAGGGGAATGAATCTTGCTTAAAATCACAATAAAAAGTAGGACTTCAAACTTAGATCAGCAGAGAAGTGGTGTGAAAATGGATATGCAGCCCAGGATTAGGAACAACAACAAAATAAAAATTATGAGAGCATTAAATAGGGGTTTGAGGGCAGGAAAAAGATGACGGTTTAAGATTTACAAAAACAATTTAATGGGAATCCAGGAGACAAAACTGCAACTGAGCTAATATAATCTGTTCCTCATGATCTTTTAATACAACCAGCAGCAGCGGCAGCTCTTTTCTAGATATTCTCCCTAAGCAAACCATATTTTTTAATCTTATCCTTGCTGTCATCACCTCTTTTACTTGCTAAATCATATTTAGACATACCATAAAACAAAGAGGTAAAAATGATCATTTGTAAAAGGATGAACTTTTTTTTTAATTTCAATATCCTTCTGTACTTCTTGATTTTTTTTTTCTGTTAGAAAGAGGAGGAAGATGAAGAAAAATAGATTTTTATAATATTCTCCTTGTAGAATGAGGGCTTGAGATAGAATGTAAGGAAGGAAAATTATTAGTTATGACATTACAAGAGTCCACAAGCTGGAAAGACTTGAGAGTTTCAGCAACATAAATTTAAGTTCTTATAATTCTCTAATATTACTTTTAATTAGAAACAATAAGATAAACCAAAAAGCCCTCAAGACAGCAAGGAATCTGAAATAGGAATCTAAAAGGAAATCTAAAATAATATGGAATCTAGGGAATTTTAAAGGAATGAAATATGGCAACAGATAATTTTTACGAAGAACTGCTCCTTCCCAAGTACTAAACTTCTTTTTAAAAAGTGGTTTGGAATATTACAATTTTACATAATCCAGACTATATTATTCTTTGATTCATTCTCCAATAGAAAAACTATTCATTCTTTCCTCCTTCTCACATACCATGTGCCAACTTAAACTAAATAAAAAAAAAAAAAAAAAAAAAAAAAAATTAGTATAGTATCAACAAAGGGGAAACAAAAATTCAAATGTCACTCATCCTCAAATGTACATAGAAATAAAAACAATACAATTGGGAAAAATAAATCATCAATAGCAATAAAAAGAATAATTATAATATGGAAGCAAACTGAACGAATCACATTAACTGTTTCAAATGTACATAGAGATAAAACAAAACAATTGGGAAAATAAATCATCAATAGCAATAAAAAGAATAATTATAATATGGAAGCAAACTGAACAAATCATATTAGCTATTTCAAATCAATAATCTTATATTGATCAAATAAGTACATGTTACCATATAAAAACTAAATATACTAACTTAAAAATATTTACTATTAGAAGCTAAATTTCACACATACTAAAATTTCTATTTAAAGCTTAAAATGCACGCACATGCACGCAGACACACACAGACACAGAAAACTAAGACGAATATACTTCTGACCTGGGCTTTTAGCTATTGTTCCTTGAAGAGCTCTATGGGCAAACGTGGAATAGCCTACCAATTTTGCAAGATGATCTCTACTGCTAAGTAATTCTTCTAAACAATTCAGCTGGTCAGGATTGGGGTAAAGAAAAACTTTGTAAGCCACTTCTCGTACCTATATTCAAAGAGTAAATAATAATTAACATCAATTACATTATATAAAATTTTATTTAAGCATAAAAAAGGACAAATATCATTATACTATGTGTATTGGATGAGTGATATATAATATCCTTATTAAAAAGGTGTATAAAATGATTACCAGCTATTTGAGGCCACATATTGAACAATGAACCAAACTAGGCTAAGATCTTCGAAGAATGGCTAATACGGAAAAGTGAACTACTATAAAACAATTTTTTCATCTAAACTTTAAAAGAAATCTCTAAAGAGAATTTTAAATAAGCATGGAAATGTTTTAGTGCCTTGAAAAAAATCTAAGACAAAATGATATTATTTCTTAGAGGTCTAGGGCTTAAATTATTAAAGATGAAAATGAATTTATATATTATTTTATAGCTCTAGGTTCCCCATTTGACTTTGTAATGCTAATTTAACTACATGATACAAATAAATTAAATCAAAGTATGTATTATTTATGATAATAATCTGGGTTCATAAGAATGGGTTATTATTATACTTGTTCTCAAATCTGGTTTATATAATACTGAGTTTGGTTTACAATTGTGTTCTTAGTTCCATACAGCTTCAGCCACATGGTCTCCCTAGGTGTAACAGCCACTTACATTAGTTGCCAGAGATGGTGCCTCTGCTAGATGTCCAGGCTAGAAAGAAAGTAGATTCCTCCTAAACCTCATGCTCCAAAGCACATGTCAGTTCCTTAGATGTTGAGATGGAATTTCAGTGCAAACTTCATCCATTTTCACTTCCTGACCTGTATCCTTATGGTTGAAGCAGACTAAAGGATGGGATTCCTCCCTATAGGAGGAAACATTTTACTCATCATCCTCCTGCCATCCTCATCCCTACTGTCAGTTCACACTTTTTCAACTGTTCTGTTTCAAAGATCAGCCTAGGTCTCCCAGTTTCAGACTGATGACCAGAGCTACTGTTCACCACTACAGAAATTAATTCAAGAATTCAATTTCATAGCAAAGAAAAAAAAAAAAAAAAAAAAAAAGGAATGGGAGATAAGAGTGGAGTATTTGAGATTCCAAAGTTAAGGGAGAGAATGTCCTAGGAGTGAAGTAACAGAAAAGAAGGCAGAGTAGGGAGAATGAGAATGATTTACTTTATACTCCAAATTCCAACTTTTTGCATTTTTTATTGTTTTAAAGTTCCCCATTTTCCCAAATGTCCTTTAGCTTTTCATAAAGACTAATATCTTTATACTATAAGTTTTTAAATTTTAATTTAGAAAAATTAAAAATGTTTCCCCTAAATGAGTGCTTTTTCATAATTTTTTGATTATTTTTCAAAAAATGTTTTTGTATTGTTTTCCCTTGGAAAAGACTTCACTTAAGGGATAGTCTAAATTAGAATCAAAACAAGAGTAACTTTTTATTATATCTTTGAAGACATTATTAGTAGCACCAATAAGAATTAGTGACTATTTTTATTATTAGGGTAACTAACATTACAGTTTTTAAAAAAGATATTCCTATAGCAGTGCTGAATTATTTTAAAAATAGTATATGCATCCAGATTAAAAGCAACTTTTAAAATGTGATTTTAAAATACATACCAAATCATCCGAAGACTCTGCATGTAAACTACTGATTAATGCATGATCTCCATCATGTACAAAGTTATAGAGGATATGCTTAGGTAAGAGATGCTTGTCAATTTTGTTCGGAAAGTGGGTTTGCATAATAAAATCACTGCTCAAATCCAAGATCTTAACATTAAGGTCCACTGCTCTTTTACGCTATATAAGAAAGAAACAAAACACAATTTAGTTCAATTAAATTTTAATCATATACAACCAGTTTTTAAAAGATACCCAGTAATTTCAATTTATCCACTAAATGCAATAAGACCTTTTATGGATTTAAATTTAAGTTAATCATAATTTTAATAATGTAATTAGGGGCAGGTAGGTGGCACAGTGGATAGAGCACTAGCCCTGAAGTCAGTAAGACTTGAGTTCAAATCTGGCCGCAGACACTTAACACTTCCTAGCTGTGTGACCTTAGGCAAGTCACTTAACTCTAATTCCCTCAGCAAGGAAAAAAAGAAAAAAAAGGATGATGGAAGAATCAATAAATTTTTTAAAAAATAATAAGTTAATTGTCAATTCTGATGGATGTGACTCTTTCCAATAATATGATGTTGAGACCAGTTCCAATGATCTTGTGATGGAGAGAGTGATCTACACCCAGAGGACTATGAGAACTGAGTGTGGATCACAACACAGCATTTTCACTTTTTTTTTGTTGTTTGCTTGCATCTTATTTTCTTTCTGTTTTTCTTCTTTTTGATCTGATTTTTCTTGTGCAGCAAGCTTATTGTATAAATATGTATATGTGTGTGTGTGTATATATGTGTGTGTGTGATTTAACATACATTTTAACATGTTTAACATATATTGGATTGCTTGCCATCTGGGGAAGGGGTAGGGGGAAAAGGGGGAAAATTTGGAACACAAGGGTTTATAGGGGTTATTTTGACAAATTATCCATGCATATTTTTGGGGGGAAAAAAAGCTTTAATAATAAATAAATAAATAATTTAAGTGCTGAAAGAACATGAGTATTCTTAAAATTTTACAATGCTTTTATGTTTTAATATTATTGTTTAAAATAAAAATTTCTATCATTTGAGTTATATCCCTATTTTCTAAAGATTATATCATGTAGGGAAACTCTAATATCTTTCTAAAAAATTCTCTATCCCAAAGAAATCATAAAAAAGGGTTAAGAACCCACAAGTGCAAAAATGTAGCAGCCCTTTTGTAGTAACAAGGAACTGGAATTGAGTGGAAGCCCATCAAATAGGGAATGGTTGAATAAGTTAAGGTATATGAAAATATTGTAGAATATTATTATTCTACAAGAAATGATGAGCAGACTGATTTCAGAAAATCCTGGGAAGACAAATGAACTGATGTTAAATGAATTGAATAAAACCAAAAGAACATTGTACACAGCAATAACAAGATTATGAGATGATCAACTGTGATGGACTTGGCTCTTTTTAGCAATGAGGTGATTCAAGGCAAATTCAATAGACATGTAGTGGTAAGAATTATATGTATCCAAAGAGAGAACTATGGAGACTGAACGTAGAAAAGCTTTTTGTAATTATTATTTTTGTCTGTCTGTTTTTTCTTTTTAGTGCAAAATGACAACTATGTAAATATGTTTGGAAGAATTGCACATGTTTAACCTATATTGGATTGCTTATTGTCTACAAGACAGGGGAGGGAGAGAGAAAAGAGAAAAATTTGAACACAAGGTTTTGCAAGGGTGAATGATGAAAATTATCTTTTCACATATTTGGAAAAATAAAAAGCTACAGTAAAAAAAAAAAAAGTGAAAACCCAAGTAGAGCATATTAAACAAGAGCTTAGATGATTTGTTTAAAAAAAAAAATTAAAAAGTCAGAAGCTGAAAAAAAAAAATAAACCTGTTCCTTGTAACATCCTAAAAGACAAAATACTAGGCTGTATAGGCTTCCTCAGTATATTTTTCGATCATTATATGGTTCAAAAAGAAAATATTCAGAGATTTACAGAAAAAAAGAGTGGTATAGAAAATACAGAATCTTTTAAAAATGCATTTAAATGAAATATTTCAAAAACAAAGATAGTTGATAGTTAAATCAGAGGATGTACTCAAGGCAGGAAGAATAAACAAAAGGCAAGTGCCATAGTCCAAACATGAGATAATGAGGTCACATACAGGTTGGTGACAAGGTCACAGAAGACAAAGAGATACATATGAAAGATGTTACAAAGGTAAAATTGACAGGACTTGGCAATAAATTGGAAATGGGAGGAGAGATGAGAGACTGAGGAATCTAGAATAACCCCAAGGTTGGAAGTCTGGGATACAGGATGTTGGTGTCCTTGATAGAAAAGTTCAGAAGTGAGGAGGATTTGGGGAAAAAGATGAATTCAGTTCTGGAGGTACTGAACTGAAGAAGTTTGATATGTCCAATAGACAACTGGATACATGAGTCTGGATGTCAGGAAAGAGGTTAGGATTGAATAAATAGATTTAAGACCCATGTACAGATAATTGAATCCATGAAAGTTGTTGAGATCACCAAAAGAATGAAATCAATTGTATATGTAGGATTTGCACTGTAAGGAGACATACAATCTTCTGTGAGATAGGGGTGAAGGTTATACAAAGCCACAACAAATTTATGCTTTTGTATCTCTCAATGAAGACATTCATGAAAATGTCCTCCTGCATGTTTTCCTCTTCTGGTAACTAGATTTCTCAGATGAGTAGATTTTCTTCATATGTAACTGCTATATTAGTCTGCTCCTTCCTTTCATCTAACCTGTTTCTTCTAAATAAATCATATATTCTTTCAAAGTCTTTTTAGTCATGTGTCCTTTCCCACCAACACTCAGAATTACCTAATGACATCAAATTCAGATCTCTAACTCAACTGGTTACTGAGATACTCCCCCTACTGTGTGTACTTATATAACAACAAAGCTTTGGATTTTACTGCGTCTTAGGAGCAGTGTCCTATGAATCTATGGACATCTCTGCAACTAATGGTATTCTTCTTATATTTAACTACCTTCAACGGTTTTTTTCCTTGTTCTTTCCTTTCTATATTAAATTCATCTTGATTAGACTTTTTTTTAAGGCAAAAGCACTTTACTCTTTCTCTTAGGGGCATTCCAACTCTGGTCAGGAACCAATCACTTTTTATATTTTATTCCTATGTTATTATCCTACCAACCACAAAAACCAGACTTATAAATGTAGAATTAATTCCTTTAATTTCTCTAAAGATGGTTTGAGGGACAGATATTTAAATAAGACTTTTATCTATTTTTATATATAATCTTACAAAAGAAGTTCATGAATTCTACTGAAAGGTTCAGCAATTTTCATAGACTAAAGAATTAACTAGTACAAAGAGTATGTTACGGCAAAACACCATCTGAAATAAGAGAACTTGAAAGGATGTGATCCTATAACAACTAATTAATCTATAGTGAAAAAGGATGGAAAATACAGAAATAGATGAAATTTACCTTTTCTTCATCCAAATGGATTCCACTTATCTCAAAATCAAACAAAAATAATTCTGCTACTTTCCTAAAAATAAAATTGTTCTCATTATATATAAGGATTAACAAATATTTTCTCATCATAATTATTTTCTTTGACAAATAAAAATCTAGCTTTAATGTGTGATCCTGAGCAAGTACCATGCTAAGCTTTGAGGAAGATAAAAAGATAAAAAAGACACAGTCCTTTTCAGTTCAAAGAACTTAGGAAGAAAATTATTCCCAAAGAGTCTTCAATGTCTATTTGACTGATCCAAGCATTTCAGAAAAATACATTTTCCAGAATTTGTTTAGACAGGCAAAATTCTTTTTTGCTGGTACATTTATTAAAGGCTAAGCTTCAGTGTAAAAAATTAAATCAACCATCTAGTTGTTTTTGTCTTAAGGATGGTGCTAAAATATCTGCATGTTTAACGGAGTTTCCACTTTTCACTCAGTTTTTAGCATCTTAAAGACCAAATAAATGAACGTGTTGATAACTAATTTGAGCTTTTTATTCATGATGAACAGTATTGTAGTATGGTGAAAGAACACTGAACTTGACTAAGTGTGTGACCTCAGCAAATCATATGGCCTCTAGAAACACAATGTCCTCACTGAAAAATCAAGAAGTTGGTCTACATGGTATCTAAGACCCCTTCTAGTTTTACACCAGAATAGGAAAGGATATCTCTTAATTTAATGATAGAGGGGTAAAAGAATATGCTGCAAGTAAATATGTTAAGACAATTTAATTAAATACACTTATATCACTAATCACATCACTCTTGCTCAAAAACTGTACTGCCTTTTGAATAAAGTTCAGACTCATTTGCCTACCTTTCAAGGCCCTTAATTAACTGGCGGCAACCTTCACTTCATCTAGTTAGCTATTGCCTTTTGTCATGTACTCTATAGTCCAGCCAAACTGACTCAAAAGTATTCTACATTTTCTCATCTCTATGCCTTTGCGTCTATGGTTTCTGTAACTAAAACTGTTTTCCTTAGTCACTTTGTTGGTTTAAAAGCTTGTCCATTCTTTAAAATTCAATGCCACACCCTCTATTAAAGGTTTCCTGATCCTCCTTGCTCTTTAGGTTGCTCATTTATGTCCTTTTCCTTCCCTTTTTTTCCTTGCACTTTGCATAGCATTTTGTTTTATACTTTTCTTATGTACCAAGCATGCATTATAATTTTTAAAATAATAACTATGTATCCTACAGAGGCAATATAATGCAATAGACAGGAGTCTCAGAAGAAACACCTGTTGCCAAGTCCTACACGTGACACACAAATTGTGACACTGGGCAAATCACTTAAACCAACTTTTTAATGTTCTAGGAAACTCTGAGATGAGCAATTACAGAGATAGTGTCTATCTTCATGACAGAGGAAGTTTCCTCACTATGGAGTCTCCTATAGAAATCAATGTCTAGTGCTGGTCCAAATGTGTCTATGATATCATCTCTGCTAAGGCATAGCCCAATGCCTTTGCATACAGAAGTTACTAAGTGGGTACTGAAATATTAAATAATAATAACAACAACAACAAAATAAACAATTTATGTATCCACAAAGCCTAGATCTGACAACCAAAGAACTAGTGCCAATATATTTATTTTGACTCTCTCCAAAACTCACTAATTTAAAACATAACACTGGTTTATATTTGCAAATCTTTTAGTTTCCAAATATGAGATTTCCTATCTATCTTCCAAATAGTAGCAGCTACACAGAATATTAAATTCTTTGAAGCTATGTTGGAAGCTCAGTTCCTTAACTTATGAAAGCTGGCTTGTTTTTGTTTTTTTTAAATTCTTCATGATTGAAAAGTTTCTCAGGAAGACATTCTCTTTCTCTTGGCACATTTAAAAATATCAGGGGGATTTATGCCTATTGAAGACCTAGTATACTATATTGGCTTTCTACATCTATTCAAAATGGAAACAAAATCATACTTCCTGTTGATCACAAAGAAAGCTTCCTAGTTTGTGAAGATCAAAGGTACTTTCAGTCCATCTAAAATGACTAAATCACAAGCAAGGTGCTATTTTGATACCTTTAAAGTGGCTGGTGTAATTTTAAATAGACAACTATTTTGGTATATTATGTGTATTTCCACAGTAAAAAAATTAATAATAATTACACCTAGTAAAGCCAACTATACATAACACTATTTTGTAAATAGAAATTTACTTAGTGCTGGTAACAACAGCTGATCACCAAAGTAGTAAAATGTTAAATATATAATTTGTTGTTGTTACTCACTTGTTTCAGTCGTGTCTGACTCTTTGTAACTCCATTTGGGGTTGTCTTGTCAAAGATTACTGGAGTGGTCTGACAGCTCCTTCTCCAGCTCATTTTAGAGATGAGGTAACTGAGACAAACAGGGTTAAGTGACGTGCTCAGGGCCACATAACTACTAAGTATCTAAACCTGGATTTGATCTTAAGTCTTGACTCCAGGTCTGGTGTTCTATCCAGTGGGCCACCTAGCTGCCTCCAGTTATATAATAATCAAGCTTAAAGTTATAATTGAATAAACTACTTCCCACATGTCATTGGTTTCATCAGATTTCTAAGGGGAATTAGAAGGGAGCTATTTATTTACTTACTCAACAGATAGTAATTAAGCATTTAATACATAAAAGATCCTTTGCTGAATGTTTTGGGGGAATAACATAATTAAAAATATGTCCACCAAGAGCTAGTAGAATTATTGTTATGAAGAAATCATATTGCTGTAGATATGCAGTTAGTTATAAAATGATTTTACCTAATTATGTTACTAATAACAATTCCTTTGAATGTTCTTTTTACTACATTATTTTGAAACCATATTTTCTGTTATTGATTAATCCAACAATGTTTAATGGTAACTTCATGCTCACCCAAAATTATTCAAAATGGAATTATAGTTGACCCATATAGCCAAGAACTACAGGAATAGAAAGCCCTTTCTACTTCCAAATATCATACCTTGTTCAGTTATCTAATTAAACAATAGGGAATCCAAACTAGCCCTCTTATGGAAATAGATAGATTTCACTAATTGACTGTGTTCTTTCAACTCTGTCCTTTGTTTCCTTTATCCAACTTAGCCTTCAAAAGAAATAGGATGGCAGGAAGAGGAGAAAGGCAAGATAAAGAAAGTAAATGGAGGTAGTAAAGAAAGGAGGAGGTAAATACTCACAGAGTAAATGACAATCTTCTCCTTCTTTGAAAAGATGTATACTAACTTCATTCAAAGTGAATCAAAGGACTGGCAAGGACCTCAGAAATCATTTCATCCAACACCACTACATAAGTAAAGTCTAGTTAAGCAAAATTTCTTATTCCAAACCACATACGTGTGATTGGACAAGGATTAGTATGCAAGCATCATGGCTTCCGTTTCACTATGCTTTCCATTATATCACACAGTAATAATTTACATCTTATGTAGGATTTTAAAATTTAAAAAGGACTGCTCTAACAACACTAAAGTGGATATTACAATATTATTATCCTTCATAAATAAGAAAACTGAGACTTAACAGAGTTAAGTGACTTGCCCAGGGTGACACATCTAATAAGTTTTGGATCCAGAATTTTAATCCATATCTCCTAATTCCAATTTAAGCATTCTTGACAGCTCCCTCAACTCTTTTTACTCATGATCATTACCCAAACTCTCTTTCCATCCATATCTCAAAGGAAAAATGTCCTAAAATTTCCTAAAGCTAATCTCTACCCTATCTCCTTGATATCACACACTCCCTCAATCTTCTAGCTCAATCTTTCCTTTTCTTGTATATCACCATTTTCTCCCTTTCTATTGGCTCCTCAGTCATTCAAACATCCTTCTTCCCCCACCAGCTTTCCTAGTAACGCAGAAGAGTAGGTGGAGAGAGTAGTGAACATGAAATTAGAAAGACCTGGTTTGAAATCCCACAAGGATCTTCTGAACTTGTCCTAAATAAACCAATGAGATGGTCAAAGATGGCCATGGACAAAATCCTAACTCTTCTGAGCCTCTGTGTTTTTCACTGAAAAACAGTGTATAGATTTAATTCTCTGATCTACTTCATACAGTAGTGTGAAGCTCAAATGACATAATAAATAGAAAGCTCTTGGCAAACTCCAGAGGGCTATATGACCAGGTATCTTTCTCCTCTTCACCACCAACCTTCTGGGAAAAGCAATCTCTGCCCAATACTTTCACTTCCTCTCACTCAGTCATTCCTTAACCTTGGTGATCTGACTTCCATCACAACCACTGAAAAATTACTTTTCATTTCCCAAAGGTAGTTAATTTTATACTATTTTGTATAAAACAAATCTGCTTTGGCTTAGACTTTTTCCAAAAGATAATCCAAATGTAATACTTGTAACAGTGTCAGGACTTAAAGAGAAGTAGATTTGTTCTTTTCAACATTGGAAGGCTTGTACCCTCCATCTTGTATCTTCCTAAGCATCAAGCATAGTATGTGCTTACTATTACTGAAATAATTTAGAAATTAAGCTGCTCAGCTTTAAAATACTAAATTGGTCAGAGTAAACTAAATAATATGCCATCAATCACTGGAGCTTGACCTTACCCTCAATCCTTGGAAATGGATTTAATTGCTTACAGATACAACAGTTAGTTTTATGAAAGTTTGTTTTAGAAATAGTCTAATATTACGATTACAAATATCTCTTGCTTCCCTTAAAGATTCACAAAAACATAAAAAATGTTAAATATAAGTTAATAAACAAGTACCTGGTTTCAGGATCAAGAGAAGCCACAAGTTTTTCATCTGATAATAATTTTTTCAAACTTTGATATAATTCCACATTTGTATTTAATCTAGAAAAATTATAAATGAAAAACAAATAGATTAGTATAATTTCAAATCCTAATTTATTATTATTTAGAGAATAAAATTCAATTCCATAGTGTACATGAATAAAACTCAAGGATTTTTTCATTTAGACTATGAATATTATAACCATAGATAATTATCCCACAATTAATTACCAAGTCAAAGTTCAAAGTTAAGAGCAGTGTTAGGATAAACCTTTCAAAATTGAGGTATAAAAGTTTCAACTATTATTTTCTGTGGGAGTAGAGAATAATTGTGCTTGTTAACATGTTTATTAATGTCCTAGATTAATATATAAATCATTTGCTCATTCTATTTGCAGATGTCATGAACCTGGGGGGGAAATCTAGAAAGATTTTGGCACAGACTTGAATAGATCAAATCAAAGAAAATAAAAGGAATAATATAAAGTTCTACACTGGCATCAAAAAATCAACTTCAGAATTGCAGGATGGAGGGGAAAGTATGACTGGACAACGGTTCAGATCTTGAAATTTCATTAGTCAACATGAGAATCAATAATATGAGATCACAGGCAAAAAAAATTTAATTGCATTCTTGGCTATTTTGAGAGCTGAAGTAATTGTTCCATTATACTTTGTCTTGACTATATCTAAGCATCTTATTCAGTTCTGGATACCACATTTTAGGAAAAATTTTGACATTCTGAATATCTCCAGAAAATAATAAACAATATTTGGTTTATTGAATGATTTGGTTAGTAGCTTTAGTGAATGTTTGAAATGGTGAAGGAATCAGAAGTTATGCCATTGAGCAGGAGTCCCCAATGGCCTGCAAGCTAAATCTGGTCACATTTCTAAATACAACAAAATTTTATTTTAAAATGTAAAACTTGTTCTTGGGTCTCAGTTTAAAAACGGGGGAGGGTGATAACTGGACATATTATCATGCAGTCTGCCAATCCTTACCATAAAAAACTGACTGAAGGAAAAAGAATTAGGAAGCAAAGGGGGGCACTATAGTTGTTTTCAAGTATTTGAAAGATTGTCAAATAGAATAATTCGATTTGTTTTGTTTGACTGAAGAGAACAGAACTAAATGATGGAAATCCTGGTCAGTCCCAACTGGTATGAAGGATAGTTAATTGTCTTTCACAAATCTGTGCCTTTGATTATTGTCTAATGCCTTCCAGATTACCAGATTGTTCCTCTAATGCCTGAAAATTAAGATAATAAAAACCATTCATCAGGAAGCCTGCAGAAAAACACATTTCATTCTACTAGCCACTAGTATGGTATCATAGTTATGGAAAGATAACTATTAATAGTAGCTTACAATTATGTATATGTGTTACAGCATACAAAAATGCCATCCTAAAAACTACCTTATAAAGTAGAGCATAAATTACGGAGAGCTCCAGAGGTAAAAGTTCAGGAACTTGGATTTAAGTCATAGCTGCAATAGTTAACTAATTCATTGTTTAAATAACTTGTACAAAGTCACTAAGTTAGTTAACTGTTGGAACTATAACTCAAATCCAGGGGTTCTTTCTACAATACATTACTGTCTAAGGATTCCTCTCAGCTCAAGGTTCTATACCATGTAAAAGGGAAAAAAAGTTACTGATCACAGATTTATCAATGAAAAGGACCTAATGCTACAGGTAATAGTCAATCTAGTCCAAACTCCTTATTTTACAGCTGAGAAAAAATGAGGCCCAGCAATTTCAGCAGATTAAGTGACTTGCCTAATGTTACTCAGGTAGTAAATAAAGGCAAATCTTTGATTTTCGTCTTAAGAAAATTTTAAAGAAATAAATATGAGGTAATTTTTTAGTTGGAATTTAGCTAAGAGCTAAAAAAATAAAAAATAAAAATTCTACATCTAGATTCATGGTTGTCATTAAATCCAACTGAAGTCATTTGATTGAAAATATAATTTCTTTATGGCTTGCAGTGCACATACATCAATATAAATCATCTTCAGCTTCTTCAACACTCATGATTTCATTAGTTGATATTTCCAGGGATACACCATCCTTCTCTTCAGTCTTTCATGGTTTCATATGTTGATGAGGCCAAAAGTTAAAAAGACCATTTAGAAAAATGAAAAGTCCCAGAGAATTTGAGTAAATAATAATGAACATTAATTAGCCTGGCTAATAAGCAATAAATTGATGGTCACTGGTTTCTCTCAGTAATCAAAGACCCCTAATAGAGAAACTGGTTAACAATTAATAAGGGGGTGAATACTTAACTTGCATAGGTGGGCTAAATTTTCAGTTCCTCCTGGTGAGAAATGGCATGATCATGAGACTCAGCCACCTCCAGCAACCTAGACAAAGGAATACATCTCTACCCAGACTCTACTCTGTTTGGTTTTCTCCTAAATGTGTTAGATTACCCTAAATTCTAATGGAGAGGAGCAAAGATATGGGTTTTCTGCTTTGGAACTAGAATTCACCTAAATTAGATTCTGTTTATATTTTAAACAGAAGCAAGGTTTCCAATTAGGTAAAGTCCCATGTATCCAGCATGTACCCCAAGAATTAGACCAATCTCATCTATGTCTTGTCCAAAGATTGATTTATTTACCGAGACTGTATTCCTCTGAATAAGGAAATAAAAAAGCCTGGATCCTAATTAATAATAGACGGTTAATTTAAGAGAAAGTAATAATTTTGCTTACCAACAACCAACCCTTTGGAGATCAATCTTTCTTACTAAGTAGCCTGATCCTTTGACAACAGCTTGTTTCTTGGTCTTTCTAGTTCAGCAGGACCCTCCAAGGCTAGTACTCCGTTACCACTGAGTTAATTTCATGCCACAATGAAGCCTTAGAGTTTAACTTTAAGTGAAAGGTAATTTTCAGCTACTACTATGTTAGCTAGTACACTTCTCTCACTTATATTAAGTAAATGCAGATATTTTTATAATTTGCAAGTTCTAAAAATTTATCATGGTTTCTAACAGCAAGTACACATAAACAGGAAAGGTGACTGTTTCATTCCCACACAATATAAGCTACTTGAAGCAGTTGTGGCTTACTATATCTCAACAGGAATCAATAATATCTAGTAATACTCTTTTATCCTGTCAGCTTTACCAGGGAAATTTTCTTGGTTCCCAAAGCAACTCTAACACTCCTCCTGATATAGATCTTAGGGACACTAAGTATTGACATTTCACAAGTCAAAACGAAACTGTACAAATATTAGAGGCCACAGTTATTGCTTACAGGCTCAGGAAATTGGGTTATATTTGTTGTGTTTTACTGGCACATACTACTTAATCAAAGCAACAATGGAGCAATCCAAGTTCATCATTCTAACAAAATGATATACATTCTTTTATGTGGCATCTAATGCTTTTATTGGCAACACTTAAGTATTAAAAGAGAAAAGATTGTTATTGTGCAATCCCAATATTTTATCAAATATGAAAACATACTTTTCTACCATGGTACCAATGTTTCTGCAGGCTTCTTCGGCTGCCTCTCTGTATGCAGGGTCAGGATGAGCAATTTTCACAAAATCAGCCTAATAAAAGGGAAAGAGAAACCAAGAGGGGATATGATGGAAAATAACTTTCCAGGATTTAAAACAGATAAAAATTTATCTTTTAAAATGGTCATCCAGTAGTTTACATCTTATATTTGGTTTAACCAATCTATTTTTTTTCCTCTAAATTGGTTTAGTAAAAGCTGGTAGTTAAGTATTCTGTGCTCCAAAGAAAATATTTTCAGCTTATTTTCAGTTTGGCAGAAAAATTTTATTATGCCAAAGAAATTTTCAAATCATGCTTTTAAAAAATTGTTTTTAATAAATTCAGCTCTTTATCTAAAAATGTGAATTTGAAATAATTCTCTCTCCATATGTGTGCATTTTCCTCTACTAGTTTATACTTATTAATTCAGTACCACAAAATAACCTTGCAAAGCAATAGTATTTGCAATATATATTAGATCTAAGAAACTTCATCTGACAGTATGATTATATTTCTTTTCCTCTCTCATCTCAGCACTTTCTATACAGGACTTTTAGAATCTCCACCTTCAATCTGGGATTTCTATACTAATGCTATGAAGGGTTACAATGAATATATTCAGAACTTGATTAAATTATTTTTGATTTCTTCAAAAAGCTTAAAATGAAGATGTAAGTGAAAAAAATTTAAGTTACTAGCCTTAAAACAATTTTACTTTTAATAGAAACAAACTACTATCTCAATAACTACAAAATGCTTTGTTAGGCTTTTCTTTGTGAAAGCAACGGTAATGTCACATGCAATAAATATATAAAATACAATCAACACAAGGTTATAATACATTTTTAATGCACATAATTATGTAAATAAATATCGGTGGCATTCTTTTAATAGCAACAACACAGTAGAATTAAAGTGCATAAAATGTTAATTAAGCAGAAATGTACAAAGTAATTTTTAATTACCAAGTATAACATACTAGAGGCAATATAACCTCTTAAAAGAGAATAACAGTTCTTGAAACTAGAAGATGCCTTAAAAACTAATCCAATCTTTTCATTTTACAGATGAGGGAATTGAGGCCCAGTAAGGTTAAGGATCTTATACTCAATAACTAGTACTTAACATTAAAGAAAAACTTTGGCCATTTAGCATAATGGTGAGGGAAATAAGGTAAATGAATCTGAATCCCCCCCACACACACATCACTGCTTTATTATTTCTGAGAAATAACTTTGCCATTCTACATTACAAATTTAAGATAGAAGTGGTATCATGGTACCATGATACAAAGAGGAGTCAAACACAACTGAATTTGAACACAACCTAGTTCAATAAAACTACTCAGTTACAAGGACAATCTTACTGGTTGCTTTATATTGAAATATTTAAAATTTTTTATTCTAATAACAATCATATATACAAAATTTGGATGATCAAAATTTGTTCTGAGATTTCACATACTTTGAAACTGACATTTAGATAAGATAAAAGGTTGAAAAGTAGCATTTTATTCTACAGTTAAGAGTAAGGAAAAAAAGAATCAAAATAAACTTTAATGCAATTAAATGAAAGCAAACATCTGGCAAAAGTTAGGAAAATAAGCACGCTAAGAAACTATAAGTCCTTATTAAGCAGCAATCCAATTTCTCAACCAAATGCCTGTGCTGTCAATTCTTTAGTATTTCCAGGGAATTTTAATGTAAGCAACATTTGCTTTCAAGTTTTTATTGATATAAGCAAGTTATGTGACAGAAGCATTTCACTGATATTATGCAGTATTCAATCAATAACACTCATTCCATATACAGTTGATGAAAAATACTGTCCTTGCCCTCAAGGAGCTTACAATCTATTTTTTAAACTCAAAAGCAGACCTTTCAGCAAATTAAAAAATTTCCTCCAACCCCAGGAGATTTGGAGCAAGTGTATTCTGGTTATAGAGGTGATAGCAACTTTAATATGACAGGAAAAAGGAAGCAGGAAAAGCTAATAAACAGATAGGACGGGGAAGCTAAACAATTTTTGAAACTTTCCTAAGCCAGATCTTCACAGCATTTGCAAAAGGCTATGCTAAAAAATGGAGGTAAATACTTCTATTAAATGCAACCATAATATTCAAATGACAAAGAAAAAAACACCACCAAAAAAATCGGTCCAATGACAAATATTGATAATCTTAAATGACCTAGCATTTTGGACCTGTGTGCCACTTCTTCCCTCCAAAAATATGAATAAGAATTAACATTTTTTGGTCCTAACAGGTAAATTATAAGTCAGAATAACACTAATAGAAGTAAAGAAGGCTTGTGTGTTTACATCAATAAAAAAAGGCTAAAGACACTCTTTTCAAAAATGTCACATTTGATTTTAAAAACTTCATTCTAACGCAATACAAATGATCACTCATTTACTCTTTCAAAAAATTTTCCTTTATATTTCTATGTATTATAAAGATGTTACTAAAGAGTTGCATACAAGTCAACTTTTTTATAAATTAAATTTTATCTTAAAGGTAAGAAGGAAATTTTTGACATAAAGGTAGATAATTTCTTACAGTGTAAATCTTTCTGTCATGAGAATAAGGGGTCTTCTAATGATGTCTTGTACATCTGCAATGCTAACTGCCAAGTTCCCTTAAAGCAGTAAATACCTAGATTCTTTTTTTCATGGTCTATATATTTTCAGCTGCACAACAAATCGTAAATATTCTTATAAGAATAATATCGGAGAATCTGTTTTTTTTTCTCAAATACAATTTTCCAAATAGATATCTGTGTACTGTAGTATATTAACACCACTATTGACAGAAAAAAATAACAAATGTGGCTCAAATTAATTTTTTTATTATTATTAAAGAGAAAAGTTCAAGCCTTAAAATAGATCTTACCAAATCTGCCACTTTGCACAAGGCATCTGAAAGCTGATCAAAGATATACACAGTTTGTGGTCCAGGTGGTGTAGCACATGCACTCTCTACTAGAGACTCAGTTTGTCTTAGGGCTTTTTCTTGTGCAACAAAAAATCCTTCAGGAGAACTTAGCTCTGGGACACCAAACAGACCCTAAAATTCAAAGAATATTTTCAATTTATGACCAAAATATGAGATATAAATTTTGTCAGTACTGTTTCCAAAGGCAATCCTATTTTCAGCTGCTTCATCCCATTATTTTTACCTTTATTACCTCTACATCTCCCACATTAAAACACTCATCTCATACTAGAGAACAACAGCCTTACCTGACTTGTTCTACCTAAGTTAGATCAATCGGTATTTTTTGTAAAAAAATCAAAGTTTTAAAATAAATAATTAAAAATCGGGTTTTTAATAATTAGATTAAATCCTCTGAATCTCCTTTTCTCCTATCACATTCTATGCTAACCTTCAAACAAGGAGTTTTCTCAGATATCCTAATTTATGGAATCTCACTTCAGATATCATATATTCTAATTCATTACTGAATAAAAATCCCCTCTACAAGATTCCCAATGAGTAATAGAACCAAAGCAGCCCAATGTACTTTTAAAAACCCCACTTCTCAGTGAGCTTTTCATTATACTAAACCTAAATTTGACTCAAAAGCAGCACCTCACTGCTTCTAATTCTGCTCTCTAGGGCCAAACAGAATTAAGTCCATTCTTCTGTCTCTTCCTTTTCTGAAAAAACAATGACAGTACCTTTATGTAATCTTTTCTATTTTAAGTTTTATAAATGAAAAACATTTTTTAAATCTGTAAACTTGTTTATAATATCTGATCGTGAGCAACATTATTACTAATCTTGATCTTTGAAACTGCTTACGTTTATAAATTACTTTGGAGTTACAATGTCTTTTGTATATATTATTTCACTTGATCCTCACTACATGTTTTATACTACGCCCCTTACACAAGAGAAAACTGAAGCTGACAGAAGTTAGGTGACTTGGTCAAGGTCAGACTGAAATGCCAAAGGGAGCATTCAAACCCAATCTAATTCTCTTTGGGATTCCCAAAAGATTGTCTATAAATTCTAGAAAGATTAAAGAAATCCATTCCCTTGCACAAGAATGAGTATTCAGCCTAGATTTCCACCTTCATAAAATAAATTTGCAATTTTTAAAATGCATTTATGAGGGAACACCATGCATTGTAATATACCTTTTTGTATTTCCTCCACAGGGCTGCTAAGTTGTGTGACCCTGAACAAGTAATTTAATCCTGTAAAATGAGCTGGAAATGGCAAATGAGTTGGCTACAAATGAAAAGAATGAATAACAAAAATGTCCTCTGCACCAGTTCTTAAACCTGTGTCATAGACCATATTTCCCCTTCTTCCCCTCCATTAGCCACCCAAAATCTATGGACCTCTTATAAGAATGTTTTTAAATAAATAAAATGAAATACATAGGATTGCAAAGGAAATCAATTATAATGTAATTATTAAAATTTTTATTTAAAAACAATTTCATGAACTTAAGGATAGGAACCCCTACTCCAGTTCGTACTTTTCTTGAGGGCATAATTTTGACTTTCTTTCCCGGTGCTTTACATTCTGCACACATTTTTTTTTTTTTTTTTTAAATATGAAAGCATCAGAGATGATTAGCGTGAGTCTGCCCTCTTTCTAACATGTTATAACCCTCCCCCCACCCCCAATCCCACAGATGGTATTTGAGTGTTGTTTTAATCAGAAAGTTAATCACCCTGCAAGTTAATGATAAACCTTCCTGAACTGAGAAACTCAGGAAGTTGATACTTAGGAAGTCAGTATCCCTTCTAGGTGAGACATGAGAGATGGACTGAAGCTGGCATAGAATCCAGGATCACACAAGGAATGATGAGCAGGACTTTATCCAGGGATAATATTTTTAACCAAAATATAGGCAGGGGTCTATTGAATTAGACAGACCTCAATGGAGGGCAAATGAGAAAACATGTAGTTACTCAGTATGAAGAAGCTCAAAGTGCTTTGCAGAGGTCTGCATCAGGAGAGAAAGAACCTATACTCAGGAAATCTAGATCCACCCATCAGTGTGGAAAGTTGCTGTGTGTTGAATCAAATCCTCATAGCTTTATAAATTTCCAAGTTTAAGATAGTAATCAGAGGACTATTTTCTTTATCATTAGGAAATAAAGTAGATTTGAACAAGGACGGCTTATCTAGAGATAAATATAAGGAGAAAAAGGAAATATACTATAACATATTTCAGAAAAGCATGTTTATAGTTAGTAAGAACATCTTGTACTAACCAGTGGTTTATATCTGATATGAATCAATTCTACCCTAATTTCACCTTCTAGAAACAAACTTCTTGAAAACTCTCTATCAGTTGAGCCACCAAGGATCAATTAAGATCCAGCTCCTTAAACAGTAGTTCACCACCCCATATGTGGAGGTGATAAAATGATTTATCATCAGCAAATTATCTATTTAATATACCTACAGACCTGGGGTCATGTAAAAATTTCTTGGGAGGAGAAGGGTTTCAAATGGAAAGTTTATGAAGCCCTGACGTAAGATACCTACTTCCCAACTCCAAGAGTGTTATTTTATCCTTTGTGAGGGGCCTTCCTCCACTGAAGCATATTGTAACATTCTTAACCTAGCAGACACAATTCACAAAATACTAATAATTAAAACAATTCATGAACTGATGATCAATCAGCCTCTTCAGATTAAGTTGGGCTGATTAGTCCTATAATGGAAATCCTAGCTGGCTATAAGATCTGCCAGTATTCAGGGCTCCACTGGCTGGTCTTCAAGAATCCATCAGGGTATCAATTGGAGAAAATTGATTTATTCTGATGGAAGTGGAGATCTTCAACATAGAGAAGATCTAATTCAGTTCCAGTTGATCAATGATGGACAGAATCAGCTACACCCAGAGAAGGAACACTGGGAAATGAGTGTGAACTGTTTGTATTTTCGTGTTTTTTTTCCCCCCAGGTTATTTTTACCTTCTGAATCCAATTCTTCCTGTGCAACAAGAAATTCAGTTCTGCACACATATGTTGTGTCTAGGATACACTCTAACACATTTAACATGTATGAGACTGCTTGCCATCTAAGGGAGGGGGTGGAGGGAAGGGAAAAATTGGAACAGGAGTACAAGGGATAATGTTGTAAAAAAATTACCCATGCATATGTACTGTCAAAAAAAATGTAATAATTATTAAAAAAAATAAAATCGTGTAACCAAAAAAAAAAAAAAAATAGAATCCATCAGGGTGTCATATAATGTCAATATGAGACAGCAGAATAGAACTTTAGTAGAGGATGGTGTGAGATTATTAGTTAAAAAAGAAAAAAAAAATCTCAGAAAAACAAAGGCATTCCCCGTGGTTCTTTATATTAGTCCTCTTCCCTATATTCTTTACTTGGGAGAAAATACTTAAAAGCCCTTTAAAATCTCCAGATGCAAATGCACTAATTTCCTACCAAACTGGACTGCTCCTGCTGTCCCTCAGTTTTTGCATAAGCGGTCCCCATGCCTGAAATGCTGTCCTTACCCCATCTCGCCTTCAACTCTATAATTACTTTGTGTTCATTCTGCATATATCTTATACTTCACTTTCTGTGGATGTGTTACATCCTGGCCAGCTATGTGACCCCCAACCCGTCACCCCTCTGCACCTTCCCTGTGAAAATGGGGAGTGCACACACTGCTGGACTCACAGATATCCTGTGAAGTCCCTGCTTGATAACTCTATAATACTGAGTAATTATTGTTCTTCCCTTCTTGCGTTACTTCCCTCTGGCCCATAAATGCAATCCTGCTCTAGGAGTCGGGTGCAAGGTCTCCCTCTCCCCGCCCCAGGCGGGTAAAACTTCCCAAACACCGCGAGCATCCAATCAGCGCCTCAGTCTCCCAAGTTCCCTTAAGGAAAGGTAGAGATTAAAAATGAAAGATGCAGAAGGTTCTCATTCCGGGAGAGGTAGGGGCGGGCTGGCCCTAAAAGCAGATTTAGGGGTAGAAAGGCCTTAAGCGGGTACCGCGTCCCCATTTTGCTGAAGAGAAAACTGAGGCCCACTGAAGGGAAGTGACTGGCCCAAGGTCACAGGGCGGTCACGGGCAGCGCAAGGACGCGAACGCCTCACTCCCCGCGGAACGCTTTTCCCAAGCCGCCCCTCGAGGGCCGCTCACCCGGCGCTCTCCGAACAGCTTCTTATGCTCGGGCTGCGTTTTGACATTGAAGGCGGCTCCGACCGGAGACCAGCTGGTGCTGACCCAGCGAACCCGATGGAGGCCGCCGAGGCCCAAGCACCACAGCCTCCTGGCCTTCAGCATGCTGAGCCCGGCAGCGTGCTCCCCGGCACGCAGTCCTCCGGACAGCTACTCGAAGTTCCTTTTGCCCAGCGCTCCACTCCAGCCAGCTCCGCTTCTCCTAGCAGCAGCCCCACGAGCTCCAGAGTCGCACGCCGCCGCTACCGCCCACTTCCGGCTTCGGAGTGGGTCGGGAAGCGTGACATCATCACGTAAGCGGAGAAAAACACACAACGCGCACCTCCTTTCCTGCTTTTTCCTGCGCTTTCGTGTACACGACCCCCTGTGGCGGGAGTTAGAAACGGATGGGAAAACTAGTTAATTCTGCAGATGCAAGCTTTTTTTTTTTTTTTTAAAGGGGATGATAGATCAGGACCTCTTAAAACTTTTTCCTCTAGCGCTCCCTTAGAGAAATTTTAACGGGTCCCAGGGTATATAGGTATATAGAATAGGTAGTCAAAAGTTTACTGACAATAAATCGTGAACTTATTTTAAAATAATTCTTTGGCATACATACAATTTTACCATTTGTGAAAGACAAATTTGTAAATTTGCATACTCATGAGATGAATGTGCATTTGATAGTGCAGGACACAGAGAGACTGCTGTTGCCATATTTTTCAAGATGTGTGATGTGACTTACTCTTTTTTTTTTTTTTTAATAGTTTTTGTTTACCAGATCTATGCCTGGGTAATTTTACAACATTGACCATTGCCAAACCTTTTGTTCTTTTGTTTTTCCCCTCCTCCCCTCCATGGCAGGTTGACCAATGCATGTGAAATATGTTAGAGTATAAATTAAATACAATATTTGTATACATGTCCAAGCAGTTGTTTTGCTGTACATTTAGCCTGTGAAGGAAATCCAAAATGCAGGCAGACAAAAGTAGAGGGACTGGAAATTCTATGTAGTGGTTCATAGTCATCTCTCAGAGTCCTTTCGCTGGGTGTGGCTGGTTCAGTTCATTACTGCTCTATTGGAACTGATATGATTCATCTCATTGTTGGAGAGTGCTGCATCCATCAGAATTGATCATCATATAATATTGTTGTTGAGGTACATAATGATATCCTGGTCCTGCTCATTTCACTCAGCATCAGTTCATGTAAGTCTCTCCAGGCCCTTCTGAAATCATCCTGCTGGTGACTTACTCTTTACCAAGGTGAGGAAGAATCCCAAACTGTTCTCCTGGAATAATGTAGTCAGGCTCTACGTTAATTTATCCATCCTGTCTCCACTCTAGACAAGAGCGTCTAGTTAGCTTCTTTAAAAACATTCACAACAACCGTTGAGACCACCTGGATGGAGCTTAGGTCACCCAGACTGTGTTATTACCATAAGTTAAGACAGTTGTAAACTCTATCAACCCATAATTGCATACAAAAAGGAGGCTAGCTTTCTCAGACTGTCTCATAGGCATCTCTTTAGAAATGATGGGGGCCTGGTTTGCCGGGTACAGTTCTTTGACACTCTCTCTCTCTCTCTCTCTCTCTCTCTCTCTCTCTCTCTCTCTCTCTCTCTCTCTCTGTCTCTCTCTCTAGTTCCCATGTTTGCATGGGAGAAACCCGAAAGGGTATCTTTCCCCTGTAAAAGATCTCTTATGTGAAGATTTTGCTAAGTTCCTTTCAAGGCTAAGCCCACTATGAGGCTCTTTCTCTGTCTCTGTCCTGTCTCTGTGTGTGTATGTCTCTGACTCTCTCTTTCATAGTGCCTTCTCTTTAGTGCTGCCTTTCCTTACTCTGGCTAACTGTGGTTTGCTAAACTCCTATAAATTCCTATATGAATCTACCCTGCCAGTCAACGGCTTACTCCCACCTCATGGAGTACTTCCTTTTTCCTGGTTAGCTGTGTTTCCCTGGGGAACTTGTTTCTTCCCTTCTAATATAGTTTGCCACTCCTGGTATATTTCAGCTATTATTTTTGTCTGTAACCTTTCCCTCTAAAATCACAGGCGTTCTCAAACTACGGCCCTCGGGCCATATGCTGTCCGCTGAGGACGTTTATGCTGCCTGCCCAGTTATGGCAAATGGGTTGAGGAACGGAGACAGAGTGTGAGGTTTTGTTTTTACAAAAACAAAAGAGAAGCTTTGGGACAGATCACTAGCTCAGTTCCTAGATTGACTTCAGAGTCAATGATTTACAAACTGATAACACAGGGATTAGAAAAATGCTTTTGTGCTGCCTTCAAACACAGTCAGAAAGCTTCTATCTGTAAATATCCATCGGAAGACCTTTCAAGGGCAGGTAGGTGGTATAGTAGATTAGGTGCCAAGCCTGGAACAAAAAGATGCATTTCCCTGAGTTCATCTCTAGCCTCAGACACGTGGGAGCTGTGAGATCCTGGGCAAGTTCTTTAACTCTGGTATGTAGTTCAGTCATTCAGTCCTGTCCAACTCTTTGTGATATCACTTGAGGTTTCTTGACAAATATACTCGAATAGTCTGCCATTTTTTCTCTAGCTCATGCTACAGATGAGGAAATTGACAGAGTTAAGTGACTTGGCCAGGGTCTTACAGCCCATAAAGTGTTTGAGCTGAAGAATGAAATGGCAAATCATTCAAACAAAAATAATAGATGCAACCAACTATGTACAACATGGTATGTATATGCATATATAGGATACATTGGAGATGATCAAAAGAAGGAAGCAATTAGCATTAAAAGGGATCAAAAAAGGCTTCTTATAGAAGACTTTTAACTAGGACTTGAAGGAGCTGGGGAACCCAGGAAGCAAAAATGAGGAGGAAGAACATTCCCAGCATGGCAGAAAGAAGCCAGGTTATAAAGGGCTTTAAAGGCCAAATGGAGAATTTTCTATTTCATCATAGAGGTAATAGGAAGCTATTGGAAAGTAACTTGCTGCAACTTGTGCTTTAGGAAGACCAATTGGACAAGTGAGAGGAAGGACCTGAATGGAGAGAACCTTGAGGCTGGGGACCAATGATAAGGCTATTGCAACAGTCCAAGAGTGAGGTGATAGGGAAGGTGGAGGCAGTGTCAGAGTAGAGGAGATATAGGTGAAAGATGTTATGAAATCGAAGGCCTTCATAACAGAATGATTATGGAAAATGAGAAAGCATGAGAAGTCATCGATAACAAGCAGGTTGTAAGCCTGCAAAATAGGAAAGATAGTGGTATCCTTAATGATCATAAGGAAAATTTGGAAGGTGTGAAGATTTTAGGAATAAGATAATGAGTTTTGGAATTGTTGAGTTTAAAATAGTAATAAAACATCTAGTTTAAGATACCTAACAGGCAGTTGAAGATTTGAGACTGGAGGTCAGCTAAGAGGATGGGACAGGATAAATATATTTGAGCATCATGAGAATAGATATAATTGAATCTATGGAAGTTGGTGAGATCATCAAGTGAAATAAAGGAAGAAAAAAAGAAGGTCCAATACAGAGTCTTGTGGAAAATCAATGAGCATGGTCTGGAAGAGAATCTAACAAGGGAGATTGATAAGGAGTTAGATGGGTACAAGGAGAACCAGAAGAGAATAGTGTCACAAAAACCTAATGAGAAAAGCATAGAGGAGAGGAGGGTGAAAAATAATGTTAAAGACTACAAGACTGAATTGGCCTTGGTACTCACATCTGTTAGTAACCTTGGCCCTTTCTTCCCCCCTCCCCACCCCACCCTCCAAATTGAACCCTCTGACTGGAAGGCAGAGCCTTGAGCTCCAAAATCTCCATTTAAGAAGGGCCTGGACCCAGGACAATCTTCTCTGCATTTCCAATCACCAGCACTGCATTTGGATTTCTTTTCAATCTCCAATTCATTCCTCACTTTCCTGCTTTCTAGCTTCCTTTTGTCTTCCCCCCACTAGAATGAAAGCTTCTTGAGGACAGGGACTCTTTTTTTGTATTTGTGTCCCCAGTGTTTTTCATGATACCTGTCAAAAGTAGACAATAAATGTTCACTGACTAGCTGACAGAGGTAAGATAAAGTTTGAGAAAAGACCATTAGATTTGGCCATAAAGAGATCACTTGTAACTTTTGATGAGGTCTAGAATTGGGGTACCTAAATGAAATTAGGGTTTAATTGAGATCTAGTGGCAGATTCGGGGTACAGGGAGTCAAATAGAGCTCCCCTGCAACACCTTTGCATTCTGCGCAAGGATACAGAGTAAAATGAGGTCTAGTAGCGGCACAAAAGTCCCCTGTAAAGGAATTTACAGACCCGAAAACCTAGATTGATAAAAGAAGTTTATTTTGGGGTTTGGAAGTAAAGTTAAAGTCTAGTTAATAAAGTTGAAGGTAGAAATAAGAGGGCACCAGAACCAGTTTTCCAGTGGGCAGAGATCTTTGGCATGCCAGGCATTAGGCTGCCATGTTTGGAACCTCTGCAAAGAGAAGATTCCAGCTTGGCTCTTTTATAATGAGAGATTTAGCTAAAGGGGCCCTTGGGTTGGCTCAGACCGGATGGGGCCTGGGAGGGTCTGGATCTTCTATTGGAATTCAAAGGGATGGCCCTAGCTTCTTGAATTGTTAATGCATCAGCAAGAGGGGGTTGGGAATCAGAAAGGAATAAATCCATCTGAAAGGATTAGTTTCTTAAAGGGACTACAACCCACATCACTTTGAAGAGACAAGTTAAAGATGAATAAAGAAGTCAGAAACCAGATTGCTAAGATTTAAGAAGAGAATGGGAGGAAAGAAAGTAGAGAAATCAGTTGCTTATATTCTTTTCAAAAAGTTTAGCCACAAAAGGGAGGATAGAGAAAGGATGTGGCAAGCAGGGATGGTCAGATGAAGTGAGGATTTTTTGAGAATGGGAGAGCCAAAGGCATATTTATAGGCAGTAGGAAACCATCCACTAGACGGGAGGATATTGAATATTAGTGGAAGTGGGAATTATAAAAGATAAAAAGATAAAATCTACTGAATACGACAAGATGGAATGGGATCAGTTGCGCATATAGAGGAAATTAACGGCTACCTCTTCATGTGAGGCAAGAACGAAAGAGGAAGTAATGATAGAAGACATCTGGGTAATATGAGATGAGGAGGAAAAGAGAAAAAAGAGCACTTATTGAATGGCCCCATTTTTTTCCAGTGAAATATGAATCAAGATTTTCAGAAAAGAGGTTAGGAAAGGTGGGGGTAGGGAGGAAAAATAAGGGAAATTGGAAGAGGGATGAAAAAGTCTGGAAAAGCCTCTGTGAAAGGTGAGAGAATAAATTTGTTAGGGAGGTGTAAAAAGATTGCTTCATCGCAAGGAGGGCCTAGTTGGAATTATGTAACATAAATTTGTTTCAAGCTAGTCAGCATTATTTTGTGATTTTTCTCCAGCTTTTATTGGCTGCTCATGTGAGCTGCATCTTTCTAGTTCAGAAGTATTATACTTTCAAGTTTTGCTTGAATCACTCTCACCCTACATTTCCAATCTGTTACACAATAGTGCAATTTCTTTCTCTACACATCTTTTATATATGTCCCTCACAGACACTTCTCTATTTCAGGCCCTCATCATCTCTCCCTGAGCTATTGCAATAGCCTTCTAATTGGAATCCCTGTTTCATGCCTCTGCCCTTTTCACTTTATCCTTTGACAGCTTCCAAAGCGATTTTCCTAGGGCATATATATCTAATTGTGCTGGTACCCTGATAAATAAACTCTAATGGCTCCCTGCTACAATAAAGTTCTTTGTATGACATTTAACCAGAAGGTATGGTGCAACCCTTGACCCATCAGCTATTGCTTTAAGATTCCCTTTATATAAGTTTTAAGTGGCATAGCATTTTACTACACAAAAATGTTAAATGCAAAAAACTGTCCCATACTTGGCTTAATAAGATGTTCTTTTCTTCAGAAGTATTCTTAGAGATTATTTAAAGGACTACTTAGAATAAAATGGATGTTAAAGTAAAAACATACAAATGGTTAAAGTGAAAGTTAGCTTTTCTTGAGATCTACTTTAATTTGTGATCTTCGACTCCTTTGAAAAAATATTTTTGGTCCCCAGTCTTCCTCTCTTTTGGTCCTATTCCTTCAGGAAATCAGGTAACTCTTCACAGAAGGGAGTGAATGAGAGGTTATATAAACAGACATATCTAAATCTGCATTCCCTGGCTTCACTTCAAGCTGCAGTAATTAGGGAAGAACTAAAAAGTGTAACAAATGAGCAAGTCTATAATATAGATATAGATAGATAAAGATATATAATATGCACACACATATACATATGTATAAATATATATATATGTATATACATGCATACTAATATATACATGCATACACACATATATTTAAAACCTTCAACTCTTGGGCTCATAAATTGTGAATTTCAGTGTTCAATTCTAAAAACAAGGACTGGACTAAACAGCTGAAATGCATCAAAAGCAAATAAAACAAAGACAGTTTGGGCTTTTACATTTGACAAGAAGCTTACTGTGTGTCTACACTGTTGGTAAAATTTATAGTTCTTCTATTCAGCTCTTTCTGCCCATAAACCAATATCTCTCCATTGACCTAGGATGTAACCAAAGGTTCAAAGCTCAGATTTCTAGGAATTTCAGGGTAGGGAGAGAGGAGAAGGCAGATCTAAGACACTTAATTTGCAAGTTCTTTTCAGGGAGAGGTCTTTGAAGGTAGATAAAGTCTGTGGGAAGATCAACATAGATTGATCATGTCTCTGTTCCCAGTTTCCATACTGTAGACCTTAGGTAATTTCCCTTTCTGTGAAATCTAGGATTTTACCTTGTCAACTGAGATCATCATACTACCCATGGGAGAAGTTATTTATTCTGTGTATTATTTGGAGATGGGGAGACATTGTTAGCAGGTTCCCTCTGGGCTGAAGGGTCATATACCTCACCCAGTGTTTCCCCACTGTCTGTGGTCCTCTACACAAACAGTGCGACACAACTAAACAGCAATAACAACAATATTTAGGAAAGGATAAAGACATAATTTTAACTTAGTTTCCCTCTGATCCTAGTAGCTAGTCTTGTGACCCCATTTTTAAAAAATTTTATTTATAAATTTTTTTGACAGTATATATGCATGAGTAATTTTTTTTTATAACATTATCCCTTGTATTCATTTTTCCAAATTATCCCCTCCCTCCCTCTACTCCCTCCCCTAGATGACAGGCAATCCCATACATTTTACATGTGTTATAGTATAACCTAGATACAATATATGTGTGTAAATCCCGTTTTCTTGTTGCACAGTAAGTATTGGATTCTGAAGATATAAGTAACCTGGGTAGATAGACAGTAGTGCTAACAATTTACATTCACTTCCCAGTGTTCCTTCTCTGGTGACCCCATTTTTTTGCTCCTCTCTTGGTAAGAATCAAAGTTTCCCTTGGAGAAAAGTGAGTATATGAGATTCTGGAAATAACTATTGATATCTTCCTGTGAGTCACATCTAGATAGACCCATGTGGACACATATAACCTATGTTTGTAACACACATAGATACTCACTACATAAATATATGACAAGTTAGAGTAGAAAATTCCCAGGAAGGTCAGCATCCTGAACTTGGTCTGCATAGAGGAAAGAAGCTATTCCAGTGTTTACTCATAAAGCATAACCTTTACATTGGGATAAATCTGTTGTGAAAGAGTTAGTTCCATTCCCCAGAGTAGTTAGGTGTAGCGAGCTGTCGTCTCTAGAAGCTGCCGGATCACTCTCTGGGAAGAGATCTGCTGTGTCTTCTACTCAAATCTTTCCGACAGATTCTTCTTCCTGTAACGAACCGTTGTCTCCAGGCAGTTGCTGTTAACTCTTGTCCAGAGAAGTGACTTCCCTTCCTGCAGAGAGCCCCGTCAAGCCTGATGCAATGCAGAGTCTTCTTCTATCTCTGGGTGTCCTCTCTTTTATTCTCCCAGAGAATGGGCATGGGATAATGCAAGGGCTTCTGGGAAGAACCACTTCAGCCAATGAGCTTGCTCCTTCTATCAAGTCAACCTGAGTTCTCACCTTGTAATTGTCCAACCTGAATTCTCACCTTGTCACTATCCAGACAACCTGAGTTCTCACTTAGTAATCCTAACATCTCCCCCTTTCTTTTGATTTAGAACATAGGACAGTCATGATCTTGAAACATAAATCCATCAATATGGGAAGTATTACACATAATTACATAAATTACATAAGCACATAGTAACATAGTAATATATGTTTCTTCTCTCTACTATTGCCTGCCCTTGAGGATTAAAGGGTATGCCCGTGGTATGTAAAATCTTATACTGTGCACAAAAGTGTGTAAAATGTTTGGACGTATATGCAGGTCCATTGTCTGTTTTTATTGCTTGTGGCACACCCATAATTGCAAAAGCTTGTATAAGGAATTCAGTGACCACTCGGGCTGTCTCTTTTGCTGCTGGCATTGCAAATGTGAATCCTGAAAAGGTGTCTACCATGACATGAATAAAAGATAGACGACCAAAAGATTTATAATGGGTCACATCCATTTGCCAGATTTCATTGGGTCTCAAACCACGAGGATTCTTCCCTGGAGGGAGTGTAGGAGCGTGGAAAGGAAGACAAGCTGTACAGCTTTTTACTATGCTCCTAGCTTCCTCTCTTGTGATTCCAAATTGTAAACGTAAAGCTCGAGCAGCCTGATGATATTTAGAATGAGATTCTTGTGCTTCCTGAAATAAAGGACTACTGGCTAACATGGTTAGAAGGCTATCTGCCTTTGAATTTCCATCAAAAATGGGACCTGGAAGTCCACTATGTGAGTGGACATGCAAGATATAAATCTTGCCTGGATGTTTTCTCACTTGCTCTTGAAGTTCCTTAAAGAGCTGATAAATATTGGAGGCTGCAAATTTTATTTGGGCTGTGGCAATTCTTTGTACTACACCTACTGAATAGGCTGAATCAGTAATTATATTTACGTCTCCTGGGTAATAAGTAAGAGCTAGCATGATAGCAAATAATTCATTCTGTTGAGTGGATTGAAAAGGAGTCCTGATTACTCTCTTTATGGTTAATGAAATGGTTTATGAAATGGGGCAAGGACTTTTGCTTATTCTGACAAGAGGAGCTAGACCAGACCTTCGCAATTTGGCGCCCGAACAGGGACAGACACGGTCCTGATTCCAGTGGAAAAGCTTCCGATCTAGATCTCAGTCTCTCTGACCCAGAACCGTGAGTAACGAGGAAACTTTGTTAAAGATTAAGTGAGTGTGCTAATAGATAAATAAGGAACTTAACTTGTTAAGGGCTAAACCAGGAATCTCTTATAGCTGAAATGGGGCAGATGTTAGCTATATTCAATCCCTGGACCTCAGCCGACTCAACCCCAGCCCCAGAAGCAACCTCAGCTCCACCCCCATTCAGGAGTGGTACTATAGAGAGTATAATCAAGATAATTGAGGAGCAGAGTTTACTTGTAACCTGGGTACAGATTGCTAAACTCTTGGCTGCATTAAGATGCACATCCCCTTGGTTCTTAGAGGAAGAAAAGATAGATGTAGAGAAATGGAAGCTAGTGGGATATGAAATGAAAGAATTTCATGCAAAAAATGGGCCTCGTTCAATTTCTGCAGAGGTATTTTATATCTACAACATAGTTCAATTAGCTTTAAACTATCAAGCAAGTTGTAGGAGAAGGAAAAGTTTTAAAAATGAACAGAGGAGGAAGTGTGAGGAAAAAAGGAAAGATCAAGATCTTGCCCTAGAGCAAGAGGATTTAAATGAGGAATTGTGGTATGATTCTCTTGAAGAAGCTTCAACCCTGCCTAGAGAACTGATTATTGACAGGCCCACATCAACCCCACCTTCAGAGGTGGAGGAAGAAGGAGGGGAAGAGGCAGAAACACAAACAGAATCACCTGTGAAGCAGCCTAAGCCTATGACAAGATTAGAAAAAGCATTGGTTAAAGCTAAGAGAGAAGGACAGGATATAAGTGATTTTATACATGCATATCCTGTGATTGAAGAGATTGACTCTGTAGGTAAAAAAAGGAGAAGATATGCACCTTTAGATTTGAATAAAATTAAGGATTTGAAAAAAGGTTGTACCCTTTATGGGGCTACATCAGCTTATGTCAAAATGTTACTAGATGGTTTGTCTTATGAAGTCCTAACCCCGAATGATTGGAAATCCATAGCAAGGACATGTCTGGAACCTGGAGAAAATTTATTATGGCTTGCGGAATTTCATGAATTATGTAAAATTCAAGCCTGATGCAATGCAGAGTCTTCTTCTATCTCTGGGTGTCCTCTCTTATATTCTCCCAGAGAATGGGCGTGGGATAATGCAAGGGCTTCTGGGAAGAACCACTTCAGCCAATGAGCTTGCTCCTTCTATCAAGTCAACCTGAGTTCTCACCTTGTAATTGTCCAACCTGAATTCTCACCTTGTCACTATCCAGACAACCTGAGTTCTCACCTAGTAATCCTAACAGTTAGGGAATAAATAGAATGTGAATTCAAAAGCCTTATATCAACAAAAATCAAATGGTCACACTTATTCAACATAGTAATAGGTGGTACTACAGGTACATTTTATGTGGGAATTCCTGAAACCCAGCTCAAAATCAAGGGACTGAGGAGGGAGAAGTTGACAATTACTCAGAACTACAGGTCATGAGTCTCTCTGGATGCCTCCCTGTTATTAGACCAACCAAAGATGCTTTTAGGTCAATGAAAGTCATTTAATTAAATAGCAATGAAGAAAGAAATGGCAAGTCATTATATCTCAGTCATCTTGTAGACTATGCTGCATCCCCCTTGGAACCTCCCCTCTACCTCTGACTTCTAATTGGAATCCCACCCAGCAAAGCCCACAGACATTAAGGCTTTGAGTTCAGTGAAAAACCTTCTTTGAAGAGCTAATATGTTCACTAATGTTATTGATAATGGTAGTAGTGGTGGTCTTCCTTTGTCTTTGAAAAGGTCCAATGACCTAATGTCTTAACTTTTTAGAGTGAGAGCTGCACAAATCAACAGCCTCACCCTCTCTTCCTGGTCATTGAAGTCCAATGGTAAGACATGTCAGGAAGACAGCTGATGGCACAAAATGCAGCGCATTATTTTGGAGTTTTTGATGTCTGACAAAGCTCACTAACATTGGTGCAAAAAAAAAAAATCCCCTCACTTCCAACCTTTAATTAACAAATTTGACAGACACTTATAAGATTGCCAACTTTTGTTCTTTTCTCCCTATATAATAAAAGACCTGTGAAAAACTTTCCTTGAAGATTCAATACATGATTATAAGAGGATAAATTATTAAAACATATTAGAGCCTTGTGGTTATTTTATGTAATTCTATTTATCTACAATACTGCCTACTTATATAATATTGCAGGGAAAGTGTGCTTTGAAGTTGTTATGGTACTATTTCATCACATGAACATGGATACCTCAAAGTTTCTTTTTACTCTTTGTTAATGGTGAAAACATGAACTGACTTCTTTATTTATTTATTTACTCCACAATAATCTTGTATAGTTACTTGTAAATTGTGTTACTGATCTATTAAATTGTTCTTTGTGTTTTTCTTAATTTCCCTCTTGATCGCATGAGCATTTCAATGATATTTTATACACTGTTAAATGTGCTATAGAATGCTTTTCATTTTATTACAAGTAGGTACATTTATAGAAGTTCCATAAAAATTTTTTCCATTGGTTTCCATTCATCTTGTTTCATGGTAGTGCTTTGTGGTATCATTAGTAAATTGTTAATCACAGGGATGTGTGTGTGTGTGTGTGTTTGTGTGTGTGTGTGTATGTGTATGTTATGAGAGAGAGAGACAGAGACGGAGAGAAACATATAGACAGAAAGACAAAGAAACAGAGAGACAGAGAGATGGAGACAAAGACAGACAAGAATGATAGACAGAGACAGAGACAGAGAGAGAGAGACAAAGAGAGACAGAGACAGAGAGACAGGTGAAGAGGGGGAAATGTGGAAAAAGAGGGAGAGAGAAAAAGAGGAACACAAAAAATATAATCAACATTTAGTTAGGACTTCTGTATTGGGATTGATGTTTTGAACCTATGAGATCAATTAGCAAGCAGCTACCAAGGGCTTGAAAAAGTAGCCAAGGCATAGTTCTTTTAAGTAACTTTTAAAACAGCTCTAAGGTTTAGTAACAAGATGTAAATGTATGGAAAAGTCTGAGAAAACACATGAACCCAAGTAGAGAAACGCTCAGTCTCAAATCACTTAGCAGGATCTAAATGTCATCAATTATCATTCAACCAAGTCAATAATCTTTACTTCTTCCTTCCCACCAAAACTTATATAAATATGAATATAAAAATAGATAAAATATAAATATGAAGTTTTCAGACTATGGAAAAACAGAGTAAATTGTCCAAACACCTTTTTTTGAGTATATGTGTGTGTATATATATGTTTATTTGAAAAAAGTGAGCCACATCATAAGCAGCATTGGTTTGTGAAAGTTCAGAAAATGTCAATGAGCAGATACCTTAAATAATGACAAGAGGCAACAATTGTGCAGAATTCTAAATTTATTCTTAGAAAAAATTGAAAGTTATGACCATTGCCAAGAATTAGCCTCCTGGTTTTGCCTCTTCACACATACTGGTGCTGATTGCAAACATCATTACTATGTAGTAACAAAGCTGGAAACAAAGAAGGTGCCTATAGAGCAAGTAATGGTTCTGAGAAAATTGTGGTATATGGTAGTAATGAAATAATGTTGTGATCTAAGAGTCAATGACTATTAGGAATTCAGAGAATCTTGCATAGATGTTTGTGAATGGACACAGAAGGAAGTAGAACCAGGAGAACAACATACACAATGAATGCAACAATATAAACAAAAACACTTAAGTGTTTTTAAAACACTTTTTTTAAAAAGTGCCTTTAAAGGCAGCCAAACTTTGAGGAAGTAAATATGAGCAATCTTGGCTTGAGAGAACAAATATTGAAACACATACACTTGTAGGCTTTTCTAGTTGATTAATCTCTAAATATAAGAAAGCCTGTGAATGTTGTGTCATCATCTGCATCAGCAAACAAGCCATTAAACTTTTCTCCTCCAGTCACTTGCATCCACACCTCATCCCCAAGCTTCAGTTCTAGGATTATACCCCCAGAGGCCTGGTCCTCATTACCATGATAGCCATCTTTAGTATGTAGCACTTTGACTCCATTTTTAACTAAGGATACATTTATATTTCTGGAGAAAACAGTGATATGGTAAGTGAAGTAATATATTCCATCAAAATGACAAGTGAATTTTCCATTAGTTGAATTATAATGATTCTGTTTGTTGTAAATGATTTTATCAAATTTAATGGGTAAATTTGAAGAGGGAAATTTGGTGAACACAGTAAGACCCACAGTAAAAGCACTTTTTGGTGAGATTGGGGGATCACCGGTTTTCCCTTTTTCTCCTCGATCCCCTTTCCATCCCCGTATTCCTTGGGTTCCTGGCTCACCCCTTGGTCCCATGGGACCAATATCTCCTACAGGGCCTGGCATTCCAATAGGACCAATAGGGCCAGGCAAACCAATATCTCCAGTTGGTCCAACTTCACCCTTTATCCCTTTTGGCCCAATTGGTCCCATATCACCCTTAGTTCCCTTTCGACCTTGTAGCCCGATTTCTCCTTTTTGACCTTTGTCTCCCATGGGACCAATAAATCCTTTTGGTCCATATTTCCCAGGCCATCCTCTCTGTCCTTGTTCACCTTTATTCCCTTTTGCTTCAACTTTTCCATCTGCTCCTAAGGAGGAGAAAAAAGAGGGATTATTTGTGAAACATTTAGTTTTTGAAACAGCCTTTATTTTTCTACTTAGAAGCAATTCTGAACAGAAAGAGCATAGATTTTGGGAATACATATACATTCAATTCCATATTTGACACTTACTAGCTATAATACTATTTAATAAGTTATTTAACCTTTGATAGCTTTGGATTTCCTCACCCTTAAAATGGGAGTAGCACTCATACTATTCACACCACCAGGATGGAAGAAAGTGCTTTACAAATCTTATAATACATAAATATAAACCCTCTGGGACTAAAGCTGAAAAGAAGGAATTGCCTTTGACAGAAGATTGGATTGTCTTGGAAAAACTAAATTTGGAAAGAATTTGGAGATCAGACCTTCTAAGTTAAAAGGGGATTTCCTGAACAGTGTTGTTTCCTGGAAAAAGAAGAGGGGCACCCTTAACTTCTTCATATAGAGAACAAGGTTAATGTCAGAGAGTAGGACAACAGATCTGTACCTTGCTAGGTTCTCTATTACAATCAATGATTTAGGTAGTGCAAGACCAGTAAAAAAAGGAACTAATCCAAAATCTGTTTGTCTTCTAGAAAATAAGGGAGTCTATGCTGCAAGAGGAACAATAACCCTTGAGAGAAGATTGTGGAAGACTCTGCTAGAAATCTAAGGATACAGAAGAATGTGAAAAGCTTGCTATAATGGTAACTCTAAGTTCAGTTCCATTATGAGGAGAGTTGAAGGGCTATTCTGAATATCTTAGATTTTCTATACTGTTTGAGGATGCCTGAGAGTGCTTTGAGTGCCTTATATATTCTCTGTTGAGATTTTTTTTAATGAATATATGTGAGGTATATGATATATATTTTTGTGCTATATATTTTCTGAAGGTAAAAATAATCCTATATGCATATATTATATTGAATGTTTGTACATGATTAAGGGAACTTTCAACTTACATTTGGTTAAACCTAAACATAGGCTATATTGGATCTATTTTTGGAGATTCCTTGGGAAAGATGAAAAGAGGGGGAGAAAAATGTCATTTTTTGGATTCTACTTGAGTCCAGAGGCTTAGAACTTAGGGAGAAGGACTGGGTGGTTTGACTACATAAAGAAGAACAATAACACAATTCTTATCATTATGTAGCTAATAAACCAATATGATAAGATATATAGACATAAGAATGATAAGTATATTATGATAAAGGCAACTAGTTGGCGCTATAGTGGACAGAGTGCTGGACCTCGATTCAGGAAGATCCAAATTGATAGCTCAGACACTTCCTAGCAGTGTCATCTTGGGCAAGTCACTTAACTTTATGTGCTTCAGTTTTCTCATCTGTAAAATGAACTGGAGAAGGAAATGGCAAATCATTCTACTATTTTTGACAGGACACCCAAAATAGGGTCATGAAGACTGGGACAAGATGAATAACAAACAACAACAAAAAATTGTTATAGGACAAGAGAGATCCAGAAAAAATACTTCAGGAAAACTTGATGAAGAAGGTGGGCCTGAGCTCAGCTTTGATGAAAAGGAAAATTTCTATCTAATGCATTATAGGTTTGAGGCAATACAGTGGCCACACCAATGAACATGACCCAGAAAGTAATTAAGCAGTCAAGAATTTGTACACAGAAATGTTTTTTATTCATATTTATACTTTTTATAGATAAGGAAACTAAATTAGCAGCACAATTAAGTCATAATTCTTACTTTTTATTTAACTGCTTAGACTTTTAAATAGTATTGACCCTAAAAGGGATATACTCCTTTAAGCAAGAGAGAAGTCAACTGATATATACATATATACAATCTATACTAAAGTGCTTTGAATTCCTTTGAGTGCCTACCATAATATAGTTTTATACATAGCAAACATCTATACAATAAGTATAAATGCCTACTATGTGCCAGGCACTATGCTAAGTGCATCGATTGAGAGAGTACAGGGTAAGGATATTTCTACATTAGCAAAAATAATTTTCTGACCTTGTTCTCCTTTTTCTCCATTTTTGCCATCTTTCCCTGGGTTCCCAGGAAGTCCTATTTCACCTATGAGGGGAAAACCACATAACTTTAGCAATGAGTTAGTCTCTTGAATTTAATTTAACATTAGAACTAATCAGTGTATATATATGTATACAGATATCCCGCAGTCTAGTCATGTTCTAATTTTTCTTCTAAAAATCTAGATGCAGAAATATGGAATCAAGGAATCATCAAGGCTCCATGTGACATGTAGAAATAAAATAACAGTAAATATTATGGAATAATTTTCCCAAGAACCATCAATTTAGAATCTAGGAAATATGTTTAACCTGATTGCACCTGTATAACTTACATCAGATTGCCTGCTGCCTTGGGGAGGTGGGGAGAGAAAGGAAGAAGGGAGAAAAATTTGGAATGCAAAATCTTATGAAAAATGAATGTTGAAAACTATCTTTAGATATAATTTGAAAAATAAAATATTGATTACAAAAAACCCCAAACAAACCCAAAGATAAAAGCCATTGGAGAGTAGGAAAGAAGTAGCAAATGTGTATGATTAAGCCACTGATGTACAACTGGAAATAATATTTTCGTGGGAACCATGGCAATGCTACTATAAAATAATGTACACATAGTCAAATGATGAAAACAAAGAATTTCCATCATTTCCCTTCCATTTCCACCAGTCCTGTAGATTAGTAAAGGGGAACATTTATTTTTCTGCTGTTGAACTTTGAATGTATCACATATTCAAAGCCCTATAAATAAAAGGAAAAATTCTAAAAGGACCTTGTTCCAGAGATGAAAATTTCAAATAGGTCAGAAACATATTGGTGCTGGCTATTTCATTTTGTATTAACTCTAATACTTTAATGAAGAGGAGAAGCCACACAAAAATAAAATGAAACAACCACCAAACTGAAGGTAGTGATAAAATAGGCAATTAATTCAGAGCAAATAAGAGCTATTGGCAGGAAGCATCTGTGACTGGTGAAAGTACAGTTACACTAAATCAATAGAATGAAGATGGAAGAGACTCTTTTACGGCAAAGAACTAGACCAATGCTAGCTAACTATTAGTGAGTATACATAAGGACCTAGTGTAAAGGATCAAACCTGTTGCTTGCCTTCATTGGAGCCCTGACCAGGGCTTTAATCTAAGTCACAAATATTGTGCATGTACCCAGGGAAGATTTGAACACCGGAAAGAGGGGAAACCTGAATTTTTCTTCTTGTGAGATGGAACACCTAGCTCAATTCTATGAGTCTAGAGGACTGTACAAGTTTCTTCAGGGAAGAGGATACCCAATAGAAAGAAGGTGAAGTTGTTTGAAATCGGAGTCCTCTTTATATTACTGTGCTAAATAAAACGTGGCCTATGTTTAATGCTTTGTGATCCTGAGTGCAAGTAAAGGAGAGCTGATGGCCACTCTTTACAGAAATATCATGTACTGAAAGTTTCAGGTGACATCTAGGAAGGGGAAGATAAGCCAGATTAATGATATATAGGTGATTTTATGGCCACTTTTTTCCCCCTGATGGAGATTGCATCTGATATTTAACATCCCTAGTTTCAACTGAATGATTTGTGTGAAGGCTCCCAGGGTGTGCCCAGGTCTTTCCTTTCAGTATCAAGCTGCTGACAAAGAGTTATAATAAAAACATTTTTATGGATTATATCAGCAAGAGAGGCCACATGTTTGCTTGCCTGCTTTTTATCAAAAGTGATCAAACAAAAGCTAAGGAGTTCTTATATGACTGCCCATTCTGAAAAATGAATATTATGTCCTCCATTTTGGAAAGTAGAAGAAATATAGGGAGGGGTGCAGGTAGTATCGAAGCAGAACTAAAACACAAGCAGGGAAAGAACTGACTACATTGACCCATCCTTCCCATTGTGGTGGGCCTCATAGAATGCAAGCTCCCAGGTAAGTGTTCCAGAGAAGTATGACTGCAATGGGATACCTGTGTCCCCTTTGTCACCCTTTGCTCCATCTCGTCCATCCCTTCCAGGTAATCCATTATGCCCAGGATTCCCAGGAATTCCAGGATGCCCCTGCCTGCAGCTGTCCTGTGAGATGAGGTCTTCTGTGCTGACTCCAGCCACCAGTAGGAGCCACCAAATCCTCATAGCTTCAGGTGTGATCTAAAAAGAGCCAAACACAATTAACCAGAGAGGAAAACCTATTCTTCTGTGATCACAGCTCTAGCCTTTACTCTTCTCACTTGGCACATGGTATTTAAAGGGCTCAAAGAGCTGGGAATCTAGGCTGATTTTGTGGCTCATAATCAAAATGGAGAGGAGATAAGTTGTCAGGAAAAATGTATCTTTAGGGTTGGCCTGTCATGGCAACAAAGGAAAGCCCCCAAGAAGAATTCAAAATAAAAAACAAAAACCTCTCTCCCTTAGTGATTATAGTACAAGAGCAGGCCTTCTTAATTTATTTTGTGTCATAATCCTCTTTAGCAATCCAATGAGGTTTATGGACTCCTTTTCAAGACAATATTTTTAACTGCATAAAATAAATTACTTAAGATTAAAAAGGAAACAAGTTTATATTGAAAATTATCAAAATAGTTTTTAAAAATAAGTTCCTAGATCCCTCATTACAAACCACTTTTTAAAAGTAATTGCTTCCCCCCCCCAGGCCTTCTACTTTAAAAACATAAATAATCATAGTTGGCATTCATATGTCATTTAAATATTTGCAAAGTATCTTTAGATAAATTATCTCATTTGTTTCTTCCATAACAAAGCTATCAGAGATGCCATGGCCAAAGAATTCATCACTTCATGAATAGTTATTAGTGATAAAGTTTTGTACATTTAGTTACATTGGTGCTCAGGCAAGCAGATACAGTCTGCTACTGGAATGACACTCAAAGTCTTTCTCTTATATTGAGAGAAAAATACACATACAAACACATACTCTCTTTATGAAAGAAAGAGGAGGAAAAAAAAAGGAAGAGGAAAACAAACTTATATATTCAAGATTTATCCATTTAACATTTACACAGAGAAATAAATGCAAAATACTGTGATGAGTGGATTGCTTGAAAAGACTGAAGAGCATATTGATTTATTGAACAACACATGCCAATTGCAAAGCAAATCAGGATCAGGCCTCCTCAGCTTGGCACTAGAACTCAAATGTAAGAGGAGACAGATTTATATGCATCAAAAATATTAACAGATTATAAACCAGGATACAAAATACTTCTAATTGAAGAAAATATTAAGAATTTTCCAAGTTGGGAGAGGGAGAATGAATAGGTGGAATTCTCTAACAGGAAAAAGTCTCCCATTCCTTCCAGGTGTCTTCATTCAATCAAAGTAACTGAGTGACCATCACAGCGCCAGTTTTCAGATAAGACACAAGGATTGCTTGAGATGTATAATTGTGAGAAAAATTCTCACAATCTTTGGATCTGACTGAATTTCTGTTTAACATAATCTAGGTCCTTTGTTAAGGATCTCTGTACAACAGGACAAGGTAATCCAGCTTCTCAATCACTGAAGGCTAGATTGAAACAACACAATAAAGGTTTCTCCCAATTCCCATAACTGAATAAACTTTTTTCTTAAGACATAAATTGGCTAGAGCCATAATTAAATAGAAAATGAACCTAGCTAGATCCAGAATTGAGTCACAAGATAAAAACAGTATGTTTCAAGAAATTACCACAATACATACAAAGGAAATACAAAGTAAGTTACAAAGTCTTTTGCACGGTTTGAGTTGAACTTTGAAAGGAGTGAAGAATGTCAACAATCCAAAGGGAGGAGAAAAAACATTCCAGGTGTAGGGGGAGAGTGTGGAGCTGGAAGATACAGAAGCAGAGATTGAAATGACTTGTATAGAGAACAACAAGAAGGCCAGTTCAGCTAGAACATGTATATGTATATGAGAGTAACATATCAGCTATATCTTATAGTCAGATGGAGAAAGGCTTTAGATGCCAAATACAGTTTATGTTTTGTTACAAAACCAAAAGGGAGACACTCAAGCTTCTTGCGCAAGGGAATGAAATGGTCAGAATTATACTTTAGGAATATTAACTTGACCTCTGTGTAGAGGTTGGATTGGAGAAGGGAGAGATTAAAGGTAGAAAAATCTATTAGCATTCTATTACAATGATCCAGGTGAAAGAGAGAGAGAGGAGGGGGGGAGAAGGAAGTAGAGAGAGAGAGAAAGAGAAAGAGAAACTAGAGACCATGTTACTGAAGAGTAGGGGCCAACATAAGAGGATGGTAACTGAGAATGGAAGTTGAGGGATAGCCTAGATTTGAAGATGATTTCAAGACTTCAAACCTAGTAGATTGGAAAGTATGATGATGAAAGAATGATGATACCTGTAATAAAAACAGGAAAATTGGGAAGAGGGGCAAGGTGTTTAAAGAGAAAAAAGTTCTAATTCAGACATACTGAATTTGGGGAGTCTTAAGTTCATCTACAATGATGAAGCTGTCTAGTAAGCTCTGATGTGGGGCTATTCATATATGAATAGAAAGACAACTCCAAATGGGGTAACAAAGAATCAAACATGACTGAAAAACAAATCTAAACAACAACAAATATATATGTATGTATGCATACATACATATATTAGATACATTATTATATATTGTTACACACATGCTATATATTGTATAATATATGACACATAATAAATTGTATTGATTTGTTATATTACATGAATGTTATATATATGTTACATATTATATTATTATAGGTTATAATTGTATATGATACACTATTACAAATATAATTACATTAGTGTAAGTATATTATACTACATTATATATTATATTTGTAATAGTATATTATATATAATTCACATTATACTACGTTATATATAGTATATATATATATACCATAATATATATACTGTTATAAGTATAATAGTGTATAATATATTGTAATACATAATTATGTGTTATATAGATGAGATATATACATATATTATACATATGTACATATAGTTATCCCTTCCATATCACAAAGGATAAGGATTCAGTGTCTTTGCAATATGGAAAATCAGCACAATATACTTTAGTTCTCCTTTCATACCAGAGAAGGGATATAAATTATGGTATTAAAAGAGAAAATCTGTTGAAATTAAACAACATTATCATCGATTTTATGCATTTCTGAGTTTCAAAACTTTTTCTCTGTCATCTGAGGGCCTTTATACGTTGTCTGAGACTTCTGCAAAACTCCTCCCATATTCTTATTTAACTTCTCATGCCGATCCAGAACATACCAAGACTGCAGTGGGGAATATTGCAATGTGGAAGAGATAACTGAGAGAGAGAGACAGAGAAACTGAGAAGGGCACCCAAAGCAGAGCTCTGAAGTATAATCATGTGGATGATGATCTAGCAAAGGAGAATTACGAATGGTCAGACAGGCAAAAAGAAGATAAAAAATGAATAACGTGTCAAAAATTTAAAGAGGAGAGGCTAGAGAGGGCTCATCTCAGGCCCTACAGGAGGCAGAGATAGAGAGATAGAGACAGTGACAGAGACAGAGACAGAGAAAGAGAGACACACAGAGACAAAGACAGACAGAGAGAAAGAGAAAGACGGAGACACAGACACAGAGACACAGAAAGAAAAAGATAGACAGACAGTGAGACAGATAGACACAGAAAGAAAGAGATAGAGTATGTGTGTGTGTGTGTGTGTGTGTGTGTGTGTGTGTGTGTGTGTGTGTGTTTTAGTCAAATGCTGCAGAGTGATCAAGAATGACAAGACTGACAAAAGGCCTTTAGATTTAGCTGTTTGGACATCATTGGCAACCTTGGAGAGAGTGGTCTCAGTATGGTGATTGTGGGGGACGCATTCCTTAGGGTTGAGGAGTAAGTAGGATATGAGGAAGTGGAGGATGAATGGAAAGTGGGAAGAAAATCACTATCTGTGAAGATTAACTTTACCTGCTTCTCAGTGCTGCTTAAGACTGGACACTATATATAGTTAAAAGTTTTCTTCTAAAAACACCTGGACTGTTGACTTCAAAAGGGGGTACTTTTATCAGATAGCTGCCTGCTATTTATTTAATAATGATGTTGTAATGCATATAGGAAGAGCATTGGATTCAAAACCTGACTTTTCCGTTCAGAACTTGCTATGTGAACTCAGGCAAGTCATTTGGCTTCCTGTAGCCTTTTGCTTCCTTTCTTACCTTGGATGAGGTGATCGCTAAAGTGCCACCTTGAACATTTTGTGAAATACTTGTGTATTTCATTTGTTCACATTTATATGTGTACAAAGCTGCCTCTAAGGTGGCCCTGTTCTCCTTCCCAATATCCCACAGGCCCACTTTGTGAAAATTGTCTTCCCAACCTGAAGAAATCACTTTCTGAGTCCTGCCCAAGCTTCCCCTGCAGCCTTAGGACCAGAACAGTCCAAGAGCCTTAATAACTTAATAATAGCCCTTAATAACTAAAGGGCTGGCATAGAGAAGTGCACAGAACATTGGTCACAAAAGACCTGAATTCATACCCTGCATCAGATCCTTGAGAACTGTGTGATCTTGTGTCTTTTAAAAATAAATCTCTCCTGATCTGTAAAGTGATGATATGGGGTTTAAGGGATTTTAAGGTTCCTGGCAGCTCTAAATCTTTGATTTTAAGATCATTTTTCTGCACCATCAATTGTTTAGAAAGGGATTTAAGCTCCACCTTATGGAAGAAATAGAGCATAACAGGCACTGGTCAAATGCAAACAGTCCCATACTCTGCCTCAAAGTTATTTCTCTCCCCCCACTTTTTTTTTTTTTTAAAGGAAATACAGATGTTTCCCATTAAAACCACATATTCATTTACCACTCAGGAAACTGGGCTGCAGTTTCTTAGAGCCAAGTTTCATGTATGATCCATATCAGTCTTTGTTTTCTAACTCAAAGTGACAGCACCCTGTAAATATCATCTGTCCATCAACCAACTTCCTTGAGTCTTTTTCCTTCTAATTTTTAAAAAATGAGAGACATTATTAGATTTATATTAATAAAAAAGACTCCTCAAATCATAATTAAGTAAAATTAAAACCAAGGCCATCTTAGTCTCCAGAAAAAAAAGCCCACCACAGCCAGTGTAATAGCAAACACAAGTATAATACATGCACCTACATGGTTTTCTTTGTGTTTCACTGCCGTTGTTTACCTTCAATGACCCATATCCTTGTAAATTAAGCTTCCCCTTAATACTGCACATATCTAACAAAAGAAATTGGGGGTAGGGATGGTAAGAGTTTACCCAAAGAACATTTATTAGATATGGTGTTAAGCTCTCACACAGAATGACAAAAGGTCATTTGGAAAGTGTGGGCTTTTTTTCACTGGCCTCCATAAGTCTTCTTCAGGGTAAATTAGGGTCTATATAACCCTTTGATCTCCCTCACCGTCCCCAGCACTTTCTTCAGTGAGGCTTCTAATTTTATTCTTCCTATTCTACGATCCTTAATGGAAAAAAAAGACAGGACTTGATTTAGCATACCAAAGCTAATAAATCTCTCTGCTGGCACGAAGAAATCAGAATTGTTAACAGAATTTAATTAAGAAAGTTGACTGGTCATTTGTCAATCAGCCCATTATTTAAAAAGTGTCTATTGAGCATCCACTGAGCACATATTATTTGAGGGCATGTTTAAGAGAGCCCAGTTACTGTCTTTCAGATGCTTAATGTGATAGACAGGACAGAAAACCAGAATAAGTACAAGCTCCTAGAAACAAATACAGTAATTATAAGAACATGTTGAGGTGGTTGGTGAGTGGGTGTGCCAGGAAGGCAGACTTGAAGAAATTTCCTGACAAACATAAGTCTTTAGCTGAGATGATCTCCTACCCAAGAAGATCTGAGACTCCAGAAATAGTTGACTGGATCAGGTGACCTCTCCCCCTAACCCCCAAATTGAGTGTTATTTAATCTGTTATGTTGTCTCTAGAATTGGCTCATTTGTCCCTTTACTAAGCTTCCTGAGTAACTCTGTCCTTCACTTTAGGCCCTGAGGATATGATCACTTTTCCCTACCTAGTTTACTGAACATCATAGGAAGGGAATTTGCTTTATTTCAGACTTTAACTTTTCCAGCAGCTACAATTAAGTACCTACTATGTGACAGGACCTGAACTAAGTGCTGGAGATATGAAGAAAGCCAAAAAAAATTTCCTGCTCTTAAAGATAACAAACTTTAATGGCAGAAACAACATTCAATAAGAATAAGAAATAGAGAGGATGGGGGCATCTATAGATGGTCCAGGCGATAGAGCACCAGCCCTGAAGTCAAGAGGACCTGAGTTCAACTCTGACCTCAGACACTTAACATTTCCTAGCTGTGTTACCCTGGGTAAGTCACTTAACCCCAACTGCCTCAGCTCCCCCCCCCCAAAAAAAAAATAGAGAGAGGATAAATGAGAGAAAAATCAGAGGGAAGGCATTGACATTAAGGGAGGTTGGGAAAAGTTTCTTTTGAGAAAGGATTACTCTATAGCCGCTAGGTGGAGCAGTCCTGGAATGCCAGTCCTGGAGTCAGGAAGCTCATCTTCCTTAGTTGAAATTAGACCTCAGTCATTTAGCCCTGTCTGCCTCAGTTTCCTCACCTGTAAAATGAGCTAGAGAAGAAAATAGCAAACCATACCAATATCTCTGCTAAGAAAACTCCAAACGAGGTTATAGTCAATCATCACTGAAATAACTCAAAACCAAAGAATGACTTTAGTGAGGCAATATGGTAAACAGAGAGCTAGCCTATAGGCTGAGAGGAGTTGGGTTCAAGTCCTACCTCTGACCCTTCCTGGCTATGTGATCCTGAGCAAGTCACTCAATGTCAGTGTTCTAAGAAATTTTCTGAAACTATAAATTGTAGAGGTGTCCACTTACATTTGCAGAATATCAACAAAAACACACTCCTAGCCCTATAAGAAATTGTATTCCCATTTCTTATATTTTATTTTACATATCTGGAGCTAGAGTTTTAATGCAACTTGGAAATCAATGTGTATCTATGGATATTAACATGCACATTTTAATATGCAGCTTAATATAAACACATTGATTTCATGGCTCTCCTGCAAAGTGGTTTTTAGCTTCATTTTATCCCTTTTTCCACTTCAATTGAGCAGAGTTCTGGCCAAAGACTGATAAGTCTTTCTGCTTCTAGCTCATAGACTCCTGCCTTTCTCTAGAAATGATTCCAGGGCACTGTCAGCCACAACTTTCATCTCTTGCATAGCCCTATAGAAGCCAAAAACTTTGTAGATCCAATAAGCAGTGAAATGTGAGTCTTTGGGGCCTAGATGCAACTGACTAAATAAAAACTGAATTGAAAAGAAACCCTCCCCTCTTCCTACACTTACCTCAAACCAAGTGTCTTAGGCGCTATATCCTCAGGTATCTGTACTGAGGAATCTGTAATCAAGCTAAATACAATCAAGGCTTCCTGTAATCTAAATTCCCCCGTGAAATATTACCAGGAAGAGGAGGGAACAGAATAAGTACAGGATGTTTTGTAAAAGCATCAAAAATCAGGGACAGAGCTAAAATCAGGTAACATCTCCAATAGGAGTAACTTTATTTTTTCCTTAAAGAGCTAGCTTAAAGCTTAGAATAGAAGAGAAATATCAAATGAAATAAAGAAGACATTGAGATAGTAAAGAAATAGCCTACTTTTGAAGCCTCTCTAGCAACTAGCAGGTTGCTTCTGCTCCAGACTGATTTTTGCTCCTAATTTTTTTTTTCTCTAAAGATTTCCATTTACCTTTGCCTATTTACTGTTCTTTTTTTTAATTTTAATTTTAATTTTTTTATTTAATTTTTTTCTTTTTATTTTTTTTTTAATTTTATTTTTTATTTTTTTTTTGAGGCTGGGGTTAAGTGACTTGCCCAGGGTCACACAACTAGGAAGTGTCTGAGATCACATTTGAACTCAGGTCCTCCTGAATTCAAGGCTGGTGCTCTATCCACTGCACCACCTAGCTGCCCCTATTTACTGTTCTTTACACACAACTCTCTTGACCCCCATGTCTTTGCCCTAGAATTGATAGGTTCCATACCTCCTCATCTTTGACTCTTAATTTCTTTGGCTTCTCTCAAGACTTACTTCAAGAACTACTTTTTGCAAATGGCCTTTCCTAGCCCTCTCCAATTGTTAATGTCTTTTCCTATGAGATCAGTTTTCTTCTCTGTATACATCTTGCATGTACCTAGTTATTTACATATTTGTTATCTTCTTCGTCAAAAAGTGAGCTCCATCATTTTTTGCCTTTTTTTTTTTTTTTTTTTTTGTCTCTAGCATTTCCCACAGCCTATCCTTAATCATTGAATGAGTGCAGCCTCAGTCAAACTGAGACCTGTTGAAGACCATAGCTTAAAAAGGTCAAGGTTCTCCACTGCATTGGGGCATCTCTTGTTGTCCTAATATGTATCATGCCACTGGACCCAGATGGTTCTGGAGGGGAAAGTGAAGCAGGAGACCTTGCCCAGTCCTCCCTCACTTAAATCCAATTCACTTGCATGTCATTACCTCCCTGATGTCATGGTCCTTCTCTTCAAGAAAGGACAAACAAGAAGATCTAGATACTTAATAAATGTTTATAGGTTAAAAATAAAACCACAGTCAAAGCACAAATTACAAAGCACAGTATTTTCACCTTGTTGTTGTTAGTTTTTTTTCTCCTTTTTCCCCTTTTGATATGATTTTTCTTGTGTAGGATGATGAAAATGGAAATATGTTTAGAAGAATTGCATAGTTTAACCTATATGGGATTGTTTGCTGTCTTGAGGAGGGGAAAGAGTAGGTGAGGAAGACAAATTTGGGACAAAAAGTAAGGTGAATGTTGAAAATTATCTTTGCATATATTTGGAAATATAAAAAAATTAAAATAAAAAAGAACAAAACCACATCCTTTTAGTAGGCAAGCCATTGCCTCTTCCTTATTGACTTTAAGTCACACATTTTCAATTCATACTTTGAATTTATATCACCACAGACACTTTTGTTTCCATAAAGAGAGTTTTTGACAAAGTCCAAAGAGGCTTTGATAAAGATATTCTCAAATGTAATAGAGTTGAGGAGTGAATTTCTCTTGAACTGAGATTTTATAGGGTGGCTCATTCCTTATTTTTGTAGATAAGAATTCAGAGCTACTTTCCCTATGCTCTCCCTTACCCCAACAGCTCAGTCCCCTAACCCTCAAGACATCCTTATTCCTGGAAGATTACCGTGTTTTAAAGTCTGGGTGAGATCACAAGTTTTTTACAGTGGCATCAAGTTACTCCCATTTCCAAATTCTTTTTTTCATCTTTTGCAAGAGCATTGACTCTGAAGTCAGTAGTCCTGAATTCAAATCCTATATGACCTTAGGCAAGAATCCTATAATTTCCCTAAGCCTCTGTTTCTTCTCCTGAAAAAATAAGAGAGCTGAACTAGATGATCTCTAAGATTCCTTCCAGCTCAGGATCTAGTATCCTGTGAATTAATTGTCATATTAACCAAAAAATGCTAAGACTTATTAAACTTACCACATGTAATATTTGCAAATTGCTTTGCCAATTTTCATTTATCAAAGAAGAAAAACAGTTGGGGATTATGATCTTTGGTTCACTATAAGGAACACTTTATTTATCTTTCCTAGACTTTATGAATCAAAGGTTTTGAATATAGAATGTTTGTATTTACACGTATATATGTTTGTATGTGCTAACTAGTCCTAATATCATTTTCCCCATGTCTCCAAAATCTCTCTGGGAAAAACTCCACTCACTCTCTGGTCTTCTCTGTTAAAAGTCCTTGTTTTTATCACCTTCTAATGTCTAAGTGTTTCCTTTTGAAAGACAGTCTATTGTGGTGGACAGCAAGGAGGGTAGAGTGCTGGATCTGAAGTCGGGAAGACTCTTCAATCTTGCCAAGTAGTTGGCAAACTACTTACTAGTTATATGATGCTGGGTAAGTCACCTAATCCTGTTTGCCTCAGTTTCCTCATCTGTAAAATGACCTGAAAAAGTATCTTTGCCAGATAAATCCCAAATGGAGTTAAGAGTTGGAAACTGAACAAGAACCCAAATTCATACATGGCTTGGTTTGGGGTAATATATAATGAGCAGTAGATTCTGGGTTGAAAGTCCTGGGTCTGAGTTTCTGATACTGTGTGATTTTGGGAAAATTTTTTCTCTATATGTGTTTCTTCACCTTAAAATGGAGGTAACAATACTTACAATATCTAATTCATAGAGTTGTCCTATGTGTTCTAAAAATGGAAATCAATATGATAATCTAGAAGATACCACAGAGAGTGAGAACCCATCTTGCTACACTAATTCATGGAAAACTATACCAATTTACTTAGTTCTTTTGAGATATCAGATATTGGTCCTTATGTCTCCCATCTTATGATTAAATGGATCTGAACTGCTCTTCAATACCACCAAAATAAGGCAGCCCTTTTTACACAGCCTGTGTCAGCAATCCCCTAGATAAATATTAGCATCTGGGAAAACAAACTATTATGTGAATGGTGGGTATCATCCTCTATTCTCCTTTCATCTCCTTCACTGCAACGTGCTATGTAAATGCTGGCTATTATTACAATCAACAGTAAGTTTTCTTCATTCTTTACCTTCACTCATAAATATTGTTGCCACATTTTGCTCTTCTTTCTTTGACCAGAGTATATCTCTCTTCAATTGACTACCCTGCCTATTATTCATTATTGGTTCCAGGGCCCTCTATTGATCATCTCCCACCTTTATCATTCTCTACTCTCATTCCTAGGTAGTCCTAGGCTTCTTTATTTAATTCAATAAATATTCATCTCAGACTCTATGCTGTCAGGATACTTGACTCAATTGCTACTCTCAAGCTGCTTATAACAGAAATAAATAGGATATTAGCTGTAATTGAATATAGGTGTTCATTGTATTATGGGAAATATGAAAGAAAGGTCAGGGAAAGCTGCTTTGAGTATCACCTGAACTGGATTTTGTAAAGAGGAATTTCAAAAGGTGGAAAACTGGCAGAACTCATCCCAATTATGAGTAAAACTATAGACACAGGAGAAGATGAGTGTGAATCTACTTTAAGTTTAAAGTAGAAGTCATGAAAGAAAACAATTTGAGATAAAGCTAAAAGATAGTTTGGAATCATACTGGGTATTCTCTGAATGCCAGGATAAGCTTATGCTTTGGTAGGTAATGGGAGACCATAGAAAAATTTTAGGTGGAATATTGCAGACTGTATTCTTTAGCAAACAAGAAAAATGGATTGCAGAAGGTAAAGAATGGAGGAAGTCTTCAGTTAGGAGATAATGAGTTGTCTGTATAAGACTTTGGTAATAGCAGATAGAAAGTAAAGACTAGATGTGAAAAAATATTTTCTTTCTCTTTCTTCTCTTCTCCCTCACCTCCATTTAGCAAGCTTCTTCAGTTTCTTTAGTTCCATTTTTCAACTTCCTTCCATTCTTAGACTTTACTTTTTCCAGAAAAGTCATGTAAACAAAATATCTAAAAAGAAAAGAAATAGTTCTTGGCAAAATCAGGGAAATAATTTTCAAAAATTTCACCCTGTATTTTGAAAGAGGTTCACAACTTATTTCTTATTAAAATTGCTGAAAACCAGCTTTACAAATTATTTTATTTTACCATACAGAAGCAAAATGACAGAAATGGTAGGTACAATCCTTTACAAGAAATGAAATCATTTACATAAAACCACATCAAGAGGAAATAAATTTTATAATACAGCACTTCAGTTCAAATATATAACCAAGTTCCAGCAATTCTGTACATCATACCTTAGCTGCCAACAGCTAATTCATCTGTTTTGAAGCCGTCACTTGATTTACATGGGCAACATCATTTCAATGTAAAATAATGAATTAACATTTACATGATAAAAGTTACAAAAAAAAATACTTGGCAAACTATGTAAGCAAGTTATACAGCTATGCTAATATTTACACAGTAATAGTTGCTAAATTACAGAATCAGTTAGAAGTAGGGCATTTCCTCAATATAAATGCCAATGCCTAGAAAAGGACAAGTGTTAGTTATGCCCTAAGGAACTTGGGATCAGAAATTAAAGCAGTAGTCTTTTGCAAAGACAAATTATAGTTTATTTTCACCATTGCATTTTGAGCTCCCTCCTTCATTGTCTATTGGAGGAAAAAATCGGTGGCCAAGGGAAAATATAAGCCATTTGTGCAATAATTTTAGAATAAAAAGTTTATAACCTGACACACTCAGTGACTAAGTGGTGCCTAATCAAACATTCTGATAAACTGGGAATTAGGTATGTTTCTCCAGCTATTCCAATGTAGTATTATATGTCTTTCAACCTATAAGGAGAAAATCTGGATTTAAAGACATTGGAAATCATGATTGTAACAAAAGCACCCTGAGCCAGAGATCTATTTTCCCTGTTCCAAATCCCCCAAACCATCATCACAGAAATCTAATAATCCCGGCCCTAAACCTCAGCTAATGACTACTCTAATTTGAATCTATGGATTTGTTAGTTGACATCGGGAAGGATTTTGAAAAGGTTGATACATAGAATTGTCCACTTGGTAAAGTACCAGAAAACAGAATTTACAGTAATGTTCAGTATATCTCAAATTCTGAATATAATATAGTATTCGTTTTGCCATTGTTGCACAAGAAGAAAAATTTACTCAAGGTAAATAGTCTTTCATATATGAAAGAGCATTGTTCTTCTAAGTCAACATGGAGTTAATATTTGCTTTACAGAAAAGGAACCTGTCTTTGCGTAATCTATGTATAACAAGACACGTCAGCACGGTGTCATCATATGGTGATGAAATGTTTTAGTTACCAAGTTGGGAGAAGGAAAAAAAAAATCCGAAATTTACTGAAATCTAAAGCTGTATACTAGAAGTTCCAAATATGTTTCTGGCAAATTGTATTTATGTCTTTTTGTTGTTCACAGTTCTCACCAATAACCCTTTTTTCCTTACAAGGGTCTTGGAAGTCACAGCAACTATTTGAGCATTAGCTTGTATTCTTCTACAAGGTGATTGGATATTTTTAATATGATAAATGGATCCCACTAAAAGATTAAGTGGCTTGTTTTTTGACATACAAGTAATAAGTGGCAGAAAACGAAAACTCTGGGCTCTTATTCAGGTTATGCTACTTATCCCAGAAAAATCCCTTAACTTTTCTGAACCTGGAATTCCTCATCTAGAAAATGAGGCAGAACTGATATCAAAGGTATTTTCTAAATTCTATTTCAAGCCTTTCTGTCAAAAGTTGTCATTTCAAGGTCCTGCCCAATTATTTATCTAGTGAGTTCTGAAAATACATGAATAATAATATGATCTATAAGTGTAATTTTGAGGAAATATCTTTGACCAATGCAGGCCAGCATCTTCTCTACAATTTAAAAAGTCTTAGAGTGTTATCTACCTATTGAGAAATCATGTAACCAATAGATGTCAGAGGCAGGAGGAACCAAACCCAAGTCTTCTTGGATCTGAGGTCATTTCTCTACTCATTCTCATGAGCAATAAAAAAGAAATACATTAAAATATTTTGTTAATGTCCTTGAACACTTACTATATAATACAAAAGAATCTTGAATCTCTCCTCTGGTTGTTATTGGAGAAACTCAGGTACATACATGAGACTTTTACTTTATCTAGAGAAGAAAATTTGGCAAATATAAAAGGACACACAATCCTTTCAATCCTCTAGAAGTCAAACATTTAAGCCATATAAATCCAGGCTTAAGTGTGCTAACTACCATCTTATTCTTTTTTGAAATATGAATCTTTGGGAGTGTTTGAAAACCCCTGATTATCTTAATAGGGTTCATCTAGGGAAAAAAGGCAGCCACGTGATTCACACTCTGTTCAGATTCACTGAGAATGAATTTGAGTTGGCACCATAACTTTATCTGATAGAAGCAGATCTGTATTTGAACTGAAACTAGATTCAATCAATATATTTCCCCAAATTCATTCTTTTCTATTTGGAAGACTATGGAGGTAGAGGACCTGGAAGTCAGTGTTTTGGATGCAGCTGGGAAATTCTTACAGAAGTGTTAAAGCTTCGCAGAGAAAACATATATTGGTTCATTGGTTCATTTGATATTTAAAAAGAAACATTTACATTTTTTTAAATTGAATTTTCATTTACAAATGTAGCACTGTCAAGTAATTCCACTGGCTACCCCAAGGCAATTCTGTCATACAATATGGAAGAGCTGTTAAAAATTGCTAATTAATATGCATTCCATTTAGCATAGAAAGAGCACTACCAGTTATTGCTGATGGATGCATCAAAGGCATGTTAAGTTTTCAAAATTCAATATATTTTTTTAAAAAAGCTTGTTAATAAAAAGGCCAATTATACAAACACAATTAAAGCTGAAGTGTCTATTTTTTAGACACACTGGCACAAATACTTATGATAACTTTTTCTTAGCACCAGCTTCTACCTCAGGCTAACATAAGAGTCATTAATCAAAGTAATTATAAATAGTAAGCAAGACCTCCTACATAGAAGCCATCAAAAGTAACATGATAAGATAGTGAACAAATACTTTTCCATCAAAATTTTACATAAATGTTATAAATATCTGTTGAGGAGGCTTCAAATCCAATCTTCTTACAATTGCTCTTTCCCAACAGCTAGCCTCCTTTAGAAATTCTAGATTTAGTGAGGAAGAAGTTTTGAGAGTTACATTCTGAAAAATCTAAACCTAATGTTTATCCTTAAATCAATCTGCTTTTATTCTCAGACTATACCTGTTAGAAATAGTTGAGCAGCCTAACGTTACCATAAATATAACTTTAGAAAACAAATGCGTTAGTTATATAACATAAAGGTCTCCAGTGTGCTAAGCAAATAAAAGTGATAAACATCTTGAAACCCTTGAAGAGTCTGTCATAAAAGATTTTTCAAAATGACTTTCCTAAAAATTCATATACTTATCTATTGATACCAGCTAGTGTATATCCTAGTTGGAAAAGTAGAGAAAGAAAAAGATAAATGCACCAAACTGATAATTTTCCATTTTTAATTTTTTTTGTCATGGTCTCCTCGAAGAAGGATTAATCTTCAGAAATCTGTTCTCACTCTCATGAAGGAACATGAAAGTTCAAGATCAAAACCTATTTCAAAAATCCAAGGAAATGTTTCCCTTTGCCATTTAATATCTTTCTAGCTGAATGGGTATAATTTTGGAGTTTGTTTTATGAGAATGCATGGGAGCAAAAAAAAAAACCTGCTGGAATAAGTACTTAAATATTTTACACATTCACATTATCATGATAAAAAATGGAAATACTTATATTTTTACAAAATAGATTATATGTGACTGGAAGAAGGAGTCTCATAGGTTGAGTTGTCGGCAAGAATTGATTTCTTTACTAAATTCTATTATACATGCAGGAGAATAGTTAATTTGAGGGAAAATGGACCTGGGTTTTCTTGACTTCCTTCCTTGAAAGCAGCAGGAACACCTGGGTCAAGTTCAAGTTATTAGTGCCTTAGTGCCATTTGATTCAACAGTAGCCTTGTTGTTTTTTTTTCCTCTTAGCCTGCAAGAGAAAGAGAATGAATTTCCCTCCACTATCATTTGGGAAATTTGGGAAAGTACAGAAAATGAACAGGAAGATCCTTAGTCTACTGCAGCAGTGAATGAGTGAGATAAACATGCCTCTGTAAAAAGCCAAAAGCTTTCCTTAGATCTCACTGAACACATGACAAGAAGAAAGATTTCAGTTCTATAGATGATTTCCCTCAAAACCAAGCATGGCATTGGGAATGTAACAGTGGTCCTCCAAAGCTGGTCATTCCTTGGGACAAGTTGAAAAAACAAGCCCTTGGATATTCACCTTTGAAACTGCAATTATTTCCCTGGCCACCAAAGAACATGCTCATCATTAGCAAGGCTTGTTCAGCAGAAACAACACTTGCTTTAGAACATGTCTCTGGTCAGTTCATAGCAGGAAGAATATGGAGGGTTTCAATTCAACAAGCCATTATTAAGTGCCTATAATGTGCTAGGCTGTCATTATGACATCACATCATGACCTTCTTCTACCCTCCAAAAAATTCCTGGCAAAAGGTGAGATGAAGTCCCCTTTCCTTCACGGATGTCTAGTAAAGGTGATCTTCAGCACTGGTTCCAAGAAGGATTTCAAATACAGGAAAAGAAAGAGCATGTCTTTTCTCCAACAGAGTCCCCGCCAGCAGGGAGATAATTTTTTTTTCATTTCTTGAATGGGGTGAGTTTATTAAAAGTGTGCCAAAATAGAGATGGCTTTCTCTTAGGCTCTGCCAAGGCAAAAACTTGTTGTTGAGGAATGCTGGTAGGCACTGTGATGTGTCGTTGGTGAATAGGATGTAAGCTTTGGTGGGGGGGAGGCACAGAACACCCATTATAACCTAAAGCAGGAAAATGTAAAGAAGATCATTTAAGCATAATTTATGAACCAAAGTACAAAATACATTAATTCCCATATCTACAGTGATCACATCTGTGCAGATAACTCATACCTCCAACTCATCCTCTCACCCAGAACTTTAGAATCCTTTTTCAATTATATTCCAGATACCTCTAAGAAGATAACCTGATGGTATCTCAGATTCAACACAGCCAAAACTGAGAATGTTATTTTCATCTGTGAATTTGTCCCTGCCTCTTAACTTCTCTCTTAATGATACAATTTCTGTCTTAACTATCTGAGTTTATAACCTGAGAGTTAAATTTGATTTTTACTTATTTTAAATTCAACTAGTAGCTAAACTCATTGTATCATCTCTGTAATATCTTGAATATTCCCCATCCCTGACATTCTCTCTACTTATCCAGCCAGTATGTGACTTCAGGCCTACATCAGTTCTCAACTATACTTATTTTGTAATAGCTTCCTGACCAATCTGCTAGCCTCTTGTTCATTCTTTCTCTTAGCCCATTCTTCACATCACTACACACTTAATCTTCTTAATGAATTTCTTTAATCATGTTATGTGTATTCTCAAACAAAACAAAACAAACAAAAAAAAACACCTTAGTAGTGGCTCTATCAAAGACAAATTAAAAAAAATTTTCCTTTAGTAGTAGTCTTACCAAAGAAAATAAAAAAATCCAAATCTGAAACCAACTACCTTGTCCAATATTAGTTTACATTGCTCTTTGCCTATACCCCAGCCTGAAGTAGTTCATTCCCATCTTTATCTATTGAAGTTTCTTCTTTCTTTCAAGTGCAAAACAAATTATATTTCCTATATAAAATATCTCCTGATTTCTCTTCATTGCCCATTCATCATTCCTGTTTCATAGTTCTATTTTTATTATGAATAACAAAAAATATCTCAGTCCTATAGAAACTTTAATATTTACAAAGAAATTTTCATGTAAGATTCCCCAAGAAATAGATAGGATAAGCATTATTAGCACTATTATAAAAATGAGGAATTTGAGGCTCAGAGTGATAATATGACTTGCTCAAGGTGATACAGCTAATATTTTTCATTGAAAAGAACTTGAACTCAGAACTCCTAATTTCAAGATCAATAATCTTTCCTAGTCCCTATCTCCCAAAGTTGTTGTAAAGATCAAATGAGATGATATTTGCAAAATGTTTAACATAATGGTTAGCATATAGTAGGTATTTTCTTCTGTTGACACTTCACTGTTTCTATGAACTCCATGAATAACAAAAAATATTATGCAATTCTTGTTTAGGGTGTATTATATGCATTATATATAATGTAAAAAATTATGTTTTCAAAGAGTGCAAGAATATGAAGACATTAATGTGTCCCTGCTACTTTATTGGAATATTTGAAGTCCAAGAATAGGAATGTATTCAAAGTCAACTATAGCATGATTTAAAAATCATCTATTATTTTAGATTACTTATCATTTCATGTTTTTTATTTTTCAAAACTGTTTTCCATTTACATAAATAGGTAGGAGCCAACTGCAAATACATTATATGTAACACCATTTTTCAATGTAACATTTTAAAATCTGGAATTTGTTTATGATAACTTACCTTTTGACTTTGTGTGACTTGTTTTTTGAGCATTTAACATAGCAAGTTTCTTTTGAGATTCTGATATTTCCATTCCTGTATTGGAAAGAAAATGAAGAATGTATGTGAGAGAATTTGATATTGAGAGAGAGACAGACAGACAGACAGACAGACAGAGAGAGACAGACAGAGAGAGAGAGAGAGAGACAAAGAGAGAGAGAGAGACGAAGGAAAATATTTTTAACATATACATGCAGCATCAAGAATATTTTTAACATATACTTGCAGAATCAACTACATCTATACAAAGATTATTTCATTTGTTCATCTAGTCATCTAACCATCCACCCATCCACCTATCCATCCACCCACTGATTCTTACATTTCTAAATATCTGAAATGAACTTCCTCCTCATCTTGTTCTATCAGATCTCTTTTCCTTCAGTGCTGCACTCAAGCGCTTCCCCCTCCATTAAGCCTTTCTTATTCTAATTCTAATCCTATGAAATAGGGATTTCTGATTTCTCATATTCTCTGGGAGAATTCTGTGTGAATCTCTTTTGCTCCTTTTATTTTCTACCTAATTTATTATTATTATTATTAATAATTTTACTAGCATTTTTCCCAATTATAGCTACAAATAGTTTTCAACATTCACCTTTTTTTATTATAGCTTTTTATTTACAAGATATATGTATGGGTAATTTTTCAGCATTGACAATTGCAAAACCTTTTGTTCCAATTTTTCTCCTCCTTCCCCCCACCTTCTCCCCCAAAATGGCAGGGAAACCAATACATTCAACATTCACTTTTGTAAGTTTCGAGTTTCAAATTTTTTCTCCATTCCTCCTTCCCAAAATAGAAAGCAATTTGATATAGATTATATGTGTACAATCATTTAAAACATTTCCATATTAGTCATGATGTGAAAGATCCAAACAAAAAGGAAAAAACATGAGGAAGAAAAAACAAAAACAAAATAAAAGATGGAAATAGTATGCTTCAGTCTCCATAGTTCTTACTCTGGATGTGGATAGCATTTTCCATCTTGAATCTATTGGAATTGTTTTGGATCAAGGCATTGCTTAGAAAAGCTAAGTCTGTTACAGCTAATCACCATACAATCTTGCTGTTGCTGTGTACAATGTTCTTCTGGTTCTGCTCATTTCACACACAGCATCAGTTCATGTAAGTCTTTCTACCGATTTATTATTCTTAAATGGGTTCATTAGAACATAAGCTATTTGTTGGCAGTATGTTTCAGTTTTGTCTGTATATCCTCAGAGTCTCACCCCATGCTTGGTACACAGAGGCTTAATAAATATTTGACAAGTTGAGTTTATTTTGCCTTAATGAAGAAGGTCCCTATTAGCAGAGTGTATAAATTACTTAGAATTAGACTTGTTCTATACTCATGGGATCTTGGCTCCCCCTCAAGAATCTGTGGTTTAATTTTGGGGGGATCTTAACCTACATCAAATCCAGATATCAAAGGCTGTGGGGATACCGCCATAAGAAAAATAAACAACATTCTGACATAGCAGCTTCAGCCTAACGTCAGGTACCTGATATAGCAGACACTGGGAAAATTGGAAGGCTAAAGAAAGACAAATGGTGATGATATGCTGAAAAGTAACTGGGGAACAGTGAAGGAAGAAACATTACATTAAGTGTAATATATAATGCATGGGGTCTAATCTTCATGAATGGGATAATGCACAGGTAGTTTTTGTCTGGTCTAAAACTGCACAGGCAGCAAACAAAACTTTAAAGAGCTATGTGAAAATATCATTTAAAGGGGAATTATCCAACGTAAGCTGGTACAGACCATATTTACAATTTGTATCTTTCAGAATGATAATAATAATAATTCATCTTTATCTAGTAGTTTATGGTTTACAAAGCACTTTCCATTACAGTCATATTTGGAGGAAGAAAGGTCATATTTTATAAAGAGGGAACAAAACTGAGTTCTACATAATTTTCCTAGGGTCACCCAGTTATGAAGTGTCAGTGCTGTTTTTTTTAAGTAGTAAACTTTTGGGAGTTTGAGGGTTTTTTCACTTCAAACTTGTGATTTTATCAATATAATAAATTTCCACCAAGGAAATTCCAACTAAAATCTCTCCTACAAGAGGCTTTCTCCAAACCCCCTTTTAAGTCCATTAATTATCTCCTATTTATCCTGTATGTAGGTTGCTTTGCATATATTTGTGTGCATGTTGTCTTCCTCATCAGACTGTAATCTCGAGTTTAATGTGTTTAAACTAGAAAAATAAGCAGGCATACTGACACTTAATAGATGTGCCATTCTATAGGAAAGATTTGGTACATTTAGAAATACTTGTCCCTAGAAGGATATATTCCTGAGGGACAGGATCAAGATTCCTCTGTCTTATTTATTCAGATACTAAATTTCCTTAGGTGTCTTATTATTTTTTTTAATGAAATGGTAAAATATGGTGAGGGCCCCTAGATTAATTGGAGGAGTTATCCATAAAGACATCCCTTTAGATGAAGATGAAACTAGATTATTATAGTACATAGAGATTAATAGTGATTGATGAACTATACAGACTCTCAGATTTGCCTCTTTTTGTATTCTCCAGCTTAGCACAGTGTCTGGCACATAACAGATGATTGATTGATTAAAATTTCTTTACCCACAGCAAATTGACATATGCTCTCCTACAGTCTTTGAAAACTTTTAGGGGCGGGGGAGTGGATGGTAGTGAGGAGACAGGGGCTTAAGTGACTTGTCTAGGGTCAGAAAGCCTATATGTCTATATTAGGGACAGCACCTGAATTTAGGTCTTCCTGACTTTGATTGATGCCAGATCTCTATTTACTTTGCTATACTGCCTTTTAGCAGCAGTTTTTCAATGAGACTGTTTGAGATTTATAGGGGCATAATGTATAGGATGGAAAAATAAGGTTAAGAGAGAACAAAATGGAAAGTTCTTTAAATCTCAGAACAGAAAATTTATATGAACTGATGCAGAGTGAAATGAGCAGAACTTAGACAACAATTTAAATAATAACAAAAGTGTAAACAACAACAACAACGCTTTGACAAAATTAAGAATTCTTTTTACCTTGATAACCAACCATTATTCCAGAGGGCTGACAATGAAATACACCACTCAGTTACTGAAAGGGAAGTGATGAATGCAAGGTACAGAATGAGATGCATACATTTCTGGTTATGGTCAATCATGAGAATTTATTTTTTCTGACTATGAAACTGTGTTATGAGACTCTTTCTTCCTTTTTTTCTCTCTCTCCTTCCTTCTTTCTTTCCTTCCTTCCTGACTATTAAGTGATAGATTTGTCAAAAAAAAAAAAGATGATTGAAAGAGGATCATTGAAGTATATTTTAAAAGAATCACAGAAGAAAAGGCAGGCCAGAAAGAAAGGAAGTAGGACAGTTTCAATAATTATGTGCCAAATATATAAACCAACTAAACATAATAGATTACATATACAATAATATTTTTTCCTTCTGTTTTGTATGTAGAAATGTTCATTTATTATGTTAGTTTGGCATAAAAACAAATTATACTTGCAGAAGGAAACATACCAATAAAGATGAAAAATCTCAAGGGACTACTTAGCTCTCTGCTACTCACCCATTTCTTTGTCTTCCTTCACACGTCTCCTTTCATCAGCACAGGCTTGCAACCACCTTCCTTTATCCTCTTGCTTTTTGGCACAAAACAAATACACCTCTTCTGTCGATTTATTGATGATCTTGAAAGCATTCTTTACATTGATATTATAGTCCTTGTCCCGCCCATCCTCAATATCCATCAGCTCCATTTCATCCATGTCAATTCGTCCCTTGTAGTATAATATGTCACGCCTGAGCAAGTCCTTTTTGCAGAACACAAGCTGATGGTCAAAAAGGAAGAAAGTTCTCTGCTGGCTCTTTCCTTGCTTTGTGATTCTGCTCAGTTCTCCTGAATGGATCAGTTCTGAACTGCGGTCTAAAATATTGAGCCCCTAAAGTGAAGGCAAAAAGTTTAATGTGTTTATACTGGACAAATAAACAGGCATACTGACACTTGATAGATATGCCACTTTGTAGGAAAGATTTGGTACATATGGAAAAAAACTTGTAGAACATATCCTTGAGATACAGGATAAAGCGTCCTCTGTCTTGTTTGTTCAGATACTAAATTTCCTTAGGAATCTTATTTTTTTTTAATGCAGGGGTAAAATATGGTGAGGGCCTCTAGATTAATTGGAGGAGTTGTCCATAAAGACATCAATCCTTTAGATGAAGATGAAATTAGATTATTATAGTACATAGAGATTTTGATTAGTAAACTATACAAACTCTCAAGAACATTAGGGGAGCCTGGAGGACATTTTAAAAAATTATCTATCTATATATTTCTTTCTTTTGTTAATATGTTCATATATTTATTATTCATTTATTCATGTGTTTATATATGTGTGTATGTTTATACATATACATACACACATACATGTATGTATGACTGCTTCTGTCTATCTTGCCTATACTGGAAGGGCAACAGTCACTTGTTGACCCAATCTCACTATTGATTGTAGCAATGGATTCTGAAATGCTTCATTTTTGACACAGATCCATTACTCGCTTCAGGTTGTCTGAAGAGTTCATTGATTCATTATCAGATTAGTATAGACCTGACTGACTTAAGTCTGCTATAGCTCAAAATTCCAGATTTCATTCAGTTCTCCAGCCTCAGTAGCAGGGATTACAGAGGAGTACTCCCATTGTATGGGACCTGATAGGACCATTGTGAATCCCATGGGGCAAAAGCACCAAGATTTTAGAAAAAATTAGTTTTTCCATGGGATGATTCTCTGAAGAGAGAGAGAAGGATATGGAGAGAAACTAAGGAATGTAAAAACAAAAGATAACAATAATTTTTTTTTAAAAAGAAAAAAAAACCCTAGATTTTTCTAAGCCAGGCAAACATAAGGTTGTTATTATTTATCCTTCATTCTCAAAAAGGGCCATGACATCAGAGAGGTGATGCCATGACATGCAAGTGAATTGGACTTAAGTAAGGGAGGGCTGTGCAAGGTCACCTGCCTCACTTAAACATAAGTTCATAAAACTGAATTAAAAAAAAAAAAAGCCCTCAGTCTTAGGAACTGAAGATCACAATAAAAGTTGATATTGAATCTAAAAACAAGGGCTAACAATGTATTAGATGGTGTCAAAGTCAAAAGATTTCATCAGTGTTATGCATTCTCCCACCCTCAGGGTAGGATATACTTCTCCGATTTTCATAAGATGCTATGGCCAGGTGAATTTATCTCCAGATGAGCAAACTTCTAGCACAGTTTAGAAAACACAAAAACATGATATTTCAGATATTTAGATTTCATTATAATTCAGTTTTGTGAAATGTTTATTTTGTGTAGTTGAGGAAGGACCTTTACATAAAATGTACTTTTCTTTGAATTTTAGTAATGTGCATTTATTTGTGAGGCAACATGGTGCAGTGGAAAGAGTCAAAGCATCGAGTGTGAAATGATCTGGGTTTGAAGCTTGGTTTTGTCACTTTTTACCTGATTAACTTTAGTCAAGTCATTTTACTTTCTGAACTTCGGTTTCTTCACTGTAAAATTAAGGGGCTTGAAAAATGTCCTAAGGTTCAGTCTAGCTTTATATGACGCTATGATTTGGGAAAGGAATAATAATAATAACAACACTAGCAATTACTAACATTTATATAGTGATTACTATGTGCCAGTCATTGAGCTAAGTCCACAACAATCCTAGAATGTAGGCGCTATTATTATTCCCATATTACAGATAAAGAAACTGAGGCAAACAGAGTATGAGTCATCTAGCTAGTAAATGTCAGTGGCAAGATTTTAATTCAGGTCTTCCTGACTCCAGATTTAGCTCTGCCATCTATCTGCCTATAACAATAATAACTGATGATGATGGCAATAGTTATCATTTATGCAGTGCTTTAAGATGTGCAAAAAACTTTATAAATATCATCTCAATAGGAAAATTGGGGTAGCCCTGAAATAAAGTAGAAACTCCTCTGCCTGATATTTTGGGTCTTCTACAATGTACAAGTACTTCTGGTATAATTTTACCTTTTTTTTAAAAATTTTCTTGCCCAATTTCAGCACAACCAGGCTCTTCTCCACACTATCATCTATCTGCACTTTCTTTCCCTCATGATTCTTCAGCTCTTATCTTGTGTCAAGGTCTACTTAGGAGCTGCTTCTTTTCTGAAGCCTTTTCTGATTCTCTCCTCACCCCCCTATTACTACCACTTTCTCTCCTCAGTTATTTTATATTTATGCAGATTTATGTACATATTGTTTCCCTTAGCAGAGTATGAATATCTTGAAAGTTCAGGCTATCAGTTTTTTTGTCTTTGCAACTATTACTATTAGAGTAGATGAATAACCCAATCTAGTTTTTTCTTAAAGCCTAGGCTCATTGTTCCTTAAAAGTTACTGAAAGCATCCTAGTGATTTAATTTGTCCAGAAGACTAAGGCTTGAATCACTGAAGTGGCTTCTTGGTGCACTGAATACAAAACCCAGTATGAGATGGTTCAGGAGCTTTTCTCTAGTCACTGACCTGCCCCTGTGGCAAATGCATAGGCAGGGAAATTCTGCTTCTTGAATCAAGCATGTATTTTTAGGGAATATCCTTTCCTTGCCATTGTTATTTACTTTCCTTTTGCTATATGTTAGACATTCTAAGAGTGCCTCAATCCCAAATCTAAACTGCTGCATCCTGAATCAGAGGTGTCCTACAGGATTTTCTCTAGTAGCTAGCATAGCTATACAATGGGTGCTTCATAAATATTTAAGTTGATTTCAACTAAAACTAATGAATGAAAACCTTTCAGCTCATCATAAAGAATACCCAACTTTCCAAAAAAAGGAAATTAAAAAGTTGATTTATTAGATAGTGGGGCCCTTCATCTAGAGTTAAAAGTCTGGTTGGTGATATTATGGAAGAGGGATGTCAAAACCAAACAGAAACAGGAGCCATTAAATGGTATGCAAGGACTCCTCCATGTCACATATAAAGAAAACCACATATTAATATTGTCATTGTTTTATTGTATTTTTATTAACTTTGTTAAATATATCCTAATTGTATTATAATCTAATTCAAGACCTATGTTGGAGTTTTCTGTGCTGCATTTTGGCCTATGTGTGTTTGATACTTCTCTTGTAGAGGATAGTTATGTGATAGATACAGACTTTGACTTGATGAATAATGGTACAATGGAAATACATTGTCATGAGAGATTTGGTTCAAACTTCAACTAAAACAATTAAGTATACAATTCTGAACAAATCATCTAACTTCTCTGAGCCCAAGTTACTCCATCTGTTAAACAGGAATATCTATCTCACAGGACTGATGTGATGAAATTGTTTGGTAAACCTTCAGGTTCTATGAAAAATATGATTTTAGTGGCTGTTGTTACTGAGATCCATCCAAATCTGAGATTTTGCAATTCTGAATTTTTCTCAGATTCTTTATTTGTGTAATGATGGTGACACTGGGGGAAGGAGGTATCATATAGAGAATTACTAAAATCACTTCCAATTTAATGTTTTTAAATTTGAACAATTTGAAGTTTCCTTGCACCAGGTTGCATTAGAAAGGCTATTCTACCAATTCAGTAAATGCTTATTATGTTGCTCATACATTTAAGTCATTATTCTTGATGTCATGAATACAAATAGAACACAATTCTTGCTATCTAAGAGCTTACAATATAGGAAAGCATATAATATGGGCATAGAAATAACTACAGTGCAAAATACAATAAAAAGAGTACAGGGTACTGTAGGAGTTACAGAGGAGGGAGAGATCACAACCATTAGGGATGGGGAATACAGAAAAAACCTTTATGAAAAAGGTAGTATTATTCAAGAGAGACATAAAGAACAGGTGGGTAGAGCAATATGTGATGATGGCATTTCAGGCAACATGAATAAATATGGGAAAAGGTGGTATATTTAGGGAACAGTGAGAAATCTATTTTGGGAAGGGAATAGAATGAATGGGGAGAGATAAGACAAGAAAAAGAGGTTGGGACAACATTGTTAAAAATATGACTTCTAACCTTGTAGAATCTGGATTATATTTAGTACATGATGAGGAACAGAAAGTTGTTGTACAAAGGAGTAATATGGCTAGAAGGGTGCATTAGGAAAGGCTTTTCTGGCAAGCATTTCTTTGCCAAAAAAATCCATCTTTTAAACTACATTATTCTTTTGGTGATGTTTTATGGCTATAAGTAATGGTAGATCATAATCTCCAAGGGGTTAAAGCTGAAGGACAATGGAAGGCAGATGGTAGGCCTAAATAGTTTATTTATAAACAATAAGTTACACAGGAAAAAGGATGTAAAGGATGCTACTAAAGCAATGTATGACTGGGGGAAAATGGGTTAGTGTTCACTACTGACATTCATATAATCCAAAGATCTAGAGAAAGATTCTAATGTGTTGGGAAGACTGCCAGTGGCAATTACAGAAGAACATGGCTGAGAGCTGCAAAAACTGGACAGGGTAGAGAGGTTGCAGTCTATAATGGAGGGCATACCCACATTGATGAGATCCGAGATCCACTGAAGTAATGGAAAGAACCTGGTGGATACGTGCAAGATGAAATAGTGTGGGGCAAAGCCTGGAAGCAGGGGGATACTACTCAGGAAACTATTAACCCAGGAGAGGCAATGAAAGTCCTGAAATAGAGTGATGGCTGTGTAACCTGAATTGATTTAGAGAAAGTGGAGGAAAAGGAAGGAATGAAACCCACATTATGAGTGCCTGAGAGAGGTGCCATTAATAGAGCCTCCTTTAGGCAAAAAACTAAACTATCAATGGCCCCCAGATTCTGTTAATTTGGTTGGAAAAGCCCATTTCCATTACAGGAATGAAAGGCCAATCAACTCATTCCTGCCTATCTAAGCCACAGAATTCCCAAGCCAGACAAAACAGGTTTACTCTAAAAACAAATCTGGGGGTATCAAATTGATCTGCCCTCAAGCAACATTTCTGTAGTTCCAAAGTTCTGTCTGCAAGTTTAGACTGTGGTTTTCATTGAATAAATGATCAAGATGAGCAGAGGGACAAAGTTAATGCAAATAAAGCAACCAACTCTTACAACTCAATAAAAGGCTATTAAATATTTATATTATAAGAAGATCAAAAATTAGCAATAAATCACAGAATATAAAGTATGTCACTAGAAAAATAGACAGAGGAAAAGGACATGAGCAAATGGTAGAAGCAGGGTTAGCACTTACCTCCCAGCCCACAATGGACACTTGCCAGCGTGCTATCTTGTCTATACTTTCTAACTTGCGTTTACGCTCATTGATTAAGCACGCTACATTCTTCATGGTCTCATACGCTGCCTTTATGTTGTTGTAATCACTGAAAAAAGGGAGGTGGATTTTAATAACAATATTATGCCAAGAAAAAAAAAATAACAGCTGCTAAGATAATCACCTAAGTTACCAAAGCTTAGTCACATCACAGCAAGACTTTGGACCAAATGGCAAGTAAACAGTTACTGGGATTTTTTGTTTTGTTTTGTTTTGTTTTGTTTTGTGGTCAATCCTGAATAGACTATAGTCTGCAGACATTAAGTGAGCTGATTGAGAGACTGTAATTCAAAATCCTCACCCACAGAATGTATTCATTCATTAGCCAGAAAGCCACATGAATGAAAGTGAATTATACTCAGTAATAAGCTTTTTCACAAGCATGCATTTTTCTCCTCAAGAAAGAAAATCTGTTTTGTTTTATTTTTTTGTTCTTCAATTCTGTTCTGTTATGCAAAATACTTTCAAAATCTTCAATTCTTTAGGGGCAAAAACCCAACCCTCAGCAGCAGCAAGTAACTGATAAACTGATGAACAAGAATGAGATTGCTTTCTGCAATTTGGCACAGACATGCAAATGTTCATTTGACTCTATCTGTAAGCCTTAATTTACAGTGTCTCCTGTGCATTCTGGTCAAATGAAACTTAACTGGCTTCTCCCCAAATAGTCTCCAGCTTTTCTTGACAGAATGGTAGAACAGGCAATAATCTGGGAATCATAAGATATGAGCTTCAGTCCTGATCCTTACATTTGCTATCTGGGTAACTCAGTTTTCTTATTTGTAATATGGGGATAACAACACTTACATAACCCATTTCACAGACCTGTGAGGAAAAAAGCATTTTGTATTATTTAAAACACTACATACATTAAAGTTAGTATCATTTTCATTTGTACCACTTTATGAACAGCACAGGTTCTGGAAAAATGGACAATGGAATTCTAGTCTGCATTCTGACTGTGCAATGCATTGGGATGGTTCACATTTTCAAATGTTCTCTAATATTTTCCGAATGTACAAAAACAGCTCATAGCCTCCTTGTAGGGACTAGAAGTCCTGGGGAAGTTGGATGGGAGAGGAAGAGGAGGAGCTAGATAGCCAATTCTATTGTCTATTTACAAACACAATAAACAGAATAGCTCTTGGGAAATCCCAAGCAATTTCCCACACAAAATAGGCACTGCAGTCAAGATAACTGGTTTTTGAGTGAAATCAGCACAAATACAGAAACTAACAGAGACCAACAGCAGAGAAGCAAGAAATTAAAAAGAAATTATCACAGCAATGACAAAAAAAGGAGTTTTGGTTTTTTTCCTACAGTAATAAAGAAAAAATGTAGAGGATTCATGTCTCCTCTCTAAGATCAGAAAAGTATCATATTTCAATTTTTATTTTTATTTTTTGATAATACTGACAGATAAACTTCCTAATCTGTTATTTGGTCATGAATGACAGTAGAAACCTCTCTAGGAGAGGAAACTTTTCATTTTTTTCTTTCCAAATAGGATTTTAGAATTTAAACAATATTAGATAATACTAAGTAATTCAGAAGCAAGAATTTAAAATGCTTTCTTTCCTTCCTTCCTTCCTTTCTTTCTTCCTTCTTTTCTCCTCTCTCTCTCCTCCCTTCCTTCTTCTTCCCTCCTTCTCTCCCTTTGCTCATTTCTGGTAAGATATCCCAGAATATCTCCCATAATATCATTTTTGAAGTGGATATCCTAGAATATCAACTTAATATGTCCTTCTAGGCATTTTTTCTACAGTTTCCTTTTACTTTCCCATCCTGAAGAAGTTTCAATAGTGAAAATTTGGCTAACCAGGAACTTTCCTATAAACTTCTCAAATGTATTATTCATTTGATAATTTGTTATTTTTCCAATGAATTATCTTTTTCCAAAGGAAAAAATAAATGAGCAATTTACATGACAAGATTTTAAAATCAAACAATTTTGAAAGATTCAATGATCAATCTTGATTCTAGAGGATCAGTGACAGAATCCTGAAGATATAAATTTTTAGACAGAGCCAACAGAGGAATTTGTTTTGTTTTTACTCTGACTCTTTGCCATAATAGTTTTGTTTTTCTTTTTTCTTTTTTTCTTTTTTTACCTCATTGGAGGGAAAGAGGTTGTTGTTCAGTAAAAATCAAATAAATTAATTTTTTAAAAAAAGTATTGGTAGAACTCTTTCTCTTGCTATATATTAGCAAACTACTTCTCTTATTCCATGTTCTTTAAGCCATTTTCACATAAACTCTCATTTGATTACTCATTTGATAACTCTCTTTTAACTCAAATTTAATTTCAAGAAGGAGAGCATGGTAAGAGAGAAAATAAAAGAGTCAGTTCCTTCTTTTGTATCTGGCAAAGCTATCCACTGAGAATAGTTAATTTGATTATTTTGCTAGAGATAATCCTTCAGAGCCTGAGCTATATTATGCTTTTGTGAGGTAAGTATCAGATAGATACAATCCTTTCCTTCCCACTTTTCTTACCTCAGCCATAGAGATTACACTATCAATGCCTCCTTATATTTGTTGGCTAAAGCATAAGGATTAGGAGGTCAAAGATAAGCATTTGATTATTCCTTTCCTCCCCAAAAAAATTGTGCTCTCTGTGATCTCACAAATGTGTGCTTGGCTTGCTAGGAGAACCAAGGGAGAACTTGTATATGATTCAATAAAAAAATTTTTAATTATAGTTTTTATTTACCAGATATCAGAATTGACAATTGCCAAACCTTTTGTTCCAACTTTTCCCCTCCTTCCCTCCATCCCCTCTCCCAGATGGCAGATTGACCAATACATGTTAAATATGTTAAAGTATAAATTAAATACAATATATGTATACATGTCCAAACAGTTGTTTTGCTGTACAAAAAAGAATCGGACTCTGAAACAGTATACAATTAGCCTGTGAAGGAAATCCAAAATGCAGGCGGACAAAAAATAGAGGGATTGGGAATTCTATGTAGTGGTTCATAGTCATCTCCCAGAGTTCTTTCGCTGAGTGTAGCTGGTTCAGTTCATTACTGCTCTATTGGAACTGATTTGGTTCATCTCATTGTTGAAGAGAGCCACGTCCATCAGAATTGATCATCATACAGTATTGTTTTTGAAGTGTATAATAATCTCCTGGTCCTGCTCATTTCACTCAGCATCAGTTCTTTTAAGTCTCTCCAGGCCTTCTGAAATCATCCTGCTGATCATTTCTTACAGAACAATAATATTCCATAATATTCACATACCACAATTTATTCAGCCATTCTCCAATGATTCAATAATATTAACCCATTATTATTACTTGAAGGGAAAGCAACATTCTTGTCCCAATGTGGTGAACTCTCCTCCAATTCAGGTTCCTACTAGTGTGGCATCTTTTTTATAATTTGTGTGTTTTTTATGTCAGTGATTTCTGTTTTAAAGTGTTTAAAGGGCTTACTAATTAACAAGACATATCTCTTTAACTCCAAAAGGACAATGAAAACTTGAAGAACTTAAGGGGGAGTCAGAAATAAAAAAAATAAATTTTTTGAGAGAGACAGACAGACACAGAGAGAGACAGAGAGGGAGACACACACACACAGAGAGAGAGAGAGAGAGAGAGAGAGAGAGAGAGAGAGAGAGAGAGAGAGAGAGAGACAGAGAGACAGAGAGACAAAGAGACAGAGAAAGACAGAGACACACACACACAAAGAGAGACAGAAAGATATGGAGAGAGAGACAGAGAGACAGAGAGAGAGAGTGTGTGAATTCATTCAGTTCAGTAAAAACTGAGCATCAGAAAATATGAACTTCTTAAAAAGTCTGGAAAGCTCAATCAGTAATAGCCTGGAGTGAGAATAAAATTGAGAATCAGAAAGTCCAGAAAACTCTAGACAACCAGGAAGGTTAGATTATGTGAATCAAAGCAGACTAGTTCTAGAAAGATACTTTTTAGGAAGATAGTCATAATCATCTTGAACTAGGGAGGAAAGACTCAGGTAGTTAGATAAAGGTATCTAAATCTCAGAAACAAATGCTCTCTTAGACTCTGTGCCTGATCCTTATATCTTTAATTACTTACCTACAGGTATTTTATACTTTCATAATATCTCAATATTTATAAATAAGATTTATTACAATTAACATTGATATATACAAACATAGTAAGATATTGTAAAGATTGGTGGGGTTGTGGGAAAATAGACTATTAGGCATTTGTTTAGACTATAGGCTAGTACAAATCTTTTGCAGAGTAATCTGGCAATAAACAATGAGTCATACTCTGACCCAATCATCCTTTTGCTGGGACTGTATCCTAAAAATATCATTTGAAGGGTGTTGGAGGGAAGATACCATCTTGATAAAATTATCAATTGGCACAACCATTTGGAAAAAAATGTATTTGGAGTTCTGAATTTTTCTCTTTGGCCTAATACTCCCACTATTGAGTATGTACCCAAAGAACATAAAAATACTGATACCAACATTTTTGTAGTTAAAAAACTATTGGAAATAAAGGGGATTTAAGAATGGCTGAGTGAATTCTGATATATAAATGTAATCAAATATTATTGTATTATAACAAAGTATATGAACAAGTGAAATTGGAAAGACTTATGTGTATTGATATAAAGGTGAATTAGGAGAACAATATTCACGATGGTTAAATAATGTGGATGAAAATTACACAGCTAAAGTCATATTAAATGCAATGAACTGAAATACAATATAAATACAATTTTGTCTCCTAATGATAGAAAGTAAAATGCTCTCCTCCCATGAGATGGGACAGGAAAAGGGGAGAAAGAGAATGGGAGAGAGAATGTGTACATCTGGTTGCCAAACTGATTATTGAGTGGGGAGAGGGGAGGTAGAAAATATAAATTATTATAATGTAAAATAATAATTTATATCTTCAGCACATCTTTTTAAGAAGAAATGAAAGACCTATCTATATAAAAATATTCATAACTTTTTTTTTTTTTTTTTTGCTGAGGCAATTAGGGTTAAGTGACTTGCCCCGGGTCACAAGCTAGGAAGTGTTAAGTGTCTGAGACCAGATTTGAACTCGGGTCCTCCTGACTTCAGGGCTGGTGCTCTATCCACTGCACCACCTAGCTGTATATTTTTAATATGTATAATTTTTAAGAGGAAAAACTGTGACAATTGGTAGTCAAATAAATTATAGGGTATTATAATGGAGCATTATGGGACCATAAAATGAAGAATATAAATAAATCAAGGAAATATGAGAAAACTTAAAAGTAATATATGATCAGCAGAACCAGAATCATATAATTTATAATTATATTTTTAAAGAAAAAAAGATCAGTAGATCTTTATAAGTAAAAAATATTGACTGTATATTTGTTACAAGACTTTGTTTTTCTTTTCTTTTTTCTCAATGAAGTAGGGGTAGGAGGAAAGAAAATAGATTTCTCTTCATTTAAAAAAAATAGAAGTGGGAAGGGGTACTTAGGTATGAAAGATTGCCTCTCCTTTTAGACAAGATCACTGTATTATTCATTTTATTTAACTTTTTTATGTTATTTCAACAGACCTCACACAAAATAAGAATAATCTGTAAATATTAGTAATAGAAAACCAAAATACACCAATAAAAATTACCAAAAAAAGATGAATGCCCAAAAAAGTACTAACATATTATTTATTAGGAATGGACACAGAACAAAAGTATTATTTTTGTTTTTGTTTAATCTTTTTTTTTTTTTTTTTTTTTTTTAAATTATTGTTGGGGGCAGCTAGATGGCGCAGTGGATAGAGCACCAGCCCTATTCAGGAGGATCTGAGTTCAAATATGGCCTCAGAGACTTAACTCTTCCTAGCTGTGTGACTCTAGGGAAGTCACTTGACCCCAGTTGCCTCAGCAAAAATAAACAAACAAACAAACAAATAAATATTGTTTTGAATGTTAAAAAATTTAGTTGGAGAGTTAATTTGTATTTGGTTTATTTGTTTCTTAATATTGTTGGCAATAATATTTATTAACAATAAATGAAAATTTAAAACCTTTGAGGATTAATCTAGGAGTGGATTGTTATAGTCAGGGGATAAGGAACAGGGGCCAAGAGATGAAGGAGACTACAACCACAGAATGTTTTTATTTTATTTTATTCTATCTTTTCATATGTCCTGGAATGGGGAATCATATCTCCTTTCTTAGCCCTCACAATATTTAACAACTCTAACTATAAGGACTTTCAAAGTACTTCTTGCAATTTAAGTTCTTTTCTTCATGTTCTACATATTTCTTATAAATAATAGAGATCTTCAAATATGAATAGTATTGTATTGACATTTTTTGTTAACCTTGGATTTAGACAGAAATCCAAAAAACTCTGGAGGCAGCCAATTGGCACATTGGATAGTGTCAGACTTGGAATCAGGAAGACTTCTTTTCCTAAATTGAAATCAAGTCTCTGATACTATCTGTGTGATTCTGGATGAGTTACTTCACCCAGTTTGTTTCACTTTCCTCATCTGTAAAATGAGCTGGAGAAGGAAATGGTGAACTACTCCAAATCTTTGCCAAAGAAACTCCAAATGGAGTCATAAAGTGTCAGACATGACTGAAAAATGACATGACAAACCAATAAAATCTAAAAGTGCCTAAAATAGTTAACAATAACAGCTTTTATATAGTGCTTTTTAAGGTTTGTAAGCACTTTTTTGATCCTCCTAACAATGCTAAAAAGCAGGTACTATTATGATCTAAGTGACTTGCCTAGAATCACACAACTCAGTATCTGAGGCTGAATTTGAAGCCAGGTTTTCTTTCCAGATTTCAGGTCCAACATTCTATCTACTCAACCCCCTTGCTGCCTCCAATAAGTGACCAATAAGTGATTATTCCTGAAGTAATTCTCTAGTTTTCCATGTTTACTCACCTGTGCTCTTGAGTGGTGTACTTCAGTAACTCAGCTAGCTGCAGAGGATATTTGCAAATCTTCTGAACAGGAGTAAGGAGAAACCCATCAATGGCTATGTCAATCATTTGCTGAAGCAGGCGGCAGGCTTCAAAGAAATGTCTATACTTGCCCTGCTTCATCAGGTTAGAAAGCTCCAAGCAGGCCCCAGGATGGTTGTTACAGTACTCAGAATAGATAGCAAAGCCTTCTTGCTGCAAACAAATGGCAGAATTGAATTACAAAGTTGGGGTACTAGGTCGAATAGATAAGGGACTAAGTGACTACATTGATGACTTTAATGGGTGTACTTAATCCTTTAAACCAGATGGCACAGTGGATAAAGTGCTGGGTAAGAAGGCCCATCTTTGGGACACTTACTATTTGGGTGACCCTGGGTGGATCACTTAACAATGTTTAACTCAGTTTCCTCATCTGTAAAATGAGCTGGAGAAGGAAATGGCAAATCAGCCCAGTATCTTAGCACAGAAAACCCCAAATGGTGTCATGAAGAGTTAGACACGACTGAAACAAATGGACAACAACAACAAACCACAACTCTTCTATTTACTACCTGTGTGAGCTGGGGGCAAGCCAACTTCTCATTTACAAAATTAATAGGTTGGTTCCTTCCAACTCCAAATACTAGGATGCTAGAAGCCTTTATACTGATAATTTCCATGTCTTCAGTTCTGACAACTCTCCAAAACTCTAGTGGATATGGTGATCTGAATGCTATCCCAATACATATAACAGCATATTTGAAAATAAATACTTTATTTTTCTCTTAAAAATGGATTTCTCTCTTGGTTTCCCAAACTTTGCTAATGGTATTACTGTTCTTCCAGCAAATTAGTTTTAAACTTTAGGGTCATCTCTGAGTTCCTCATCTCTTTCTTTGATAGTAAAAACTTGGTCCTTCCTTTGAAATATCTTTTGCATCTATTCCTGTTTATTTCTTTAAAATCATTCTAGTTCAGGACCTTATCTCCTCATACCTAGACTCTTGGAATTACCTCCTAAATGGTCACTCTACCTAAAATGTCTTTCTATATAATTTTATCATGTACAATATTATAGGATTAATTTTCCTAAAATACTGCTATTGATAGATCACTACCTTATATTCCACAACTTTCAATCATCTACCAGATAAAGTCTAAACTCCCTAATCTGTCATTGAAGGTCTTCCCAATTTTGCTCCAGGCTGCTTTCCAGTGTTATCTTCCACTACTCCACTACATGAACTTTGCTCCACTCAAACAAGTTTATTCAGTCTCCTGATTTTCCATATTTAGTATGTTTTCTCTCTCACTTGTTTGCCTATAATTATACTATTCAACTCACCCTGACTATTCCTTCCTCAACCTCATTCACTCCATCTGCTCAAATCCATTTGTCCTTCTTAAGTCTCATCTCAAAATATTTAGGTGACATCTTCTCTATTGAAAAAAAAAATAACAAAATATTGAAAAAAAAATTGAAAACACACACACACAAACCCTAAAGTAGATTTAATCAAAGGACTTGGCTGTCTCATTTGTTAACTATATAATCTTGGGAAAATCTCCCCACCTATCTGGACATACTGAATATCAAACCATTCCTATATTTTTATCAAGAAAATCCCAAATAGGGTCAAAAGAGTCAGACAACACTGAAATGATTAAATAAGAAGACCTACCTCTGCAAAAACTTTTATGACCACTCCAGCCAGAAGTGAGCTCTTCTTTCTTTAACCAAAGTACTTATTGTCTTATACCAATTGTTTGTCATTGTTATATTATTATATTATATGCATATAATTATATTATAATTTTATATTCTAAGGGATCTTTTCATTTATATAGGCACTGAGACTTGCAGTCCTTAAGAACAGGGACCATTCTCTTTCACAGTGTCTACTACAGTATATAACACAGAGAGATTCCCAGCCTATTGATTAACTAATTTACAATCAATTCGAGGATAAATGAATTAGCTGATTTAAAGTTGTAATGGGTCTTAGAAGTCATCCAGTACAACCTTATCATTTTACAGATGAACAAATTGAGGCACAAAAATTAAGTGATTTGCCCAGGGTCACACAGCTACTGTTTGGGGCAGAAGTTGAATTCATTTTCCTACTCTATTGACCACTCCACGTAGCATAGATTTGGAATATCATGGTATTGTGAAAGTTGTCTGATTTAGGCCAAAAGCCAAAAAAAGATTGAAATGTAATTGAGAAATGTTTAACAAAATAAATAAAAATACAATACAATATAGGCAATATTAATTTGTTACTTTTTAAATCATTATGTTGCTGATAGGGATTTGTTATTATTTGAGTTTGATATTACCATTCTAATTCAGTGTCCCTTATTTCAAATGAGCAAACTGAAATCTGAAAAGATTAAGAGCCTCACCTAAGGTCACACAAATAAAATTTCAAACAATAATTAATGACTAAATATTAGCAAGGTACAATCTTTCAAAAGGGGGTGGAGAACAATTATCACATTATTCTTTAGTTAGGAAAGACAGATTACTGTCCACCAAAAGTCTGGGCCAGATAATAAATTACTATATTAAATATTATATTAAAAGCAGTTTTAGGAAACATAATTTATAATTCATGTAGAGATGGAATCCTTTAAGTATAAGGAAGAATCTTACACGTATGAATTAGGAACAAGCTAGAACTCTAAGATTTTAAATGTTTTCTGAAATGAGACAGAAAGGAGAAATCCCAATGCCAAAAATGTAGTTATTCATGATTAAATATTGACCTACCATATGCTTCTTGGAGAAAATATCCAGATATAACCACTCTATGGTTATATTTAACAGAAATTATTCTAAATGTGACTATGATTTCTGTATCCACCAAGGCAGAAAAACTTTTATTTATTTATTTATTTTTTTGTTTTTAATGAATTCAGAGTATTTCATTAGTTTTTTTTTAAAAGTACTTCCTATAATTGTACCCTGAATAAGCTAATCATATCATTTTTAAACATTATAGTTATATTCCATGAAAATATAACCACCTTCATAAATGAAAAAAAAAGACTCTTCTTGGTAGAAGACTCTTCCAACTTTTGGAAAATTACTAATCTTATTTTAATTAGATAAATAACCACATACATGTTGAAGAAAGCAGGATCCTATTTCACTCAGATGAGGTTCTTCTTTATTGTATTGCTTCTCAAGATCTTTCAAGAATTTCCTTTGGAATTTGTAAATCTCTTCAATGTTTCCAAAAATGGTACCCAGTTGTGCAACAGTGAACATTCCTGTATGTTTGCGACACTGCCGAATATAGCCCTGAGGGAAAATAATGTATTTTTGATTAATTTCAAAAGCACTTGTATTTAAGTAACTCTTGAATATTCCAACCCTTCAGGTCTTAAGGGAAGCCAGGATCTCTTTTCAAGGTTTCTATCATAATATCATGTCCTCAAGTAGGGAGCTCTTAAAAATTGTCACAAGTAATTACAGAAATGAAAAAAAAAAGGCAAAGAAAATAATTTAAAGATGAGCATAAAATTTCAGGTCAAATCCCTAAAGCAATTTGCTTGATTTCCAGGGAGGGAACTCACAATTTCTTTAGTTATTTTTCTCTGAACTGTTCACTTACCAGTCTTCTATGTCTAATTCTATTAAATAATAATTGTACAAAATTTGTCAGAATATAGGATGTCTTCCTTTTCTGAAGGGCCAGTTTAACTATATTAGTACTCATGACAGCCAAAAAGAATGAAAAGACTAAGTGTTGATGTTTCCATCACTAAATTTATAATTTATAAACATCATTTTGTATTTTTAGTACAGATATAGATCTTTAAGAATCAGACATAGAACACTGATAGCTTAAGGGTCACATGGTCTATATTTGTTAGGGACAGCATTAGAATCCAAGTTTTCTTGGCATCTGGTTCAATTTTTAATCCTCTTTAGGCAACATTGTTTCTCATATATTCAATATTTATCTCTAAATTGTATTACTGTATTACTTTATGCATTACTTTCTCTGCAATACACATTTTCCCTTCCCAAACACATAATTAAAGTAAGTTCTTTGACTATGTGCCAATTATTTATAAAGAAAAGCTGTTCTCATCAGCATGTCAAATACAAGCTAAGTATCATTCTATGAAGCTGCTAAATCAGATTGTAGATGGGCCAGCTTGATCATCACATTTCATGGATGAATTGTCTCTGCAAGATTAATAATGTGGTGGTCTACATCAATAGCTAAGGTAGCTGAAATGATCAGATTCAGGCTCATTATATAGATCAATTATTTTGATTGTATGGACTCAATTTTAAGTGCACCAGTTTCCAAAAAAATGAAAAATCTGTCCACTGGTTGAAAAAAAATTGATAACTGAATGGATTATATGGAATAGGGAAATATATCAGGGCTCTAAATAAAGGTTCATTATGTAGTGCTGTGGATATCTATTTGCTTGGAGATAGTCTAATGATTTAGAATCCCATCAATAAGTTAAGTGAATAGATTCATCAATGGATGGCATCAAAATGGATGATAGCAAACATTTGACACTTGAAATAAACTATTTACTTTTTAAGAAAGCATTTACTATTAAAAAAAATAAAGAATACTGACCACTGTAAAATCCATTCACTCAAGAGGAAGGAGTCTTGGGTTTAATTTGGAATCAAGAGGGCTTCTTCACAGTAACTATATTATTTTATGATGCTTTGTTTTTTCTTTGCAATACACAGTTCTCACTTCCAAATCCATAATTAAAGTAAATTCTTTGTTCCAAATACTTTGTGTAAAGTAAAATCATGTGTCAATCATTTATAAAAAAAAAAGTTTCTGATCAACAGGTCAAATATCAGCTAACTGTATTCCATATAGCAAGTAAGTCAGATTGTAGATGGGCCAACTTGATTGTCTTAGCTGGCAAACAAGCCACTTTATCTCTGGGGATTTAAAACTTCTCTGTAAAATAAAGGTTTGGAGTAGCAAATATCTAAAGTTCCCATTAGCTTTACATGCCATGATCCTATAATACTATGAATAATTTTAGGAGTCCAGTTCTAAGATAAGTCTATGAATAGTGTACTTTAAAAAGGGATGTCTCCAATAAAAGAGAGCCCCTCAAAATAAGAAATCTTATGGCAAGACTTGTTCTAATCACCATATGTAAAACTGAGTCTGAAAGATTCACTGGGGCCTACTAGTTTACCTCACAGATGTCTTTGAGATGCTTAATGTAGACTCGTTCAGTGTTCATGATCTCTTGGATAACATTGGTCCTCATCTGGTCTTTATTTTCTGAATGTTTCTGGCGGTGCTTCCCAGCATCTGAATCTTGCTCTTCATCTTGAGTACTGCTGGAATTCTCAGAGAGTTCTTCCTGATTGACGCGTAACTGCCATCAAAACAGAAGGAACAGCTGGATTAGAGAAAAAAGTTGTCACAAAACAAGAACTACTTAATTTCTGTTTCTCTGTCATAGTAAAAATAACTTATGAAAATTGTTAGAAAGCATTACAATCAGCAAAGTTTTCTCTTACCTATATAACAATGACAGTAATTGATATCAGGTACATTTGCAACCTAGGAAAATACAGCAGTAGTATGAAGTCAGGGCCCATGCCATTGTCATTTCTTAGCAGTTTACCACACTTAGCAGGTACTTACTTGCTAAGGGTTTATTGAATAGAATACCATATTTTCTATTATAATTATAATTTTAACTTGACTACAATTTTTTAAGCTAATCAAGTCATTGTTATTTAATTCCAGGAATTTTATGGAGTAAAAATTATAAAAAAAAATTACAAAATATCCAAACCTAGGAACAATGACATTTGATAAAGTGCCCATTAATTTTTCTAGTACTTTTCAAATTATTAGAGTCAGACATGCCCCTCTTGACCACTAACAATAAGCAATGAAATTCCTTTCAGTTGCCTCTGATGAATTTCACATTCATATCACTCTTCTTATTTTTTCTGACAGGGCTTAGTCTCCTCCAAGTTTTACTTAGGCTAGTTAATTTAATTCATTTAAGATACAGAGAATGGGGAATGGATCTGTGATTTCATTCATATAGAACGTTCCCTTTATAAGTGTAGTTTGGCACGATCTCTGCAATTTATGGTCTTAGAGATTTGTTAAGAACACTCAGAGTTCAAGTGACTTGCCCAGAATTACAACACTAGAAGTGGAATTTGAATTTTGGTCTTTCAGGGTCTGAGACCAGCTCTCTATTCATTATGACATGTTAATATTTATTATGTGCCTACTTAGTACAAGGTGTTATGTTATTCATCAACCTAATTTCTTTTCATGCCCTAGATCTATGGGCCAAGAGTGGATAAGAACAAGTAGAAGAAAATTCCACAGTGAAAGAGGAATTAGGTTTGTTCTGTTTGCCTCAGGAAGGCAGAAAGAGGAGCAATGAAGGGGGCAGAATTGGACTCAGTTTAAGGAAATATTTCCAAATTCCTTGTTGCAAAGCCCATTGGTGTGGGACTCTTTCCTTACTGGTGGAAATGAATTCTCTGCTCTGTGTGAGGAGCTAGGCAGAGTTGGAGACTACAGTTTTCTTTAGCTCTCTTCAAGACTTTTAGAGCTTCGAGTTGATTCAAGTGCTCCTGGCTTTCAGCTTCAGGAGCTAAAGCAGAAGTGGCCAACACTACTTCAGGTTCTTGAAGGAAAAGACTCTGGAAAAACATGAGAGAAATTGACAATCTCCATCATGTCTGTCTCCCAGACTGCCACACTAGAGACTTCAGGGAGTTTCCTTTTAATTAAGATCTAGAATTTTATCTCTTGCTTGAGCTGACTTATCTCATGTCCAATGGGGAAATTTTATTAGTCAGCATTGTATCCTATGTATATTCTCCAATGTATATCTCTTCTGATTTCAGTTTTGCTACTATGTGGATAAACAGGTTTCTTTGCTATTTATAGTGTGTTCATTGTAGAACTGTCAAGCCTTGGATCTATACTTGGGAGTCTTGTCCCAAATAATGATGTTATGATCAGGTTCAATCAACTTCAAATTGTTTCATCATTTAATTTATTTATAATTCCCTAGATTTATAATTTAATCCTAAATATTTAAGGAAGCAGATAGATGTAATTCTAAACCAGTACCTCCTCTCTCTGAGGAGAGCAGAGTGACTTCTGGCCCTAACTTCTTGCTACTCCTCCTAATAGTAATGAAAGTCTGCCTTAGAGAAGGGTGGGAGGAGAAGAGGCTAGAGATATCTCTTCTGCTTTCTTCCATGTCACACAACAACAGCCTTGACAGAGATGGGCTTCTCTAGACTTGTACTAGACTTGTGTACTCTAACAATTGGAGTTATACAAAGGGCTTCCTTGCAAGGAAGTGGGTCGGTCCATTCTTATGGAAGATCTCTTCAAATAAATGATAGATGTTGCAGATACTGCAGAGAGATTCTCATTCGAGTAAAAGGTAGGCTAGATTGCTTCAGAGATCCCTCCCAGTTCTGGAAATCTGTTATTTTAATTCTGTCATCCAAAAATAGAAAATGGCATACACTTACTCTGACAAAGCTAGCAGGAAACCAGGCTTCCTTCTCCTCATTCCTGCCCCACCACCAGTCCTTATTGGAGGCCTCCAGTACTTGGATGACATCTCCAGCTTTGAAGCCAAGCTCCTGATCATCCATAGTCACATGATCCCACAGAGCTTCTGCATAGACCACATTGCCATCACTGATTAGCTGTATGGAAGACACAAACACACATTTAAGTTTAAAAGCACTTATAACTTCCTCAGGTACAGGAGTCATACCCTACAGTACTTTTACATCCTCTAAATCAACTACTACTATAGTGGATATTGTAATTAGTGGTTGTCTACAATAAGATTGGAGACCCTGTTTTTTATTTTGGCAGATCTGTGATTTTATTGGTACAGCAAATTCCTGGTAAGGAAACTTCTCTCTATCAATGCAGATTTGCAACTGCTTCTCAATTGAATCTTAGAGAATCACTTGAGAGCAGCAAAATATTTCCCTTGGTTCATAGCCAATCGGTGTCAGAAACAGGAATTGAGAGTTCACCTGCCTCCAAGGAAGGTTCTATATCCATCAGACAACACTACCGCTTTGTCTATTATGATACAAAAGATTCCAGAAATAGTACAGGAAAAGTTTCTCATGTTCTCTTAAAGGATTCATAAATCCCAAAATAGAAAAACCTCATTGACTTAGGGCCATAGATTATCTTAAATACAATGAAAACTCTGGAAGTAAGCAAAAATGGTGTTGGAGCACCAAAACAGATGTAACAAAAGTCCAAATACATGTTTAAATATGTACCTAAAAGTACACATTTTATTCACAAAAGACCTCTTCAAGGAATTAACCAACATGTCTCCAATGTTTTAATAAGTTTGGTTAAATGGTGTCTTAACCTCTAATAAATTAAAATGGGGCAAGGGGAAGACATTGGCAGATAGGGTAAAAAGAGAAAAGAAAAGAAGAGATAGCTGAAAATATGATTGCAGAGAAATCAAAAATGTTTTCAAAAATCATTAATCATATGCAAGACGGGGGTAATAACAATACTAACATATGGAGTTGTGAGGATCAAATAACATTTACAAAATGTTTTATGAACTTTAAAAAATTAAATAATTGTTAGTGATTGTTATTGCTATTAACATCGCTCATCTGCAAAATGTGTGATAATAGCACTAACCTCTCAAGGGTTGTTGTAAGGATAAAATGAGATATTTGCAAAGTGCTTTAGAAACTTTAAAGTGCTATAGAAATCATCATCATCACTTCTACTACTATTAAAGTATCCTCAGTATAATTACTATAAACAATGACACCTTTGAATTATAAAGAAAAGATTTAATTATGTTTAGTGCAGAGCTGTTGTTCAGTTATTTCATCAGTGTTTGACTCTTAACGATCCCATTTTGGAGCTTTCTTGGCAAAAATACTGGAGTAGCTTGCTTCTTCAGATCATTTTACAGATAAAGAAACTAAGGCAAATAGTGTTAAGTGACTTGCCTGGGCTCACATAGCTAGTAAGTATCTGAGGCCAGATTTGAATACATGAAGATGATTCCAAGCTCGGAGTTCTATCCATTGTTCAAGTATTCCTCTTAAACCCCTTTCCCCAAGTATATTTTATTTAAAAGATATGTATATAATATTTCTTGGGGAAATTTCAGAATTTGTTCAAACAAACAAACAAAAAAATTCTTTGGTGTTTCAAAATCTAAGCTTTAGGTACCCAGAAAATTCCCCTAAGCATAACACCCAGCTCATTTTGCAGCCAGGACTGAAAAATGAAATCTCACTGTCATAGGAGTTGTTTAGAAATCTTAATATGATTACATGATTATAAAACCAGCATGGAAAGAGTGAGATTCTGAACTGATGATGAATCTTAGAAGTACTTGGCAATTAAAGAACAAGATTCTTCCACAGTACCTCATTGATGGCTAGCTGTTCTCCTCCAGGCTGTAAGTATCTGGGGCTAGCTTGACAAATCTCTTCATAACTATAATCTTCCTCACTTCCATTGTCATCAACTAAGGCAGATGACTCTGCTGCTCCATCTGTAGAAACTGAAACAAAAGTAGCCAAGGAAGAATGACCAAAAAGAGCAATAACATGAAATCACAGCTGATATTTCTACTAAGGCTCAAAACAAAAGACAATTTGACTGATGTTGTGAAAAGGGGGGAAGGGAAGAAAAAAGGAATAAAAGCATTTATAAAGCCATTCACCAAACTAAGTTCTTTCAACAAATGTCTTATTTGATCCTCACAAAAACCCTGTGAGGTTGCTTTATTATTAGTCTCCCTTTACAGTCAAGGAAACTGAGGCAAATAGAGTTTACATGGCTTTCCTAGGGTCACATAGCTGGTAAATATCTGAGGCCAGATTTATATCTAAGTAAAGATCATAATTTCTGATATTAACTGATGCTGATAGTTTTCCTCTGTGAGAACCATATCATTGCAGGTAGTATATCTGACATTATAAAATATGTTATTTTGTACATAAGAATTTTCCTGAAATTATATGGAATGAAGCTTGACAGCCAAACTCCCAAAGTAATTATAATGAAATCCAAATGTGGAGAAAATAATGTTCCCAAGTAATATGTTACTTAGCTTTAAGTAAACAAGGAAAGCTATTGGCAGGCAACACAATTGTACTCTTCAGATAAGACTCTTTATCTGAAAGGTTAAATACTTCCCAAGAATCAAAAAGGTAGTGAATGAATACCACCTGAGAGAATGAGGCTGGCTGGCTGTTATTTCTCAAAGAGTTAATCCAAAATAAGAAAGACTGGATTGAATGTTAGGCTTATATCATCATTTCAAGAAATAGTCATTGCAGCTGCCTTCAAAGGACTGAAGCAGAATGGTTGGCTGTCCCACTTTCACAGCACAGTGCCCTATTTTGTTACTGGGGGCAGTAGGCCACTTGCACCGAAAGTTGTCCTGCTACAGAAAACAGGAGCCTTTAGTTACAAAAGTTGAACCATTGGTTCAAGATGCTGACTTTCCTCTGTTCTACTAAACTTTTCCTTCTATCTCCTTTCAGGGAGAAGCATTCTAGCTATGTCCACCAGAACTAAGTATTCCATCTTACAGGTAGTCTGAGTAAGCCACTTAAAACTCAACAAGCCTCAGTTATCCCCAATACCTTCTTTCTCTATTTTGTACTAATTCAGAAAAGTTATGTTGATATTTTCAAAGGGTTATTAAGGTATTCTCCCACTCCATTAGCTGACACACATAAAACCTCTTTGGGCCCCAAAAATGTTAGATTCTGCTCCACATATAATTCTTTTTTTGAGAAAACAGGTTTCTAGTCATTTTATACAGAGAAGGAAGTATCTATTCTCCCAACCAGCTTTCAAAGGCAAACACATTTGAAGTTGAAGTATGGTTGGAAAAACTGGAAAGAAATGGGAAAATGTGGAGATTTGTACTAGTAAAATAGCAGTGAATACTGTTGACAACACAGGGATAACTCATTTTCCAGAATTTAAAACATTTTGCCAAATACAGAGAGAAGAAATGTATGACCAAGTAAAGTAATGCAGACAAAGTAAATTACATGGACTGTGAAAGACACAAAGCTGTAACCTCCTCTACAAAGAAGGGGGAAATAATAATTATAATAATAATAATTTTCAAAGTAATTTATATACATTACCTCATTGATCCTCACAATAAGTTTGGAGGTAGGTGCTTTTGTCATTCTAATTTTACAGAAAGGACACTAAGATAGAAAGAAGTTATATGACTTTACCAGGATCACAATATAGTATATGTCTGAGGGAGAACTTGAATGAATTTGAATTCAGGTTTTCCTTACTGCATGTCCTATAATTTATCCACTAATCTGCCTAGCTGTCTGTATAAATTCATAATGACAAAAATATGTATAAAAATTTAAACTTCTAGAATAAAAATGGTGTCCTGAAGCAGGAACATTTATTTGTCTTACCTAAAAGAGACTCCATCGTTATTTGTAAACCCTAATAGCTACCCTCAAAAACTTACCTAACTTAGATAACTATTTTTAATTATTTTTATTTTCTGTAATTATTAAGCATTATTCCCATTTTTACAGTTGAGGAAATTGAGGCAGACAGTGATTAAAAGACTTACTTAGGGACACACAGCTGATAAGCATCTAAGACCAGATTTGAAATTAGGTCTTCCCAACTCCAGGCCCAGTGCTCTATACACTGTACCACCTAACTGCCTTAGGTTCTTGCCAACAATCCTTCTTGGGGAGTTTATTCATCCATAATCAGCAAAAAGAAAGAGAAATAGGAGCCCAAGGTTGTGTGCCCACATGCAATTAGGAAGGGTCATGGAGGGGAAAAGTAGAATGATAAGAAGGAATGTCAGATCACCTTCCTCCAACACTGCATATTCAAGACCAACACCACACAAGCACAGAATGGTTCATTATTCCTTGTTTTTCCATCTGGTGAAGATGCTGGCCATGTGGAATATCAGAGAATCAGCTTGGAATCTCACTACTAAGGAGAGGGAGATAGAGTCTAAAAATTTTAGGCACTGAAGAATTACTCTAAGAAGCTATAATTATGGTGTCTTCTCCATTATGGTAGCAGCTTCTTAGAGGCCAATGTGGTATATTATATTTTCACTAGGCTGATATGTAAAATACAATTGGGAAAATGCCTCTGATTAAGAAGATACATGAAAGAGACTACTAAAAGTCCAAAATATTTGTCATGTTTCCCACATTACTAGAGATTCTCAAACAGAGGATAGAAACAATATTTTTAAAAAATTTTAAAAAGCTTTTTATGTTCAAAATATATGCAGTTTTTCATTCACCCTTGCAAAACCTTGTGTCCAAATTTTTTTCCCTCCCTTCTCTAATCCTCTCCCTTAGACAGCAAGTCATCCAACATATGTTAAACATATAAAATTCTTTTACATATTTCCACAATTATCATGCTACACAAAAAAAAGTTATATCAAAAAAGAAATAAAATTGAGAAATAAAACAAAAAGGTGAAAATAATATATTGTCATCCACATCCAGTTCCCAAAGTCCTGTCTCTGGATGCAGATGCTCTCTTAATCACAATTCCATTGGAACTAGTCTTAGTCACCTTGCTTTTGAAAAGAGCTATGTCCAACAGAATTGATCATTGTATAATCTTGTTGTTGCTGTGTACAATGTTCTCTTGATCCCACTCACTTTACTCAGCATCAGTTGATTTAAATCTCTCCAGGCCTTTCTGAAATCATCTTGCTGATCATTTCTCATCTAACAATAATGTTCCATAACATTTATATGCCATAACTTATTCAATCACTCTTCAACCAATGAACATCCACTCAGAAACAATACGTTGACATGTTACATAGTACATTCCACTTCATGGACAGGTTGGTCTGACCTTATATTCTCTGAAATGCTGTGATCCTGAATATATTCATTCACTCAATATTTATTAGTTTACATTTATTATCATTTATTAAATATCCATCTTTCACTTACTCTGTGTGTATCTTGTATGTATTTATATTTATGTCATATTCTCTTCTCCATTAACCTATATGTCTCTGTCCAAAAAGACAGGGTTTATTTTGCTTTTTTCATTTTCTCTAATGCTCAGCATAGTGCTAGGCACATAATAAGCACTTAATAAGTGATTAAATACTGACATTGTCCTTGAGAATGGAGATAGATAAAGAAAAAATAAGACCTGGTGCCTGCCCTCAAGGGACTTATTACATCATCAATTATTTATTATGTATTAATACTGTAATCATTAGCTTATGGAGATAGTTCTAAGAATTTACAGGTCTTCAAAGCAATAACTGCCCAATGTAACAAGTAACGAAATGTTATACTATTATTTCCAATAGAACACAAGCTTCTTGAGTATATGAATTTTTTTTTAAATTTCATCTTTGTCTTAGTTTCTAGCACATAATAAATTAAAAGTTACAATTCAATAAATGTTTTAGACATTGATATTTTTGTGTTCATGTGATTCCAGTAGAATTATGTATTTTATATATTATTTCTGCTTCCCTATTTCGTTTGTTGATCATCCTTCTTTCTGTGAACTAAGAATCTTCTCCCCACTTTCCCACATTGCCCTCTCTTGCCCAGGCTATTTACAAATTTAGAATATTTCAACAAGCTCATTCATTGTTATAGATTTAATAATACAAGTAATAACAGTTAATACTTACATAATGTTTTAAAGTTTCCAAACACATTTCCTCAGAGATTGCAAAATTGTGAGGGAAGTTAGAACTACTATTCTCATTTTACAAATTAAGAACATGACCTGCTAACAGTTACTGCATAGAGATGAAGTATCAGTTAGAATATGAATCCAGGCTTCTTGACCCCCCAAGTTGAGTATACCTTTCACTACATCACACTTCCTTGCACAATACAGATGACTCTCAAATCTATATTTCCTGTTTGGTTTCTTATTTGTGCCTATAATTTCACCCAACTATAGGAATTCTACATTTGGAGGTCTTATAGTTGCCACACAATTACTCCTCAATACATATCCAGTCCTTTAGTAAAACAAATATTATGTTACTTTTTCCTTTGTGTGAAATGCTTTCTTTCCACCCAAAATAATTTAAATATTATCTATCTTTAAAGGTCTAGCCTAAGTCAGATAGCTTCCACATTGACCTTTCTCTTCTCTAAACTTCCTTCTCTAAACTCTAAACTTAATTCAACAAACATCAAAAGCCCAATATATTCAAGGTCCTATTGTAAGCCCTGAGGATACAAAGGTATTTGCCCTCAAAGAATTTATATTGTACTATTATTTAGCACTTAATCTAAAGTTGTTTATGAACTTAATTTTTCTTTCTGTAAATAGGCTGCATTTTTCTTTAGAGCAGTAACTATGCCTTAAACTCCTTGTATATTCTTCCTAATATTCAGTAAAGTGCAAATCACAGACCCTCAAAGGATACTTATTGATTGATTCATGTACTCTCTCTGAAGTAACTGTACTTCAATTTCCTCATCTGGAAATTAGAGCCAGCAATGCTTCTTATGGGGATTCTATATGACTCAGAGCTTGTAGAATTTCCCACATGCACACAGAAAATCACATTGTAAATAGTGAAGGAAGGAGATGGAGCACGAGATGATCATAATAAAACTATAATAAACAATTTGGATAATACTTTCAGAATAAAGCTAAGAGGAAAGTATTTTTAGATAGCAGAAAACACGTCTAACCAAAGTCAGTTTTTGTTGAAAATATTTTAAAATCCTCAAACTCTTGGTTAGACTCAATGCTAAAACAGAGTGTGGGGGAGTGTTTTCTTTCCAATAAGTATTCCACCACAGTGGGCTTAAGATAATTCAAGCTGTCACCTAAAACCTAACTTTCTGATTGGTTCTTCCTCTCTTATGTGAAAATTCTGAGACAGAAGCCTTTTTTGCTATGGAATAATCACCTAATTTCCATAATCCTAATAAAAAATATTGATGGCTCTTAAAAAAAATAACACTAAGACTCTTCATTAGGCCTCTTATACTGTGCTTTCCCATTTTCCTCCTAACTTTCTCACCACTGTTTCCCTCTCAATCATTCTTCTGCTTCCTCCCATTTTTTTTTACTTATGGACATCATCCAAAATTTGTTTATTTACTTACTTGGTGAAGCTCATCTTCTCTTACTGATGTCTTTCTAGTCTACATTTTCAAGTCTAAAAAGCTTAAAGTCAGCTTTAAGGAATACTTTTGTGTTTGTTTTTTTTATTATGAAATTGGAGAATTGTGTAGTCTCTAATGTGAAAGGCAAGTTCCTCCTCATCTTCCAATATTTTGCTTCCTAAAATTGTCAGGTGCCGGGAAGAATATCAGATGAAGCATTTGAGACTCCCTAAAATTTTGTCCCAATGAATTTGGAAACTATGCCAGCAGAATGTAACTATCCTATCAAAGGCTTTTGATCATCATTGTTAACAAACAAGATTTAATAGCAAAATAATAACAAGCATTTAAGCAGGGTGTAGTTTTAGGCTTTGATAGATTAAAACTGCACTAATACTTTTGGAATACTCTGCATAATGCTTAAAATTTTTCAAAATGTTTTATATAGGTATAGGTATAGATACTAGAAAGAGCAATTTTGTACCATTAAATATACAGGGCAATTAAAAAAAAACTTTTTTAAAAAAAACCAGTTTAGGGTTAGATAACACAAGGGATAGAACATCAGTCCTGAAGTCAGGAGGATCTGAGTTCAAATCCAGCCTCAGACATTTACCTTTTACTTATTGTGTGACTCTAGGCAAGTCACTTAAGCGAATTACTTTGCAAACAACAACAACAACAATAATATTGTTAAAAATGTTTTTGTTATAATCATACCTTTTAAAATTATATAAACCATTAAGTGACACATATTTTGAAGCTTTTTAACTTTTAAATTTCATGCTCTCTTCACTACTCCATAGCTGTAGGCTAAAATACCCAAACTATCCTGTTCTCATGAATTTGTTCTCATATATTTCACTTTATGGAATTACTTATCTTTATATAAAGCAACATATTATACCAGGCAGAGTGTTGGCACTGGAGTCTTGGGGGATTTGGATATGAATCTTGCTTCAGGCATTTATAATTTGTGACTTTGAACAAGTCATTTAATTCCTTAGAGCTATAGTTTCTTCATCTCTAAAATGGGACTAATATTGCATACCTCTAAGAGTTATGTGAGGATCATATGAAATGATATATAAATATGTATATATGTCTATTATATATTTTATGTACAAATATAAAGATCTAGCTGTCTGTCTATCATACTTTGCAAACCTCAAAGCACTATTTAAATGTGAATTTATCATTATATGGCAATCAATAATAATAATTGAAATATTTTGGGACAGATTGTATAGAGACCAGATGTGTCAAGCTCATTGCCAGCTAGCAAATTAACCAGATAATAACATACTGGAAACTGTTGAATAAAATAAATAAAACACAATACAGATAGTTAATTTGTATTTTCCTAAGTCAATATGCAGCTTTCAGGGATCCCTTTCTATTTAAGTTTAAAACCACTGATATAAAGCATTTTTAGGTGTTAAAGTCACATCTGGAAAACAAAGAAACAAATAAGATCTAGTAACATATCATAATGGAGCTATGGGAATGACATGTCCATTAACATAATAACAGCTAACATTTATATTATATAGTATTTTAAGATTTACAAGGATTTAAGGGACAACTAGCTGTCTCAGTGGATAAAACTTTGGATCTGGAGTCAGGAAATCTCATTTTCATGAGATCATAATCCATAATCTACTAGCTGTGTGACACTGGGCAAGTCACAAGCTGTTTGCCTCAGTTTCCTGACTTGGAGAAGAAAACGGCAAACCACCAAAACTCCAAATGGGATTATGGAATGTTGGATATAGCTGAAAAATGACTGAATAATAACAACAGGATTTTGCAAATAACTTTTAAAATATTATCTTTTTTTTTTATCCTCATGACAATCCTCTGAAGTAGATGGATGCTATTATAATCCCCATTTTTATATATGAAGAATCTGAGGCAGACAGAGGATAAATGGTTTGTGCAAAGTCATATAGCCGGTAAATGTCTGAAGAAAGATTTGAACACATATTTTTCCTGACTCCAAGTCTAGAATTCTATCCATGATACCATCTGGCTACCTCTGATAAGACCTGGTCTGTATATAGAATTTTATCTATATTATTTCACCTGTGAGTCTCACAAAAACCTAGGAGGGTAGGCATTGCAGGTATCATTATCATCCAGACTTAATGATTTATCCAGTAACTTACACATCTAGGAAGTGTGAACAGCAGAATTTGAATCCAAGTTTCTTCTGGTTCCAAGTAATTACCTCACATTACTTCTCAATAAGCATGATTCCATTATCCCATACATAAGTTATTGAATCTCTATGTTTCATAATTCTTCCATACTTTTAGTAGTCTTTTTTTCTAAAGTTTAATAATGTGTCAAAAATTCACTCTTAAATTTAATGATTGAAATCATTCCATTCAACCCAAATTTTATTTTCAAAGGATTGTCTAAAGATGGTTATTATCATCTTTGGAATATATGGTAATTTTAACATATCACAACCACTTATAATCAGTAAATAACCCTAACCCTTTTTACCTTTAATCTTTTAGACCACTAATTTTAAAAATACTTAGTTCCAGAGGGGAAAAATTACCATAACCTAAATTCATCATCTTTTATCAGTGTTACATACGTCTGTAGGTAGTGTAGTTAATGGTGTAGCACTTGGAAGCCAGTTAGAATTGAGTTCAAAATCACATATTGCAAGACTTGAGTTTTCAAGAATGCGCTTGTCTGCATTAGTGGAAAGAATTTCTTCAACAAAAGGTTCCTGAGTTAACGAAATCATTGATACTATCTCTATTCCCTACCCTTACAATCCTTCAAAAGAAATTCTTTCCAACATTTAACCATATGTGTGACTTTTTCCCAGGGCCACCTTATATAAACTTAATACTTTCCTAGCTTTTGGATCAAGGTTTGCTTTTTTCTGTTTTCATATGAAATGAAGACTTTTATGATCAAGTCTACTCTGTGAGCTAGATTCAGTGAGGGTTCTTAACTTGGCGGGTCCTTAAAACTTTTTTTTTTTGATATATATTTTGATAACTTTATTTCTCCCTCTGCCAATATTTCCATATTAACCATGTTGCAAACACATGCACATGCACATACACACACACACACACACACACACACACACACACACACACACACACACAAGAAAAATAGAGTGAAAAAGGCATGCTTCAATATGCACCGAGTTCATTAATTCTGTTATGATAGTAGATAACATGGATTCTTTGGAATTATCTTGATCAAAATAGCTACGTTTTTAATAATTGATTCTTATTGCAATTCTGCTGCTACTGTCTACAATGTTCTCCTAATTCTGCTCACTTCACTTTGCATCAATTCATATGACTTCCCTAGTTTTTCTGAAACCATTCTGTTCATCATTTCTTATAGCATAATTTTATTGCATCACAATCATATATCACTTGTTTAGCCATTCCTCAATTTCTAATTCTTTGCTATTACAAAAAGAGCTGCTATAAATATTTTAGGTTCTTTTCTCTTTTCTTTGATCTTTTTGGAAGGACTGTTATTGGGTCAAATAACATGTACAGTTTTATAGCCCTTTGGATATAGCTCCAAATTATTCTCCTGAAGGCTCAGTCAGACCAGTTTACAACTTCACCAACAGTGCACTCCATAATTTGTCATTTTACTTTTCTGTCATGTTAATCAATCTGATAAATGAGATAGTGAGTTATTTTAATTCACATTTTTACATACTCCAAAGAGTGATTTAGAGCTTTTAAAAAATGTGACAATTGATATTTGATAACTATTCAAATATAATTGGTTTCCTTTGCAAGCTTATGTATTCTATTTTTTTCTTTTTACTTTGAGAAGGGATGTGTAGGCTTCAAACTGCCAAAAAGATCTATGACACAAAAAGAACTTCTGGGTTTGACTCACTCAGGATCTGGTTATTTCTTTGTTCTTTTACATATTTGGGGTGTGTGTGTGTATGTGTGTGTGTGTGTGTGTGTGTGTGTGTAATCCTGATACAAATACCTAAGAATGCTCATCTGTAAAACGGACCTACAGGTAATCTTTGACTTAAAAAGGGTTCTCATATATAATACCCTGACAATTTACCTCAAGGGATATATAAACCAGAGCCATTTATTCAGTCTATTTCCTGATATGATCAAGCCCCAAGGATTCTATCTCTTTACAACTTTCTTACTGCTTATCTACCAAATCCTGCTTTCAAACAATTTCCCTTGCCTAGCAATCCTTTTGGTTCCTGGTTTTTACACAATGCCCTCTGAGAGTGCTCCAAAAATGAATCGTTACAGTCTCTTAGGCTTTCCCTCTATCCTAGGACTGGCCATCTCCCAGAAGACTTAAATACAATCAAATTAGATTCTTTAAGAATTCACTTTAGAAAGTATTCTATATTCAGGGTACAATATTCAGGTCTTTCCTTTCTGTTAGGAAATCAGATACAATTTACATTCATATCAGGTAAGGGCAGCTTTTCCAGGAATACACCTTTCTCTAAACTGAAGACTACCCAAAGCAATGTCTGGCAGTTATCTGCCCTATATAGGGTTCCCAGTAGGGTCAATAGTCTTTAAAATACACTGGTCTCAAGAAAGTTCAGTGTATAAGAACAAAGAACTACAGCTCATCTGGTAATCTTAGTTGAGTCATCACTGGGAGAACTCTTTGGAACCAGGTTTGGAACACAAAGGAAGTCCTGGTATGTGTAAGAATTTAGTGTGCAAAAGGGAAGGGTAATTCTAGAGAGCAAATCAGTTTTACTAAAGGCATACAAAGCAAGAGACAGAAGATTTATTATGAAGTGACTCCTACATTCTTTTAGGAGAGCAACAGTACCTTAGAAACAGAAAGTAGATCAGCATCATTTATTTATTTAATTGTTCATTCATTCATTCACTTTATTGGCTAGTTTGTTTTGCCAAGTGAGCAACTGTCAGACAGAAAGAAATGAAAACTATAACTTCATGGAGTAGAGTGGATCACTATAAGCAAAAAGAACAGGTGGGAAATTTTAATGATGAAGAAACTACCTTGAAGAATTGAGAAAATGTACCTTTCTACATTCTTGGTAAGGGCAGGGGCCTATAGATGTGCAGTATTGCATTTACTATCAAACATTAAACAGGAGGTTGGTTTTGCTGAACCATTTTTTTTCCTTTTCCTGTTTTTAATTTTTTGTTATCTGCCATAGCTTGTTAATACAGCAAAAAGTCATGCTTTTTTAAATGCATAAAATGAAATGCACTAACAGAAAACAAGTTATACTAAATTATAACTGTAATACTTAATTCTGAAAAAGCTCTGGAAACTCCTAAGTCATTTTGGTGTCTTATTTGAATGGCAAACAGGTTCCTGTTTTATCTATAAGGTTTTCCACTCATGCTCAGGCAGTGGAAAGGTGAGTAGAGTTGTAATGGAAAATTCATTTATAACTGGGGTGGGGGTAAGGCATGGGGAAAAAAGGAGAAAGAAATACATTTGGAAATGTTGATCATGTTAAAACAAAAGATATCTTTTTAAAAATATATATATCAGGATGAATAGAAGAGTCTGCTAATCAAAATGACCCAAAATACTCATAGAATCTTAATCTTTTTTTTTCAGAAGGTGTGTGTATGTGTGTGTGTGTGTGTGTGTGTGTGTGTGTTTAACACACACACATACACACAGAGAGAGAAAGACACGCACAACTCTTATACAACTGAGTTAGTCCTTTAGAGCAAGTCTGGTCACTGCTTGTCTGGCAAAATGAAGAAGCAGTATCATTTTCCTCCATTCTATTCAGTGTTGATAAAAGATTCCATACATAAGTGCTGAACAGTCTTATATTATTCATTTAATGAGTATGAGTATGAGTCAGTGGGAGCGCCTAGGACACCAAGGAAAAACACATCGAGCCAAAAACTACTGACGGAAAAACCAGAAGCTACTTCCTGGGTGTAAGTTAGGCTTGTGATTTAAAAAAAAAAAAAAAAAAAAATTAACCCTTTCAGTTTTCATCTTAAAATTAAATAGATGAGCTAATGGAATCAATAGTATTCTATTAATTTAAAATATAAAAGATTTTATAACAAGCTCTGTAAACTAGGCTCTCAGACACAGTTAACAATCAATTGTTTGTAATTTGTTTTATTAAAAAATATTCATAATAAATGATGTTACAACAAAACAGAAATTCAATACAATATCTTAAGAGCAGTGTGAATTTCTTCACTTAAAAAAGAAAAAAAATTGATCTTGTGAAATTTATGGACACTCCCTAAATTTTTAAATTAAACCTAATTTAGTACTTCATAATTTGAACTTTTTAAAGTTTCAATTCCAAGTTACATTATGTAGAATTTTGGTATTTTATGTTACATCAAGTATAAAGACAAGCAGTGAATATGGAATACATATTGCTTGGAGAATATTTTTCTCTAGAGAAAGATGCAGAAGTACTAACCCATTCTTATCATTAATCAGGCAACAAACTATCAATCAAAGATAAGAAAAAAAGCACATAGTGTAATATCTACTCCTCTAAAAGGGTCCAATTCTGCCTTTAAGTTGTCATGTCTTTCACTTATTTCCACTAGTAAGAATTCAATGAACTCTAACAGATGCAATTAAAAATAAAAGAATCAATTTGCTTAATACTTCTTCCCCCAAGACTTTTTAAAAATATGTTTTTTAAAAATTTTCTTCCCCTCAATAGCAACCTATGAAAACATTTAAATTATGCCTTTAATCATAATGCTAGATAAAGATAATGAAAACTGAGATAGAAAGTAATATTACAATCACTGAATATAAGTAGAATCACTTAAAATGTTAAATGTGTTAAAATTAAATTTCAAACAACAGCAAACAGCTTAGACCATTTTTATATCTCAGCAATGAACTTCATAAAGGGGTTTTATACAGGGTACAAGAAACACCATGATAATAAAAGCTTTATCTGTTAATGATAACTGACTGTATAGTTCTCATTTTTAATGTCTCCTAGTTTATTCTACTACCTTATTAAATACTGTAAACTAAATAAAATTCTCTATGCTTACCAATACTTGCTGTTCACTACTTAGAGTAAACATTTGCAGAAGAAGGATGGGCTTGCTCTGCAGAGCTTAAAAACTTATACATGAAAACGAGAGAATGTAACTCTAAAAGAAAACACATTTTATTCAGCAATATAACAATGAATATATATCATGTTCTACTCACACATACCCATATGAAGACTTTCCAGGCTCCAAAAGCGTGCTATTTCCCCTCTGGCTACCATCTTGCTGTTTGAAAAACACATACAACATGTGGAGAAGGATTGCTTGGTTTTTACTAGATGAACTTCAGTCTTACAAGGATCTCGGAGAATCACAAAGGCTTTTAGCTAGTGAAACTGCAGAAATAGCTTATTCACTGCGTGGAGTTCCTATGTGTGCATTCCAGGCCAGAGCCTACTTTGAAACTGACAGCTCACTTAGTGTTCAGTGTAGCTGGGAGTTGAGTGACTCCAGTGACATCATGGGGTACCCTTAGGGAGGAAGTTCTAAAATGAAGCAAAATCTACAGATACCAAATGATAACATATTCCCACAAGCTGATTAGAGGTATTTAGCAACTCTGGAGAGACTATGGTTTGTGGTGGTATAAAAATACATTTGCTATTTTGAATAACAACTCTAAAACATGGATGAAAGCTTTAAAACAGGTGTATCATTTCACAGGAGTTCAGCACAACAAAGGTTGCTTAGTTCAAGAGAGGGAGTTAGGATTTCACACAATAGCATGACAAAAAAGTCAATCCTGACAATAATGCTGGGCAAACTGCAATTTCATGAAATTATTTTTTAAAGAAAAGTTTATGTTGTATTTAAAAGCTAACAATTAAAAAACAATTTTCATAGTCCTCTCTTTACCCTTATCCTTTTCCTCCTGTAACATTAAAAATGACCTGAATACTTGGTTATCATTACACCTCCACCCACTCACCCTCCATCATGTATGAAAACAATAGTATCAATTAATTTAGCTATTCCTGCTCAGGGATCTTTCTTCAATAGTACATGCTCAGAAAAACCCTGGGGCACTTTTGTACATAACAACACAACACCCACAGAAATCATAAGGCTTCTCATAGTACTGCTTCAGAATGAAAAAATAAATGTTTCCATGAAATATTAATGCTGACTATTTGCTGAAATCCAGGCTGTGCTAGCCTTTAAAAACCTGTGGCTATGGAGAGAGCTTTTCCTATTGAGTCAGTGAAGTCTGCCATTATTTCCTGCTGAGAAAAGGTCTTTGAGGGGATCGATGCCTCAGTTCACCTAAGTAAGAATGGCATTTGTCTGAAGCCCCTCATCATCTTACAGTGGCAAAATGAGGTGTGTGGAAATAAACAGAAAAGCAGGTCAGTCTTAGGAGAAATCTTTCCCTTTGGTCTCTTTGTGCTCATGTAAATGCTCCTTTTAGTGATTAAATGAAAATGCATTTTCTGAATGCTTACTACATGCTAAGCACTGAAACATGGATGAAAAAGAATCCCTGTTCTCAAGGAGCTCACTTTCTAATAAGAAAAAGCAACATATGGGAATAGTCCTGTGATCCTTAGGATGCAGCAACAAAGCAGAAGGTAATTCATCTTTTCCAACGATAAAACCATACTGGTTTCTGATGGCAAATCATCTGATTGTCCTTTGGTAACAAATGCTTTTGTTTCTGGGTCTTCAATAATTGTGGATATTGAGGAGTTAGGGGCTTCAGCAACTGCAGAAGGAGTCATTGGGGTTATGGGGATGATGGCTACTGATCATCCTGTAGGGATCCCTACAGGACTGGAAGGGGCCAGCAGGAGTAGACTGGAGGAGAATACTTTTTTCTCATTTTTAGGTAAATTTATGTTCCTGGAGAATGCACCTCTGTAAGTTAAATATGTTATTCTGATTGCATGGGAACTACAGCTTTTGTCTCATCCGACACTATTAGAAACCAAACAAGTGGGTAAAGACAGTAAGAATTAAAATGTGGATTCTTATTTGGTAGTGTAGAATGGCCTAGACAGTGATAAGTTGAGGAGTGGAGAAAATAATGTGATGAAAGTAGAGAAAAAGCCTGTATATATAAACAATCCTAAATTCTAGCAGTAAGAAAATCTACAAAGAGATTTTTTTGTTTCTTTTGTTTTCTTGTTTATGATCCCTGAAAAACAATAAGAATTTAATAAATGCTTGATTATCAGTATCTAAAATTCCTACCATCAATTTTTAATGCCATATAAGTTTAAGAATATAACCTTCTTTTCTGTTACTCATCAATAACTTGAACTGCTTTGGTGGAAGTATAATTGGGGGCAGATTGTTTGGCGGGGTATTTGTTAGGAGTATCTGCTACATGAAAAGAAAATATGTTAATTTTAAAAATTTCCTATTATTGACCCTATTGGTTTCCAAATGGATTGTAGTATCTGCTTATGCAGGCTCATCTTTTCCTTAGCATTCCTCTATATTTTCTCACCTGGGATAGACTAGACATGGGCCAGGAAACATAGTGAGCCAGGAGTAAACTCCCTTTAACTCTTAAGAGCTACATGGTGTAGAGAATTTAAAATCAAGAGACTGGGCCTCTTTACAACAAGCCTATCAGGCACACCAAATGAGGAATGCCCAAGAGAAAGGCAGTAAGGAACTTGAGCTTCCTATGCATGGGCTTCCTATAGAGGTCAGACTCTTCTTGTGACTGAAACCCTCTCTTTTTTCTTGAGTGTCTAGGAACATAGACTGGTAGTGCCTGAGCTGCTGGGGAGGCCATGGCATGTGAAAAAAAAAAAAAAAAAAAGATCAAGAACTGGCAGTCTGAGCTTAAAGAGGCCCCTGGTGGTTCAATCTGAAATTGCATTGCGAGGGACTATTTCAGGCCATACCCAGGCAGGTAAGCATGTGTAAGTATTGAAGATCATCCATATGCCTTTTCTCCTGTCTTGCCCATGTAATAAGAAAGGAGTATCAAGAAAGAAGAAAACTATCAGCAATATCACAAGAAGCCTTCACAGAAAACATTCTCTTTTAGAGACAATCTGTTCCATCAAATTTCCCTATCAAAGCATTAACACATAGCTCTACCTTTCACTAGATGTAGGAAAGGTGCCTTCTGATTTCTAAGAGGTTCCACTAGAAACAGAGATATCGTCCCAGCACCAAAATAAGATTCACATAAGGTTTAAGTTCTTATGGCAAAAAGCCTCTTTAGCAAATCAGAAGATTTTTCCATAATTTTTTGTTTTTGTTTTTTGTTTTTTTTAATGGCTTAAATTAGACATAACCTCAACAACAGTAATTCTCTTCTGATAGGTAAGGAGAAAAATGGCTGCTTAATACACCATTATCTAGCAAGAAGCATGGCAGGGATGAGAAATAAAGCCTTTTATTTTGTTTTTTAATTGAAGTCTAGATTTTATCAGATCAGTGTAAGAACTCTGAAATGATATCTTCAGCTTGGATGAAAGGAGTCTGGATATTTTCTTAATAAGACATTCTCCCTGGATAAGACAGCACTATATTACATCAGCAGGGACAGTGAAGATACCAAAATTGATTGCTGGCAACCCTGGGGTGAATCAAGCAAAGGAATCAGTTCCATCTAAGAGTGAGAAGATCCAAATTACGCATTAATGTCATGCATTTAGAAATCAGAGAGGACTTTGTTTTTAAATGCCAAAAACACATGGGATACTGTAATGAACATTTTCATTCAATAGGTGTAAAAAATTAATTCTTTTGTTTTCTGGGAAGTAGCCCTATATCATGTACTCTGTCCTATTGTGAAATCTCACTTTATAGCTAAGGGAAATGTTTTGAGTTCTAGCTCTGCTACTATCTTTTCTTCTTAGATGGCTTCAAAACATAATATGTATGCAAGCATATATATAGAAGTGTGTGTATATAACTCATACAGTTATATAGTTTTTTATATAATTATACATAAATATAGTTTTATACATGATTATATATCCATCTGAGAAGAAAAAGATAGTAGCACAGCTAGAACTCAAAACATTTCCCTTAGCTATAAAATGAGATTGCACTACAAGATTTCTAAGGTCTCTCTTCCTGTTCTGAAATGCCATGACTCTGTTATTCTAAGTACAATCTGGTATAAGTACATTTTCACATGTGGTCATTTCCTGATCAGCAACAGAGGGATAATTGGCATCACAAGCAATCCATGTGCCTGGGGAGTTAAGTCAGTGGCTACAATGACCTAACTGATTCCCCTTTCCATTGCTGAAGAAAAAAAAAAAAACACACACACACAAAAAAACTTCCTGTTACAAAGAAAGAGGGGACTTACTGCCCTAAAAGTTAATTAACAAGAACAATAAAAATCTATGTAATGCTTTAAAGTTTGCAAAGTGCTTTACAAATATTATTTCATTTGATTCTCACAACCATTATTAATCCCATTTTCCAGATGATGAAACAGTTTGAGAGAGATTAAATGGCTTTTCTAGAGTCACACAGCTTCTTCTAAGTGTCTGAAAATAGATCTAAACTCAGGGCTTCTTGACTGCAGGTCCAATGTTCTATCTAGTTGCCTGAGACAAAGGGAGTTTGAGCCTTCCAAGTGTGTTTAGACACTTGGTCTATTCTTTGGGGCTACAGCATGGCAGTTGGATGGCACAGAGGATAGAGCACCTGACCAGACTTGGAGTCAGGAAGACTTAGCTCCATGAGTTCAAATCTGATCTCAGATATGTACTAGTTGTATGACCAACTAGTCATTTAACTCTGCCTCAGTTTCCTCATCTGTTAGGGGAGCCAGAGGAGGAAATTGCAAATTATTCCAGTATTTTTTCCAAGAAAACCTTAAACAGAACCAAAAAGAGTCAGACATGAATGAAAATGACTGAACAACAATAATACAGTAGCTGGGCTAGTTGAAGTTTTGTTAAAAAAAAAAAAAAGTATTATTTTCTAGATCATAGGATTTAGAACTGGAAAAAAAATCTTAAAAATTCACTCCCTGATTTTACAGATGAGTAAAATAAATTCTAGACTTAATTTTGGTCACATGGATAAGTCTCAGAGCTGGGATCTGAACTGTAATGCTCAGACTCCAGATCTACTCTTGGCAACTCATTCTTATCCTACCAAATAGAATGGTACTTGAGTTGGCCAGCACGATAGCTAAAAAGAATGAAATATTTCTATTCTCTCAGTAGAGTCCCTTGACCGCACACAATAGTTAGGGCCAAAGTCTCATTCTCTATAATAGTGAGGCAGAATTTAGGAAAAGAATTTTTCTTGGGGCAAAGTTCCCAAAATGAGCATTCCAAAGACCCTGAGCACCTAAGTGATCATGAGATCACTTATGACCTCATCAGAGATCACTATTCCAGGACTAGCTTCTCCAAAGTTAGAATAAATCTGCTACATTAAGATTCTTAGCAATTAATCAAAATACAATCAGAGCTGGGGGCAGCTAGGTGGTGCAGTGGATAGAGCACCAGCCCTGAATTCAGGAGGACCCGAGTTCAAATGTGGTCTCAGGCACTTAACACTTCCTAGCTGTGTGACCCTGGGCAAGTCACTTAACCCCAGCCTCAGGGGGAAAAAAAAAATACAATCAGAGCTAAAGCAGAGTAAAATAAGTAGAACCAGAAGAGCATAATAGAAAATGATTACAGTAACAGAAATGAAAAGAATCTCAAAAATAAGTCAAATTCTGAGCAACAGTAATCACCAACTTTGGTCCTAAAGCACAGAAAGAAACACATACCTCTGCAGAGAGACGGACTACAGGGATAGAATGTTGCAAAGTCTGGTCATCTTACTCAATTGTTGCTATTTATTATAAGGGATAATTTAATTCTTAGGGGTAGGACATATTCAATTCAGTCAGTTTTCAGGAATTTCTGACTGTGACCTCATTTGGGGGTTTTCTTGGCAAAGAGACTAGAGTATTTTGTCCTTTTTATCTACAGCTTCTTTTATGGATGAGGAAATTGAGGCAAATAGGATTAAGTGACTTACCCAGGGTCACATAGCTAGTACATGTCTGCGTCTGGATTTGAACTCAGGAAAATGAGTCTTCCTGATTCTCAGCCCAGTGTTCTATCCAGAAATTATTATGATGTATAACCAAAAGTCATCAATGAAACATTAAAAAAATATTATCAAGTCATTATTAAAGCCCACCCACCTCTGTTACTATAATATTGGGCAAATCACTTAATTTCTTTGCACCTCAGTTTCCTCATCTATAAAATGAGTCTTGTATTAAGTAACTTCCTGCTCTAAATCTATAATCCTTTCACATAATCCTATACCCTTCCAGCATATACAATACCATAACCATTCATCTATTCATCCAACAAACATTAACTATTTGAGAGAAGACCAATTTTAAAACATTGTATTCACATAATCATGCTAGTCATCTGAACTGGGTGGCCTGACCATTCAGAAGTGGCTAAGGCAGACTCTGCTCATTTCTTAATTTAACACCAAATACTCAACAGTCACAGTAGTTCACCACAAAAGGGAGGAGCTATATCAAGCATAGCACACAGGAAATGGAGTCAGAGTTTGAGAAATACTGTGAGAACCCATCCCTCCATTCCCCAGAATACCCATGATAACTACCAAGTGGTTCCTGCTTACCTGTTCTAAAACTATGCTTTTGAATTCTCAAGTGATGCATACTTAAGCCCATGGTTTGGAATAATTTCCTCATTCCGATCACCATCCTGGTTAAATTTGTCAACCTCTCCCTTATAACATGGTACCCATAAATGAAAATAATAATAGCTAACATTTATATGGCATCTACTCTGTGCTAAACATTTTACAAATATTTTTATCTTTTTTGATCCCTACCCTTGGAGGCAAATGTTATTATTAATCCCATCCTACATTTAAGAAAACTGAGGCAAAAATTAAGTGACTTGCCCAGGATCATACAGCTTGGGTCTGAGACTGAATTCCAGGCTCGGAGTTCAATCCACTACATCCCCTAGCTGCTGGACACAATTCTGTGAATAGTTCCTGACAAATCTAAGAGTTCAGTGGAAAAAAAAACCAAAAAAACCAAAACCTTGTTTTGTGGTCTTATCTTCGATGACTCCATGATTATATCAGTGTAGCCTTTTTACACACAAACTACTAAGACACTGTACAGTGCTCAATTTAGAGGAATTGATTTCCAATTCTAGTTCTACCACTTACTACCAATAAGATCTTGAGTATGTCATTTGGTTTTTCTAAGCCTTGTTTTCCTAATGTGTTATAATAGTAGCTAGAATTTATGCACCACTTTAAAGTTTTCAAAGCTCTTTACAAATATGTCTTTTTATCCTTTCAACAACCCTAGGAAGTAGGCAGTGCTATTATCCTAATTTTACAGAGGAGGAAACTGAGACAGAAAGAACAAATTTCTTAATGAGATCTCTTCTGGGTCACATAGCTATTAAGTGTATAAGACTGAATTTGAAATCAGATCTTCTTGACTCTAGGACCAAGGTTCTTTTCATTGTGCCACCATGGATAAAATATAAATCCTTTAGACTGACATTTAAAACCATTCACAATCTGACTTTAGTCTACTTTTCCAGGATCTAGCCAATCTGCCTTCTTGCTATTCCCTCAAGCTGGAATACCACCTCTTGTTTCTGTTCCAACATATAGACTATTCTCCATGTAATTTTCATTGCTATTTTCTGGAATCCTTGGTTTTCTTTGAGACTAAGCTCATGTGGAACTTCCCACAATAAGGAATTGCTTTCCTAATTTCAAGACTATTTTCTATCTGTCCTTAAACTGTTATGTATATAACTGTTTTTAATACCATGCATATATTTGTTTTTTAATTATTTTCTGATGTTAAATTTCCTTCAGAAGAATGAAAGCTTTTTGAGGACAGGGACTTAATTGTTTTGTCTCAAGTACCCATCACAGCATTTTCTATATAAGTACATCAATAATACTTGCTGAACTAGATTGGAAGCTATAGAACCACTATTTAGGAATAGATGGTTCAATAATAATTAACTAATAAAAGGCAGAACTATTTAGCCTTCTTTTGTTACATCCCAAATAAGTGGTCATCCATTCTAGCTATCATCTGCTTGTTCAACATCTCATTCTATATTGGTACTTAGCAAGTCATTGAAAAAGTTACTTTTGTAGTTTTATCTGCCATGAAATTTGTAAAATTAAATTTTTTCAATAAAAATCTCTTTTCTCTCTACCTCCTTTCCTATTAAAAAAGAAAAGCAAAACTCTTACAACAAATATTCATAGTTAAGCAAAATAAATTTCTGTATTGGCTTTGTGCAAAAAATGTCTTGTTCTGCACTCTAGGTACATCACCTATATATCAAGAATTATGTAGAATATGTCAAGAATGGGATAATTATGGAATTAAGATGCTAGATGTATAACATATTTTTTAAACAAAAAGCATACATAATGAAAATCTGTGGTTTTAAGTCCAATGCTTTTTTTCTGTTCTTCTGAAACACTTCTATTTGCTGATATTTGTCGAATTCGGAGTAACAATTAACTAAAAAAATTTTTGAAAAGATATAATTGTCCATACCCAAGTTTTCAGAAATTAATTAATTTGACCGATGATAAGACTAAGGCATGTAATCAATGCTTATTGATTGACTGACTTCCCATAGAATGTATTATGACCATTGACAATAGTTTATAACCCATTTATTTTGGACTCAGTTAATTCAAAATATTGTTAAAATTTTTATTTTTTATTTTAAAAACCTTTCTAAGGTCACTGATGATAATTCACAACTCATCTAGTTTTGACTCATTTAAACTCAAAATGCTGTTTTAAAAAATTTATACTTATTTCAAAAGCCCTTCATCTAATGCAAGGTTAACCCTTTCCCAAAGGCTAGAGTAAAACAGCACACTTAAACATCGTCAAGAAAAGAAATTGTTTGATGCATGTATCTTTTAATATCCTTTTAAGTAAACCATTTTTATGCACAAAAATATTTCTAAATGTCTTTACATTATTTAATAAGCATTATCCAAAAGACCAATGTGAACGAGCTACTACATACTATTACTTCAAAGTCAAAAATAGTTTTTAAAAAATATTTTTAAAACACACCCATTGTCAATTATAGAAGTTACCATCGCTTCACAAAGAATAAGACCTTGCAGCTATGTTCATTTCCAGGCACATAAAAGAAAGAAACAAAATGAATTAGGTACAATGAAGTAATTACCTTTTTCCATTTCATTCACTTCAGCAAGCAAAAGCATCTTTGAAGCACTTCATAAAGATATTCAAAGCAAAGAATAGTTTTTCCCCCTTGTGACTTTTTTTTTTGTTTGTTTTGTTTTTCCACATTTTGGTTCTTTCCTGAAATGTTAACCTTGGAATATTTCTCTGATTTCATGTGCTAGAGCGTCCTCAACAGTTTGAAGGAGTCATGTGCAAGTTAAAAGCATAATAATTTGTTGCTATCCTCCTGATACTTAGTCCTTAAATCAGCAAAATAACTTCAGTCTCTGAACAATGCACAATACTCTCTCTGTATGTCAGGATAAAATCAAGCCACAGAAAAGCGAGCTGTAAATATGGAAACGAGTGCTACCCATTAATCATCATGCCCAAATTTTAACAATCACTATCTTCAACACTACAAAGGTCTTTAAAAATTCACAGTGTTTAAAATATTTTTTAAAGACAAAGCAATGTATGAGACCTAGAAGGAATAAGTTTTTCTTGTTTGGGATTTTTCCTACACAAGCTGCTAATGGGCTCAATGAATTGCTGGGCAATGCTGGGCGTGGAGTCAGGAACACTCATCATCCTGAGTTCAAATCCAGCCTCAGACACTTACTAGCTGTGTGACCCTATTTAACCCTGTTTGTCTGAGTTTTCTCATTTGTAAAATGAGCTGAAGAAAAGGCAAACCACTTCAGTATCTTTGCCAAGAACACCCCAAAATGGAGTCACAAATAGTCAAACATAACTAAAAAATGAATAAACAAAGTTTTCATGTAGAAGACAACTAAATTATTTGGAAGATAATAAGAATAAAAAGGAAACACAAAATTTTATACAACATACTCCACCCATTCTGGATCTTCACATCAAAAAAAAGAAAGGTTTTATCTTTTCTTCCCCATCTTTTTTCATTAATACTTAGGATTCTAATATTTTTTGTTGATGACAGAGAGGTAGAATTGCATTATCATCACCATCATCATCATCGTAATTAGCATTTACATAATACTTTATGCTTTGCAAAATGCTTTACAAATGCCACCTTGTTTGATTTTCTCAACAACCGGAGGAGGTGGGTGTGTTATTATCTTTGCTTTATAGAAGAGGAAACTGAATCAGAAATTAAATGACTTGCCCAAAATCATTGCTAATAAATCTGAGGTTGATCTGAACTCAGGTCTTCTGATTCCAGACCCAGAGTCTATCTGCTGTACCATCTAATTGTCCAGTGGATAGAGAACTGATCTCAGAGTCAGAAGTATCTGGGGTTAAAGTCTTGCCTCTGACACATCCTGGCTGTCTGACCCTGGGCAAGTCACTTAAACTCTTGCCTTCAATCTGGGAACAAAGGCATCATCAAAGTAGAAGAGTTAGAAAAAGTAGAGGTAATTTCTTATAAGATACTTTGAAAAAAACGAAACTTCATGGTCTTGGATCAGTTATAATACCTCTTTGTAGATAGGTAGGCCTCATCTGTAAAATAAGGGAATTGGACTAGATAGCCTCCAAGGTCCCTTCTTTATGGGAGAATGATATTATGAAAAAAAAGAGCATTCTCAAACATATTTTCTAAAATAAAATTTCTTTTAAAAAAGATTACTGATGCCTTTTGTTTTATATATAAAACTGACTATAAGGCATTATCTTTATTATGAGTTTCAGAACTTATTAAATAACTGGATCCAAAAATAGATAAGAATAGATTAATGACTATTTTCAGGAAGATCTCTAGTAAAAATGCCTCAGAAAATTTGCCTTTAGCCCTGTGCAAATCAGCATTTTAATCAACTGATTAGATGAAGATATACACAACTTACTTATCAACTTTTCAGAGAACGTGATGCAGAATAACATTCTAAGCAGCAGAATCAGTACTAAAACATTCTTGGCAAGTTCAAATTATAGGCTGAATTTAAAAGGATAGATTTTGGTAGGAACAAATGTACTATATATGGGTTCAAAACTCAATTGTATAAAGATTACAGATACAGTCAGTTAATAGTGTGGTGATATGAGAGGTTTAGAGGACTGCAAGTATAAATCAACACTCATAGTAGGCAAAATATAGCATCCCTCTCTGTCTCTGCCTTGTTTGTCTGTCTACATACCCATATACCCACACATACACAGAGAGACAGAGAAGGAGACAGAGAAAGAGAGACAGACAGAGAGAGAGACAGAGAGAGACAGAGAGAGAGAGAGAGACACAGAGAGAGAGAGAGAGAGAGAGAGAGAGAGACAGAGAGAGAGAGAGAGAGAGAGAGAGACAGAGAGAGAGAGAGAGAGAGAGAGAGAGAGAGAGAGAGAGAGAGAGAGAGAGAGAGAGAGAGAGAGAGAGAGAAAGATCCCAAAACTTAATGTCATTTTAAGAAGGATAGGATTGGTGCTTGATAGGGAGAAGAAAATGATAAGAGACAATGAATAATGAGAAAGCAGAATCTTTATTTTATTTCTGTTTTCTTTGCCAAGGAGAATGATCTTTGGATTGGAAAGGACAAAATATATATATAGATATAGCTAAGGAGGAAAATAGTGAGTACTTACTGCCTTTGATGAATCAAATCAAATAAACAGATCCAGGTCCATAAAAAGATGCTCCAAAATCTGATAAATATGATTTTTGAACTATTATCTGTTATCTTTGAATGATTATGGTCATTGGGTTTAGAAAAAAAGAAAACAGCAATTTTTAAAAGGGGTGGGAGGGAAGAAGAGTAATGAAATTCACAAATTACAGGCCAATGGAATATAATTTTGAAACCTGGCAAAACTATAAACTATTTTATTAAAGAAATAATTGGAGAACCTCTTTAAAAGAAAGCAGAGATCATAAAGAGTAACATCACTTAATTAAGAACAGATTATGCCACATTTACTTCATTTATTTTTTGAAAGGTTTATTAGACAGATAGAACAGGAGAATACTATAGTCATATTTATTCTAGTTTTTAACAAAATATTTGACAATGTCTTTTATACTATTCATGTGGAAAAGGAGAGATATGGGTTAGCCAACTTTCTTGTAGGTTTAGAACTGGCAGGCTATTTTAAGCCTAGTAGGCTCAAAGAATAGGCATTAATAGTTCAAATAAGGCAATTGGGATTAAGTGACTAGCCCAGAGTCACACAACTACAATGTGTTAAATGTCTGAGACCAGATTTGAACACAGGTCTTCCTGACTCCAGGGTCAGTGTCAATCCTCTGTGTCATTTAGCTACCCCTCACTAGCAATTTGGAAGAAAGATTCTTGTGGAGCAGCCACAGCTCTATGTTTAACCCTGAGCTACTTAACATTGTTTTGTTTTGTTTTTTAACAAATTTGCATAAAGGCATAAACAACATTATTATCAAATTTTCAGAAAATAAAAAGCCAAGAAAGATAACAGAGTTGACTTTCAAAAAGATTTTGACAAGGTAAAATTTTTGGACTAAATCTACTAAAATAAAATTTTAATGGGGATAAATGTAGAATCTTAACATGTTTTCAAAAAATCAAGTTGACAAATATAAAATGGGTAAGGCACCACTAGAAAAAAGTTCATTTGAAATGATCCAGACCTACTGAGTTGCAAGTTCAGTATGAAGCAACAGTGATATGGAAGTATGCTAATGCAACAGGCCTATTAATAGAGGCTTTGTGAACACAAAATTCAGGGAAGTGATAACTGCCTTATTTAGACCACAGCAGGAGTATTGCTTGTGGTTCTATATTTTAAAGAAAGATATTGGTAAACTGGAAAATATCCAGAAGAAGCAAAGAGAATAATGAAGAGTTTTAAGACATATACAGACTAGTTGAAGTAAATTGAAACATTGAGCCTGGAGAAGAAGACTTGGTAGAACACAATAGATGTTTTTAGGTAGTTGAAAAGTTGTGATGAAAACATATCAGACTAGTTCCGCTTGGACCCAAAGAACCAAAAAACTTTCATCATGTCACTGAATTTGCTGATTCTCAGTTGCCTTATCTATAAAATGAATGAGACTGGACTACATGGTCTCTGAACTTCTTTCCAGCTCTAGATCTATTGATATTCTGGTCTAAATGGCCTCTAAAATTCCTTCCAAATATGAGTCTGTAAAATGGAAGATCAGAAAAATTAAATGAATAGGACAAAGCTAGGAGCAATGGTAGAAATGGTGAAGGAAGCAAACTTAAATTTGGGGTAGCTAGATGGGGCAGTGGATACAGTGCGGGTCAGAAAGACTCATCTTCCTGAGTTCAAATCCAACCTCAGATACTAGCTATGTGACTCTGGACAAGTCACTTTAATCCTGTTTGCCTTAGTTCCTTATCTATAAAATAAAATGGAAAATAAAGTGGCAAATCTTTGTCAAGAAAACTCCAAATCCAAATAGAGTCATGAGGAGTCAGATATGACTGAATAACAACAACAAAAACCTTATATTTGAGGTAAGGAATGATTTCCTAATATTTAGAGCTATTCAAAATGAAATGTGCTGCCCTTTCATTGGAGGTTCAAGTAAAGATTGTATGACTACTAGAGTGGATTTTTTTTTTCAGGTATAGGTAAGACAACTCTGCTTCTGTAATCTTTTCCAGCTCACAGTTCTGTGGGTGTATGTAAGAGCTGATTTCATCCCTCTGAAATTACCTTCCTTTTATAAAAAATTTATCTTGTACATACACAGTTGTTTGCATGTTGACTTTTCCATTAGAATGTAAGTTCCTGGGGACAAGGAAGTATTTTTACTTTTCTTTGTATCCCTGGCACTTAGTATTAAGCAAGTAGATGCTTAATAAAGGCTTGTTGATTTAACTTGATTAAATCTTCTCAATCCAAGTCTAATGTTCAGTCTACTTCACCCAGCTGATTATCAAATGTTTTAAATGTAAAAGTTCAGAAGGATAAGATTTTTAAATGACTTTTTTAAAAAGCTACATAAAGGGTAAAGTCATAATACTTTGAAAAAGCCTCCTGATATTTCCTATGGTGGTTGCTAAGAGCTCCATGAAACTTACTATTAGATGCTCTCATCTGCCTTCTGCGTCCAACTCGATCCAGCCCAATAGGTGTGCTTTGGGAAAATGTGAATGGCCGGAACCGGGCAGAAACAGCTTTATATGGTGGCACTTGATGAGCTGGAACTGGGGGCCTTGTTACTGGCTACAAGAAGAAAGTGAAAGATTGTTATTAGTAATAATCAAAGATTCCCGGAAATTATAGTTCTTGATCATTTTCACACAATAGAGCCAAGATGAAGGTTCTCACCCTGAAGCTGATTACAGGTTTCAAACATCCTCTACCAAATGGTGTCAAAAACCTCAGCTTGCACTGAGCCTCCCCAGCACTTAAAAAGCCTCACTTCTTCAATTGTTTATAATCTACTTTCACCTACATTCCATCATCTTTCAAACATGAAAATAGTCTATGTCATTTATCACTTGTATATAATACCAAGCAAAAGTACTATAGAGAAGAACAGAAAAAGAGAAGTACATGAAGGAAGCTTGTAGATTTCTCAAGATATTTCTCCACATATATACAGTATAAAAACTTAAGAAGACACTTTTTAAAAGAACTTTCCTATCTTCCCCATCCTCCACCAAAAAAAAAAGCTTCTAGTATCTGGAAGGGAGGCCAACTTATAATATCACGTCTCTTCTTTCAATAATTAAGTTAGCTGACATGAAGTTTATTTAAAATGGAAGCAACTGGGATTTGTCTTTTCTAAATTTATATCAATTAAATCATTTCTTGAAGTGGTCATTCCCTCCCTATAAATTAGATCTGCCATATTTAATTAGATTTTAAAACACAAATTAAATTAGGGCAGGTTTATTCTTTCCTTTTTTTGCCTCACAATTTCTTATATTGGGCAATTTAAAAGAAAATTTTAAAAGAAGCTCATTCCTTCAACACTATGCTCCCTGACAAACTGTCTTTTCCATATATGTACATATTATGTATATACACACACATATATATATACCCCCATATATATATATATATATATATATATATATAATACCATCTATCTATAAATATATATGCCTATATATTTGTAATATATTATATATAAATACATGTATATTATACAAAGTATTTTATATAGTATATAAAATGTTATATGCTTCTATATATTTAAAGTAGGCTTGGCTACCAAGTTTTAATCTGTACCAAAATTTTTTTTCAAAATTAGTATTATTTTGACAGGTTCTATGACTATTGACTCTCATTGGAGTAGGAAAATTCTACCATGAATTGGCAACTGCTGTGTAATGTATAATCTAAGAGAATAGCCCGAGGCAATGAAAGAATAAGTGACTTGCCTAAGGTCACCCAGTTAGTGCATTAGAAGTATCACTTGATTCCCCCCTTTATGATGTCTCAAGAGAGCCCCTCTACTCACTATTTAACATTGCCTTTTTGAGAGCAAAACTTTTAAATAAGACTCTAAAGAATTTCAACATGAACAAACTCTTCACCTCATTTTTTTAAGTTCTTAATTTTAAGAATTTAAAGTTTGCAAGTTAAAACTAATCTTCAACTGCAATTAATATTAGATAATGAGTTTAACAGAAATAAAATTTATATTCTTTTTAGAATTTTTCTTCTTTATCAACACTATAAGTGTCTGAGACGAGGTGTATGACATACTTCACTGCCTCTCTCCCCAGTGCCCAGCACAGGTCTAAGCAATTATCAGAGAATTAAATCCTGCTGACTGGTTTTCTGATTTAGGCCAATAGGAACAATAGTAGGATTTTAACCAATGAATAAACCACTGGAAAATGGCAATATGGCTGGAGAAGTGATCAAGGAAACATTACAGAAAATTATATTTCCTATGATAAAAAATATCTAATTGTCTTCATTTTCTCCCTGTCTTTATATATCAAAAATAAGCAATTTTTTTTCCCAGTAAGAGATTTAACTCTTGTCACTTTCCCCCAGTTCAAATTTAGATTATTTATTACTACATAAGACACTACAGGACTTTCTCGGTTTACATGCTTCAAAAATAACTTACTGCCCAAAGAGAGAAAGAACATTAGTGAAAGGCAACCAGAGGTCAGAATAGTTAGTTTTAATTAGAATATGTCTTCAGACAAAGTCAGGAAGAGAAGGCTGAGAGCAGCTGACATCACATTTGGGGAAAACAGAAGAAAGGAGAAATATCCTGTTTATTTTACAGCGTGGAGACAAAGGCCAGGAGGCTGAAGAAGCACTGGGACTTGTTGACTTTGGAAGAAGCACATCAGATCTTACTTGAGTCAGAAGATTTTCTATTTCTTCCGTCTGGTTGTTCCCATAGAAGCTGACCCCACCTATCACAGAAATGGGTCTTCTTTTTCGGCATCCTTTGGAATAGCCCAAAGAAACATTTTGGTCAGAAGTGTCAGAGGAGGCCACACTCTGCTGGTTTCCCCCATCCACACAGTCCAGTTTTTGGGTTTCCATGGCAACTGAGTCTTCAGGAATGGAGAAACTTCTGCTTGTCAACTGACTGTAATCAGAGAGGGGCCTAGGTCGAGATCTTTTGCCAGAACCCCATCTCCTCCTTGTGACTCTTTGTGGCTCAGTCTTTTCTTCATCCTGGGAGGAAGACTTCCTCCACTGTTCATCAGTAACAACCTTTTCAAATGTGAATAAGTTAAGTGAGCTTAAATGTCTATAGAAAAAATTAAAGCAAAATGAAACAACAGCTCCAACCCCCTTCCCATGCCATCAACCCTCTTTTAAAAAACCCTCGATTTATTTTATTATATTTTTAAAGTGTCACTTTTGTACTGGAAAGTAAAGACATGACTAAGACATAAACTAAAATAAATCAGTCCAATTTTATTTCCAGACTGAATTAAAACCATAACTTAACCTAGAGTCATTTGCTAGAAGGACTAGCCAGTGATAGAAGAAATGTAATAAGTATTTTAGGAAGATTAAGTACAACACTCAAGTAGCAGTATGGCAAACAAGTGTTCTCAAGTAAGAAAACCCTGGGTTCAAGGCTCAACTTCTGATACATATTGTTCCTATGGGCAAACCACTTCTTAATAGTCAAGAAACTTTCTTAAATTTGCAAATTTCAGAACAACAATAGCTCACATTTATATAGCCCTTACTTTATTCCAGGTACAGTGTTAAGCACTTTACAATTAATAACTCATTACAATCACTATCTCACTTGATCCACACAACAACAATGGAAGGTAGGTGCTAATTATTATTTCTATTTTAAAGATAAAGAAATTGAGGCAGAGATTAAGTGACTAGCCCAGCTTCAAAGTTAGTAAGTGTCTGAGGCTGCATTTGAACTCAGATCTTCCTCACTCCAGGCCCAGTACTCTATCCACTGCAACTCCCCCCACCCCCTCAGGCTGCTCCAAGAAATGCTGTTGATCCACACTGAGTGATAGAGTTTGCTCATAACTCTATTCCCATGAAATCACAGGTATAAGCCAAAAGAATGCAAGGCTACTTTAGAGGTCAGAAGTGTAGAATGTATTTATCAGTAGCTGCTCAATGACAGTGTAACATCAGGAAGTCACTAAACTTGTCAGTTTTATCTGCAAAACCCGAGATATGAATTAGATAAACTCTAAAACTTCTTCCAATTCAAGATTCTGTGATTCTTAGGTAATTATTTCCTAAATATTTAAAGCACTCATTCACTTTAGTTGATCCTCTTAAAGATGAGATAGAATAACTATTTCCGAGGACTAACCCCCTGACCTCATCATAGGCTTGCTTCTGGGACTTAAGTTTTACTTCTCTTTAAAGATCTAACTCCTCCTCTATAGAGTTTTAGGTCCAGAGGATCAGAGACTTAAAATAGAAGAAACCTCATAGTTCATGCAACCCATTCCTCTCGTTTACAAATAAGGAAATAGATTTTTGGAGAGATTAGTGGCTTGCCCAAATTCTCACAGATGATGAGTGGCAAAGGTGGCATTTGAACCTAAAGCCTATAATACCAAAGTCTACTATCTTTCCCCTGATCCTGCCTCAGTCTAGAATTAAGGTCTTACCCTTATTCTAACAGGCACATTGGAAAAAAGCATAATAAGGATGTCCTTACCTATCACCTTCTAATGCACTCATTATGTAATACTGATTGTTACAGTTATCTATATTTCGGTCATTTCCCAATAAGACTATAATCTCCAAAAGAGTGGGGGCCAGTGTAATGGAAACACTGCATTTTTCCTAGCACCTGGCACAGGGTTTTGCACATAAAGTAGGCAATGAACAGTTCTTTGTTCAATGAATGGTGTTTGGATATATCTCCTGCAATATGAGGGCTGAGTATGTCAGCTGTATTAGGGAAGTAATAAAGGGTCAGCCACAGTAGGGGTGATAGGAAGGCAGATGAGAATGCACAGGAAGCAAAGATATCACACCATGTGGGCACGTCTGTCTAACTTCCATCCTACTACTTCTGTAGGTAGAAAATAAGAAGTGAGAGAGCAAGAGCTAACCGTGTCTTGGGGGAAGGGAACAAGAGAGCATCTAGGAAATTATATGATAAACAGAGGGGATCGAGGTTTATAGAAACCCGCTCTAGGTCAGGGATTCCCCAAACTAGGGGACAGAATTGTGATAAATTTCCAAACTTAGCAGCCCTGACTACCTTAGTATGAGTGAGTCCAGAATTGAAAAGATTAAATGATAGCAAGTAAGTAGCGTTTGTAAGTTTACCTTTCACCTTTTTATTTCCTCTTCAAAACATTAAGAAAACAAACAAACAAACAAAAAAATATAATAGTGGCATTCAGAAGCTAGGGCAATGGAAGCCTATCCCACTTTCACAGTGGTGTATTTTATAAGGTGGAAGAAAAGCTTAGAGATTCTAAAACTATCTATCAGGAATGAAAAAGAGACTGGGATAGAGAAGCCCCTGAGATCAGATTTCAACCAGCCCAAACTAATGATAAATTTCCTTTTTTTGTTATTCTTATGCAAAAAGGAGCCAGATTTTCTTCACCGAAGCTGAAAAATAAGGAAATAGATTTAGGAGAACAATAACCCAGTTTAGCTGTGCAGGTAACAAATCCTTCAGAGGACTCAAACACATTCCAGGAAATGATCTCACCTCAGTAATGCCATGTATTCCCCAAAGCAGGGAAATCAAATACCACCACCAGCAGCGATTGGATTAATCTTTTAAATGCAATATACCTCAAATCTCGGCCATTGTCCATGCACAGGTGGTACTTTTAAAAGCCCACTTGAATACCTTTGCCTAAACCTGCAGCTCATTTCTGTAAATTCTTCCAGTACGGCAGCAAAGGTAAACAGCAGCAGTGTTTTAGTGCCCACAACAAAATTAATTTGCAGGAAAATAAGTGTAAAAGTTTAAGAGTCTGTTTAATTTCTAATCCAAGTACTGAAGGAAAAAAAATATCTCTGATTTCAGTTCGCAGTCCTGTCAAAAAGAAATAGACTTGGAAGACAAATGAGAACCTTGAACCATTTTCGAAAAGTAAACAACTTTAGCCAAGTTTATCTAGTTCAGGAAAAAGAAAGAAAGAAAACTACCTAAACCTAATCTCAGCAAGAAAGACTTCCATTCTGGATTCTATTTTGAACTCCTTGGAGTGTTAAAGGGTGTTAAAGAAATACAAACAAAACTTCCCCCCAAAAGAAGCCATATTGACCTACCTCTGAATCTGCCACTGGTAAGGGTTGTCCACATACACACTGGAAGAGCAAACAGTTGATCACAACCATATTTTTAGAGGCTTTAAAAAAATAAAGCTCTTTGCTTTTAAAACAATCCTACTGAGAAAGGAAACAGGCCTCTTCCCATGGTTGGCTGGGTCCTTTGACCAAGGTTTCTGGCAGCTCAGGAGAGAATTGCAGGAGAGCATAGATCCACTCTTAAATAGCCAATTCACACCCAAGTCATAAACTTTAGTAAACAGCCTCTCCAGGGAGTCACTGCCCGGTTAACTCTTGCTTGACCGATCTCAACATACTATTCCCATTCATTTTCATTCTACTGATCTCTTTCTACTGGAATTTCTGTTCATATTGGACATCAATTCTAGTATCTTCCTTCAAAGCAGGGGTTCTTAAGCTGAGATCCATAAACCACCCCCTCAAAGGTATCCATGGATAAATTTCAGGGGAGAATCCATGAACTTGGAGAGCAAAAAATATTTTTATTTCAATATAATTGGTTTCCTTTATAATACTATTTTGTGCATTTAAAAACATTACTCTGCTTAGCACAGAACCTGGCACATAGGAGCTTAATGATTGATTTGAAGAGGCCACAGACTTTACAAGACTGCTTTAAAGAAAAAAAAAATCACAAAAAGAGAAGAGAGTCTAGCAATCCTACAGAAAGCCTACAGACAAGACATTCATAATTCATTCTAGGAATGTTACATAATGAATTTTATATAAAATAGCTTTGGGCGGTATAAAATACCCAAAACATCATTAAAGAGAAAAATGACAAATATTTAGAGGAGAAAGGTGTTAAAGGGATGCAGATGAGGTAACTATCATTATTCAGTAAGATCTGAACATATTTTTCAAACTGTGAAATTGGTCTTAGACTAAATTAATAGAGTAGTGATGTCCAGAAGAAGGGAGTCCTATGCTCTAGTCAAACCACATCTGTAATCCTACATTCAGTCCTGGCCAGCACATTTTTAAAGCTGCTAGAATGAAAGACTTGAGAATGTGCCTTCCATAGATAGGATCACAGCTAGATATGAATGTGATAAAGATAATGGACAATGGGGGAGGGAGAAGTAATGCTACTTATTTATTCTGTTTATTTTCTCTGTCAAGGAGAGAACTAAAAAGGACAAGATAGAAACAGGACTGAAACAGATAGTATAAAGTACTCAAGATTATTAGGGAGATAGTAAGACAGTATATCTTGCCTTTGATGAGTTCAAGCTAAAAGGCTTGACAACATCTACCGAAGCCATCATAACTCCTAAAGCTTCACTTATATGGAGATAAGTTGAAGGAAGTAAGGATGTTAACTCTAGGGAAAAAACAAAACAAAAACAAAAACAAAAAAACCATTTTTTTTTGGCAGGGGGAGCATGAAAGCAACTTTCAAGTCTTTAAGATCTGCTATGTAAAAGAAATTTAGATTTGTTTTATTTGAACTAAGGGGCAATAGGTGGGATTTGCAGAAGCAAACTTAGACCTAATGTAAGTAGACATGTCCTAACTATTAGAGCTTTCTAAACTGGAATGGGTTATATCATTAGAGGTGAATCCCATCATTAAACTTTCCCAGGTTCATTCTAAAAACCTCTGATTGGTCCCCAATTAAGCAGGCCTCTTTTCAAAATTTGTTATTGTTTAGTCATTTCAATCATGCTTGACTTTTCAGGATCCCATTTGGGGTCTTCTTGGCAAAGACACTAGGGTGGTTTGCCATCTCCTTTCTCCAGCCCATTTTATAATGAGGAAACTGAGGCAAACAGAATTAAGTGATTTGCCCAGGCTCACACAACTAGTAAATGTCTTAGGTCATATTTGAATTCCCCACACCTCATGCTCTATTCACTGTCACCTAGTTACTATTTTTTTCAGAAATTTATCTTTATCTTATTATGTATAAGCACAGAAGAATTTCAATCTCAGCTAAGGTTTTAAAAAATCAATTTACAGAAGGTG